>NC_080597.1:20079934-20390411 GCF_027887145.1 Ammospiza caudacuta
TGGTAAGGTACTGTTTTCTATCAGTTGGCAAGCTGCGCACACAATCCCAATGTAATACAGCATCCTTCTTCACCTTTCCGATGCTGCCGCTCTCTCCGGCTCCTGGAGCCGAAGAAGCGGCTTCTTCGCGCAAAGACGATTGCACCGGTCACAGTGCTCTCTTAGCGCGGCTTCTGCCGAAAGAAGCCCGGGAGCGGCTCTTAGCTCCGGAGAGCATCGTACCTTCGTCTTTAGCATCTTTTGTGGTCTACATCTTAGCAGAAAGCTTTTCCACTATGTCTGGTAAGGAAAACCTGCGCCAGCACAGAAAACATCTCCCATCGTGTTCTGGACGTTGCACGGAGGTCTGCCAAGTGTTTGACAAGAAGAGAAGAAAAGCTGTCCAAAAGAGCTTCCAATCGAATATTCATGTGATTGGAAAAGTCAGGAGAGTGGTAAGGTACTGTTTTCTATCAGTTGGCAAGCTGCGCACACAATCCCAATGTAATACAGCATCCTTCTTCACCTTTCTGAAGCTGCCGCTCTCTCCGGCTCCTGGAGCCGAAGAAGCGGCTTCTTCGCGCAAAGACGATTGTACCGGTCACAGTGCTCTCTTAGGGCGGCTTCTGCCGAAAGAAGCCCGGGAGCGGCTCTTAGCTCCGGAGAGCATCGTACCTTCGTCTTTAGCGTCTTTTGTGGTCTACATCTTAGCAAAAAGCTTTTCCACTACGTCTGGCAAGGAGAAAGTGTGCCAGCACAGAAAACATCTCCCATCGTGTTCTAACGTTGCATGGAGGTCTGCCAAGTGCTTGGCATGAAGAAAAGAAAAGTTGTCCAAAACAGCTTCCAATCGAATATTCATGTGATTGGAAAAGTCAGGAGAGTGGTAAGGTACTGTTTTCTATCAGTTGGCAAGCTGCGCTCACAATCCCAATGTAATACAGCATCCTTCTTCACCTTTCTGAAGCTGCCGCTCTCTCCGGCTCCTGGAGCCGAAGAAGCGGCTTCTTCGCGCAAAGACGATTGTACCGGTCACAGTGCTCTCTTAGCGCGGCTTCTGCCGAAAGAAGCCCGGGAGCGGCTCTTAGCTCCGGAGAGCATCGTACCTTCGTCTTTAGCGTCTTTTGTGGTCTACATCTTAGCAGAAAGCTTTTCCACTATGTCTGGCAAGGAGAAAGTGTGCCAGCACAGAAAACATCTCCCATCGTGTTCTGGACGTTGCACGGAGGTCTGCAAGTGTTTGGCATGAAGAAAAGAAAAGCTGTCCAAAAGAGCTTCCAATCGAATATTCATGTGATTGGAAAAGTCAGGAGAGTGGTAAGGTACTGTTTTCTATCAGTTGGCAAGCTGCGCACACAACCCCAGTGTTGTACAGCATCCTTCTTCACCTTTCCGATGCTGCCGCTCTCTCCGGCTCCTGGAGCCGAAGAAGCGGCTTCTTCGCGCAAAGACGATTGTACCGGTCACAGTGCTCTCTTAGCGCCGCTTCTGCCGACAGAAGCCCGGGAGCGGCTCTTAGCTCCGGAGAGCATCGTACCTTCGTCTTTAGCGTCTTTTGTGGTCTACATCTTAGCAGAAAGCTTTTCCACTATGTCTGGCAAGGAGAAAGTGTGCCAGCACAGAAAACATCTCCCATCGTGTTCTAACGTTGCACGGAGGTCTGCCAAGTGCTTGGCACGAAGAGAAGAAAAGTTGTCCAAAACAGCTTCCAATTGAATATTCATGTGATTGGAAAAGTCAGGAGAGTGGTAAGGTACTGTTTTCTATCAGTTGGCAAGCTGCGCACACAATCCCAATGTAATACAGCATCCTTCTTCACATTTCCGAAGCTGCCGCTCCCTCTGATCCTGGAGCCGAAGAAGCAGCTTCTTCGCGCAAAGACGATTGTACCGCTCACAGTGCTCTCTTAGCGCGGCTTCTGCCGAAAGAAGCCCGGGAGCGGCTCTTAGCTCCGGAGAGCATCGTACCTTCGTCTTTAGCGTCTTTTGTGGTCTACATCTTAGCAAAAAGCTTTTCCACTACGTCTGGCAAGGAGAAAGTGTGCCAGCACAGAAAACATCTCCCATCGTGTTCTAACGTTGCATGGAGGTCTGCCAAGTGCTTGGCATGAAGAAAAGAAAAGTTGTCCAAAACAGCTTCCAATCGAATATTCATGTGATTGGAAAAGTCAGGAGAGTGGTAAGGTACTGTTTTCTATCAGTTGGCAAGCTGCGCACACAATCCCAATGTAATACAGCATCCTTCTTCACATTTCCGAAGCTGCCACTCCCTCCGGATCCTGGAGCCGAAGAAGCGGCTTCTTCGCGCAAAGACGATTGTACCGCTCACAGTGCTCTCTTAGCGCGGCTTCTGCCGAAAGAAGCCCGGGAGCGGCTCTTAACTCCGGAGAGCATCGTACCTTCGTCTTTAGCATCTTTTGTGGTCTACATCTTAGCAGAAAGCTTTTCCACTATGTCTGGTAAGGAAAACCTGCGCCAGCACAGAAAACATCTCCCATCGTGTTCTGGACGTTGCACGGAGGTCTGCCAAGTGTTTGACAAGAAGAGAAGAAAAGCTGTCCAAAAGAGCTTCCAATCGAATATTCATGTGATTGGAAAAGTCAGGAGAGTGGTAAGGTACTGTTTTCTATCAGTTGGCAAGCTGCGCACACAATCCCAATGTAATACAGCATCCTTCTTCACCTTTCTGAAGCTGCCGCTCTCTCCGGCTCCTGGAGCCGAAGAAGCGGCTTCTTCGCGCAAAGACGATTGTACCGGTCACAGTGCTCTCTTAGCGCGGCTTCTGCCGAAAGAAGCCCGGGAGCGGCTCTTAGCTCCGGAGAGCATCGTACCTTCGTCTTTAGCGTCTTTTGTGGTCTACATCTTAGCAAAAAGCTTTTCCACTACGTCTGGCAAGGAGAAAGTGTGCCAGCACAGAAAACATCTCCCATCGTGTTCTAACGTTGCATGGAGGTCTGCCAAGTGCTTGGCATGAAGAAAAGAAAAGTTGTCCAAAACAGCTTCCAATCGAATATTCATGTGATTGGAAAAGTCAGGAGAGTGGTAAGGTACTGTTTTCTATCAGTTGGCAAGCTGCGCTCACAATCCCAATGTAATACAGCATCCTTCTTCACCTTTCTGAAGCTGCCGCTCTCTCCGGCTCCTGGAGCCGAAGAAGCGGCTTCTTCGCGCAAAGACGATTGTACCGGTCACAGTGCTCTCTTAGCGCGGCTTCTGCCGAAAGAAGCCCGGGAGCGGCTCTTAGCTCCGGAGAGCATCGTACCTTCGTCTTTAGCGTCTTTTGTGGTCTACATCTTAGCAGAAAGCTTTTCCACTATGTCTGGCAAGGAAAACCTGCGCCAGCACAGAAAACATCTCCCATCGTGTTCTGGACGTTGCACGGAGGTCTGCCAAGTGTTTGACAAGAAGAGAAGAAAAGTTGTCCAAAGCAGCTTCCAATCGAATATTCATGTGATTGGAAAAGTCAGGAGAGTGGTAAGGTACTGTTTTCTATCAGTTGGCAAGCTGCGCACACAATCCCAATGTAATACAGCATCCTTCTTCACCTTTCCGAAGCTGCCGCTCTCTCCGGCTCCTGGAGCCGAAGAAGCGGCTTCTTCGCGCAAAGACGATTGTACCGGTCACAGTGCTCTCTTAGCGCGGCTTCTGCCGAAAGAAGCCCGGGAGCGGCTCTTAGCTCCGGAGAGCATCGTACCTTCGTCTTTAGCGTCTTTTGTGGTCTACATCTTAGCAGAAAGCTTTTCCACTATGTCTGGCAAGGAGAAAGTGTGCCAGCACAGAAAACATCTCCCATCGTGTTCTAACGTTGCACGGAGGTCTGCCAAGTGCTTGGCACGAAGAGAAGAAAAGTTGTCCAAAACAGCTTCCAATTGAATATTCATGTGATTGGAAAAGTCAGGAGAGTGGTAAGGTACTGTTTTCTATCAGTTGGCAAGCTGCGCACACAATCCCAATGTAATACAGCATCCTTCTTCACATTTCCGAAGCTGCCGCTCCCTCTGATCCTGGAGCCGAAGAAGCAGCTTCTTCGCGCAAAGACGATTGTACCGCTCACAGTGCTCTCTTAGCGCGGCTTCTGCCGAAAGAAGCCCGGGAGCGGCTCTTAGCTCCGGAGAGCATCGTACCTTCGTCTTTAGCGTCTTTTGTGGTCTACATCTTAGCAAAAAGCTTTTCCACTACGTCTGGCAAGGAGAAAGTGTGCCAGCACAGAAAACATCTCCCATCGTGTTCTAACGTTGCATGGAGGTCTGCCAAGTGCTTGGCATGAAGAAAAGAAAAGTTGTCCAAAACAGCTTCCAATCGAATATTCATGTGATTGGAAAAGTCAGGAGAGTGGTAAGGTACTGTTTTCTATCAGTTGGCAAGCTGCGCACACAATCCCAATGTAATACAGCATCCTTCTTCACCTTTCCGATGCTGCCGCTCTCTCCGGCTCCTGGAGCCGAAGAAGCGGCTTCTTCGCGCAAAGACGATTGCACCGGTCACAGTGCTCTCTTAGCGCGGCTTCTGCCGAAAGAAGCCCGGGAGCGGCTCTTAGCTCCGGAGAGCATCGTACCTTCGTCTTTAGCATCTTTTGTGGTCTACATCTTAGCAGAAAGCTTTTCCACTATGTCTGGTAAGGAAAACCTGCGCCAGCACAGAAAACATCTCCCATCGTGTTCTGGACGTTGCACGGAGGTCTGCCAAGTGTTTGACAAGAAGAGAAGAAAAGCTGTCCAAAAGAGCTTCCAATCGAATATTCATGTGATTGGAAAAGTCAGGAGAGTGGTAAGGTACTGTTTTCTATCAGCTGGCAAGCTGCGCACACAATCCCAATGTAATACAGCATCCTTCTTCACCTTTCTGAAGCTGCCGCTCTCTCCGGCTCCTGGAGCCGAAGAAGCGGCTTCTTCGCGCAAAGACGATTGTACCGGTCACAGTGCTCTCTTAGGGCGGCTTCTGCCGAAAGAAGCCCGGGAGCGGCTCTTAGCTCCGGAGAGCATCGTACCTTCGTCTTTAGCGTCTTTTGTGGTCTACATCTTAGCAAAAAGCTTTTCCACTACGTCTGGCAAGGAGAAAGTGTGCCAGCACAGAAAACATCTCCCATCGTGTTCTAACGTTGCATGGAGGTCTGCCAAGTGCTTGGCATGAAGAAAAGAAAAGTTGTCCAAAACAGCTTCCAATCGAATATTCATGTGATTGGAAAATTCAGGAGAGTGGTAAGGTACTGTTTTCTATCAGTTGGCAAGCTGCGCTCACAATCCCAATGTAATACAGCATCCTTCTTCACCTTTCTGAAGCTGCCGCTCTCTCCGGCTCCTGGAGCCGAAGAAGCGGCTTCTTCGCGCAAAGACGATTGTACCGGTCACAGTGCTCTCTTAGCGCGGCTTCTGCCGAAAGAAGCCCGGGAGCGGCTCTTAGCTCCGGAGAGCATCGTACCTTCGTCTTTAGCGTCTTTTGTGGTCTACATCTTAGCAGAAAGCTTTTCCACTATGTCTGGCAAGGAGAAAGTGTGCCAGCACAGAAAACATCTCCCATCGTGTTCTGGACGTTGCACGGAGGTCTGCAAGTGTTTGGCATGAAGAAAAGAAAAGCTGTCCAAAAGAGCTTCCAATCGAATATTCATGTGATTGGAAAAGTCAGGAGAGTGGTAAGGTACTGTTTTCTATCAGTTGGCAAGCTGCGCACACAATCCCAGTGTAATACAGCATCCTTCTTCACCTTTCTGAAGCTGCCGCTCTCTCCGGCTCCTGGAGCCGAAGAAGCGGCTTCTTCGCACAAAGACGATTGTACCGGTCACAGTGCTCTCTTAGGGCGGCTTCTGCCGACAGAAGCCCGGGAGCGGCTCTTAGCTCCGGAGAGCATCGTACCTTCGTCTTTAGCGTCTTTTGTGGTCTACATCTTAGCAGAAAGCTTTTCCACTATGTCTGGCAAGGAGAAAGTGTGCCAGCACAGAAAACATCTCCCATCGTGTTCTAACGTTGCACGGAGGTCTGCCAAGTGCTTGGCACGCAGAGAAGAAAAGTTGTCCAAAACAGCTTCCAATTGAATATTCATGTGATTGGAAAAGTCAGGAGAGTGGTAAGGTACTGTTTTCTATCAGTTGGCAAGCTGCGCACACAATCCCAATGTAATACAGCATCCTTCTTCACATTTCCGAAGCTGCCGCTCCCTCTGATCCTGGAGCCGAAGAAGCAGCTTCTTCGCGCAAAGACGATTGTACCGCTCACAGTGCTCTCTTAGCGCGGCTTCTGCCGAAAGAAGCCCGGGAGCGGCTCTTAGCTCCGGAGAGCATCGTACCTTCGTCTTTAGCGTCTTTTGTGGTCTACATCTTAGCAAAAAGCTTTTCCACTACGTCTGGCAAGGAGAAAGTGTGCCAGCACAGAAAACATCTCCCATCGTGTTCTAACGTTGCATGGAGGTCTGCCAAGTGCTTGGCATGAAGAAAAGAAAAGTTGTCCAAAACAGCTTCCAATCGAATATTCATGTGATTGGAAAAGTCAGGAGAGTGGTAAGGTACTGTTTTCTATCAGTTGGCAAGCTGCGCACACAATCCCAATGTAATACAGCATCCTTCTTCACATTTCCGAAGCTGCCACTCCCTCCGGATCCTGGAGCCGAAGAAGCGGCTTCTTCGCGCAAAGACGATTGTACCGCTCACAGTGCTCTCTTAGCGCGGCTTCTGCCGAAAGAAGCCCGGGAGCGGCTCTTAACTCCGGAGAGCATCGTACCTTCGTCTTTAGCGTCTTTTGTGGTCTACATCTTAGCAAAAAGCTTTTCCACTATGTCTGGCAAGGAGGAAGTGTGCCAGCACAGAAAACATCTCCCATCGTGTTCTAACGTTGCACGGATGTCTGCCAAGTGCTTGGCATGAAGAAAAGAAAAGTTGTCCAAAACAGCTTCCAATCGAATATTCATGTGATTGGAAAAGTCAGGAGAGTGGTAAGGTACTGTTTTCTATCAGTTGGCAAGCTGCGCACACAATCCCAATGTAATACAGCATCCTTCTTCACCTTTCCGATGCTGCCGCTCTCTCCGGCTCCTGGAGCCGAAGAAGCGGCTTAGTCGCGAAGAGACGATTGCACCGGTCACAGTGCTCTCTTAGCGCGGCTTCTGCCGAAAGAAGCCCGGGAGCGGCTCTTAGCTCCGGAGAGCATCGTACCTTCGTCTTTAGCATCTTTTGTGGTCTACATCTTAGCAGAAAGCTTTTCCACTATGTCTGGTAAGGAAAACCTGCGCCAGCACAGAAAACATCTCCCATCGTGTTCTGGACGTTGCACGGAGGTCTGCCAAGTGTTTGACAAGAAGAGAAGAAAAGCTGTCCAAAAGAGCTTCCAATCGAATATTCATGTGATTGGAAAAGTCAGGAGAGTGGTAAGGTACTGTTTTCTATCAGTTGGCAAGCTGCGCACACAATCCCAGTGTTGTACAGCATCCTTCTTCACCTTTCTGAAGCTGCCGCTCTCTCCGGCTCCTGGAGCCGAAGAAGCGGCTTCTTCGCGCAAAGACGATTGTACCGGTCACAGTGCTCTCTTAGCGCGGCTTCTGCCGAAAGAAGCCCGGGAGCGGCTCTTAGCTCCGGAGAGCATCGTACCTTCGTATTTAGCGTCTTTTGTGGTCTACATCTTAGCAAAAAGCTTTTCCACTACGTCTGGCAAGGAGAAAGTGTGCCAGCACAGAAAACATCTCCCATCGTGTTCTAACGTTGCATGGAGGTCTGCCAAGTGCTTGGCATGAAGAAAAGAAAAGTTGTCCAAAACAGCTTCCAATCGAATATTCATGTGATTGGAAAAGTCAGGAGAGTGGTAAGGTACTGTTTTCTATCAGTTGGCAAGCTGCGCACACAATCCCAATGTAATACAGCATCCTTCTTCACATTTCCGAAGCTGCCACTCCCTCCGGATCCAGGAGCCGAAGAAGCGGCTTCTTCGCGCATAGACGATTGTACCGCTCACAGTGCTCTCTTAGCGCGGCTTCTGCCGAAAGAAGCCCGGGAGCGGCTCTTAACTCCGGAGAGCATCGTACCTTCGTCTTTAGCGTCTTTTGTGGTCTACATCTTAGCAAAAAGCTTTTCCACTATGTCTGGCAAGGAGGAAGTGTGCCAGCACAGAAAACATCTCCCATCGTGTTCTAACGTTGCACGGATGTCTGCCAAGTGCTTGGCATGAAGAAAAGAAAAGTTGTCCAAAACAGCTTCCAATCGAATATTCATGTGATTGGAAAAGTCAGGAGAGTGGTAAGGTACTGTTTTCTATCAGTTGGCAAGCTGCGCACACAATCCCAATGTAATACAGCATCCTTCTTCACCTTTCCGATGCTGCCGCTCTCTCCGGCTCCTGGAGCCGAAGAAGCGGCTTCTTCGCGCAAAGACGATTGCACCGGTCACAGTGCTCTCTTAGCGCGGCTTCTGCCGAAAGAAGCCCGGGAGCGGCTCTTAGCTCCGGAGAGCATCGTACCTTCGTCTTTAGCATCTTTTGTGGTCTACATCTTAGCAGAAAGCTTTTCCACTATGTCTGGTAAGGAAAACCTGCGCCAGCACAGAAAACATCTCCCATCGTGTTCTGGACGTTGCACGGAGGTCTGCCAAGTGTTTGACAAGAAGAGAAGAAAAGCTGTCCAAAAGAGCTTCCAATCGAATATTCATGTGATTGGAAAAGTCAGGAGAGTGGTAAGGTACTGTTTTCTATCAGTTGGCAAGCTGCGCACACAATCCCAATGTAATACAGCATCCTTCTTCACCTTTCTGAAGCTGCCGCTCTCTCCGGCTCCTGGAGCCGAAGAAGCGGCTTCTTCGCGCAAAGACGATTGTACCGGTCACAGTGCTCTCTTAGCGCGGCTTCTGCCGAAAGAAGCCCGGGAGCGGCTCTTAGCTCCGGAGAGCATCGTACCTTCATCTTTAGCGTCTTTTGTGGTCTACATATTAGCAAAAAGCTTTTCCACTACGTCTGGCAAGGAGAAAGTGTGCCAGCACAGAAAACATCTCCCATCGTGTCCTAACGTTGCATGGAGGTCTGCCAAGTGCTTGGCATGAAGAAAAGAAAAGTTGTCCAAAACAGCTTCCAATCGAATATTCATGTGATTGGAAAAGTCAGGAGAGTGGTAAGGTACTGTTTTCTATCAGTTGGCAAGCTGCGCTCACAATCCCAATGTAATACATCATCCTTCTTCACCTTTCTGAAGCTGCCGCTCTCTCCGGCTCCTGGAGCCGAAGAAGCGGCTTCTTCGCGCAAAGACGATTGTACCGGTCACAGTGCTCTCTTAGCGCGGCTTCTGCCGAAAGAAGCCCGGGAGCGGCTCTTAGCTCCGGAGAGCATCGTACCTTCGTCTTTAGCGTCTTTTGTGGTCTACATCTTAGCAGAAAGCTTTTCCACTATGTCTGGCAAGGAAAACCTGCGCCAGCACAGAAAACATCTCCCATCGTGTTCTGGACGTTGCACGGAGGTCTGCAAGTGTTTGGCATGAAGAAAAGAAAAGCTGTCCAAAAGAGCTTCCAATCGAATATTCATGTGATTGGAAAAGTCAGGAGAGTGGTAAGGTACTGTTTTCTATCAGTTGGCAAGCTGCGCACACAACCCCAGTGTAATACAGCATCCTTCTTCACCTTTCTGAAGCTGCCGCTCTCTCCGGCTCCTGGAGCCGAAGAAGCGGCTTCTTCGCGCAAAGACGATTGTACCGGTCACAGTGCTCTCTTAGGGCGGCTTCTGCCGACAGAAGCCCGGGAGCGGCTCTTAGCTCCGGAGAGCATCGTACCTTCGTCTTTAGCGTCTTTTGTGGTCTACATCTTAGCAGAAAGCTTTTCCACTATGTCTGGCAAGGAGAAAGTGTGCCAGCACAGAAAACATCTCCCATCGTGTTCTAACGTTGCACGGAGGTCTGCCAAGTGCTTGGCACGAAGAGAAGAAAAGTTGTCCCAAACAGCTTCCAATTGAATATTCATGTGATTGGAAAAGTCAGGAGAGTGGTAAGGTACTGTTTTCTATCAGTTGGCAAGCTGCGCACACAATCCCAATTTAATACAGCATCCTTCTTCACATTTCCGAAGCTGCCGCTCCCTCTGATCCTGGAGCCGAAGAAGCAGCTTCTTCGCGCAAAGACGATTGTACCGCTCACAGTGCTCTCTTAGCGCGGCTTCTGCCGAAAGAAGCCCGGGAGCGGCTCTTAGCTCCGGAGAGCATCGTACCTTCGTCTTTAGCGTCTTTTGTGGTCTACATCTTAGCAAAAAGCTTTTCCACTACGTCTGGCAAGGAGAAAGTGTGCCAGCACAGAAAACATCTCCCATCGTGTTCTAACGTTGCATGGAGGTCTGCCAAGTGCTTGGCATGAAGAAAAGAAAAGTTGTCCAAAACAGCTTCCAATCGAATATTCATGTGATTGGAAAAGTCAGGAGAGTGGTAAGGTACTGTTTTCTATCAGTTGGCAAGCTGCGCACACAATCCCAATGTAATACAGCATCCTTCTTCACATTTCCGAAGCTGCCACTCCCTCCGGATCCTGGAGCCGAAGAAGCGGCTTCTTCGCGCAAAGACGATTGTACCGCTCACAGTGCTCTCTTAGCGCGGCTTCTGCCGAAAGAAGCCCGGGAGCGGCTCTTAACTCCGGAGAGCATCGTACCTTCGTCTTTAGCGTCTTTTGTGGTCTACATCTTAGCAAAAAGCTTTTCCACTATGTCTGGCAAGGAGGAAGTGTGCCAGCACAGAAAACATCTCCCATCGTCTTCTAACGTTGCACGGATGTCTGCCAAGTGCTTGGCATGAAGAAAAGAAAAGTTGTCCAAAACAGCTTCCAATCGAATATTCATGTGATTGGAAAAGTCAGGAGAGTGGTAAGGTACTGTTTTCTATCAGTTGGCAAGCTGCGCACACAATCCCAATGTAATACAGCATCCTTCTTCACCTTTCCGATGCTGCCGCTCTCTCCGGCTCCTGGAGCCGAAGAAGCGGCTTCTTCGCGCAAAGACGATTGCACCGGTCACAGTGCTCTCTTAGCGCGGCTTCTGCCGAAAGAAGCCCGGGAGCGGCTCTTAGCTCCGGAGAGCATCGTACCTTCGTCTTTAGCATCTTTTGTGGTCTACATCTTAGCAGAAAGCTTTTCCACTATGTCTGGTAAGGAAAACCTGCGCCAGCACAGAAAACATCTCCCATCGTGTTCTGGACGTTGCACGGAGGTCTGCCAAGTGTTTGACAAGAAGAGAAGAAAAGCTGTCCAAAAGAGCTTCCAATCGAATATTCATGTGATTGGAAAAGTCAGGAGAGTGGTAAGGTACTGTTTTCTATCAGTTGGCAAGCTGCGCACACAATCCCAATGTAATACAGCATCCTTCTTCACCTTTCTGAAGCTGCCGCTCTCTCCGGCTCCTGGAGCCGAAGAAGCGGCTTCTTCGCGCAAAGACGATTGTACCGGTCACAGTGCTCTCTTAGCGCGGCTTCTGCCGAAAGAAGCCCGGGAGCGGCTCTTAGCTCCGGAGAGCATCGTACCTTCGTCTTTAGCGTCTTTTGTGGTCTACATCTTAGCAAAAAGCTTTTCCACTATGTCTGGCAAGGAGGAAGTGTGCCAGCACAGAAAACATCTCCCATCGTGTTCTAACGTTGCACGGATGTCTGCCAAGTGCTTGGCATGAAGAAAAGAAAAGTTGTCCAAAACAGCTTCCAATCGAATATTCATGTGATTGGAAAAGTCAGGAGAGTGGTAAGGTACTGTTTTCTATCAGTTGGCAAGCTGCGCACACAATCCCAATGTAATACAGCATCCTTCTTCACCTTTCCGATGCTGCCGCTCTCTCCGGCTCCTGGAGCCGAAGAAGCGGCTTCTTCGCGCAAAGACGATTGCACCGGTCACAGTGCTCTCTTAGCGCGGCTTCTGCCGAAAGAAGCCCGGGAGCGGCTCTTAGCTCCGGAGAGCATCGTACCTTCGTCTTTAGCATCTTTTGTGGTCTACATCTTAGCAGAAAGCTTTTCCACTATGTCTGGTAAGGAAAACCTGCGCCAGCACAGAAAACATCTCCCATCGTGTTCTGGACGTTGCACGGAGGTCTGCCAAGTGTTTGACAAGAAGAGAAGAAAAGCTGTCCAAAAGAGCTTCCAATCGAATATTCATGTGATTGGAAAAGTCAGGAGAGTGGTAAGGTACTGTTTTCTATCAGTTGGCAAGCTGCGCACACAATCCCAATGTAATACAGCATCCTTCTTCACCTTTCTGAAGCTGCCGCTCTCTCCGGCTCCTGGAGCCGAAGAAGCGGCTTCTTCGCGCAAAGACGATTGTACCGGTCACAGTGCTCTCTTAGGGCGGCTTCTGCCGAAAGAAGCCCGGGAGCGGCTCTTAGCTCCGGAGAGCATCGTACCTTCGTCTTTAGCGTCTTTTGTGGTCTACATCTTAGCAAAAAGCTTTTCCACTACGTCTGGCAAGGAGAAAGTGTGCCAGCACAGAAAACATCTCCCATCGTGTTCTAACGTTGCATGGAGGTCTGCCAAGTGCTTGGCATGAAGAAAAGAAAAGTTGTCCAAAACAGCTTCCAATCGAATATTCATGTGATTGGAAAAGTCAGGAGAGTGGTAAGGTACTGTTTTCTATCAGTTGGCAAGCTGCGCTCACAATCCCAATGTAATACAGCATCCTTCTTCACCTTTCTGAAGCTGCCGCTCTCTCCGGCTCCTGGAGCCGAAGAAGCGGCTTCTTCGCGCAAAGACGATTGTACCGGTCACAGTGCTCTCTTAGCGCGGCTTCTGCCGAAAGAAGCCCGGGAGCGGCTCTTAGCTCCGGAGAGCATCGTACCTTCGTCTTTAGCGTCTTTTGTGGTCTACATCTTAGCAAAAAGCTTTTCCACTATGTCTGGCAAGGAGGAAGTGTGCCAGCACAGAAAACATCTCCCATCGTGTTCTAACGTTGCACGGATGTCTGCCAAGTGCTTGGCATGAAGAAAAGAAAAGTTGTCCAAAACAGCTTCCAATCGAATATTCATGTGATTGGAAAAGTCAGGAGAGTGGTAAGGTACTGTTTTCTATCAGTTGGCAAGCTGCGCACACAATCCCAATGTAATACAGCATCCTTCTTCACCTTTCCGATGCTGCCGCTCTCTCCGGCTCCTGGAGCCGAAGAAGCGGCTTCTTCGCGCAAAGACGATTGCACCGGTCACAGTGCTCTCTTAGCGCGGCTTCTGCCGAAAGAAGCCCGGGAGCGGCTCTTAGCTCCGGAGAGCATCGTACCTTCGTCTTTAGCATCTTTTGTGGTCTACATCTTAGCAGAAAGCTTTTCCACTATGTCTGGTAAGGAAAACCTGCGCCAGCACAGAAAACATCTCCCATCGTGTTCTGGACGTTGCACGGAGGTCTGCCAAGTGTTTGACAAGAAGAGAAGAAAAGCTGTCCAAAAGAGCTTCCAATCGAATATTCATGTGATTGGAAAAGTCAGGAGAGTGGTAAGGTACTGTTTTCTATCAGTTGGCAAGCTGCGCACACAATCCCAATGTAATACAGCATCCTTCTTCACCTTTCTGAAGCTGCCGCTCTCTCCGGCTCCTGGAGCCGAAGAAGCGGCTTCTTCGCGCAAAGACGATTGTACCGGTCACAGTGCTCTCTTAGCGCGGCTTCTGCCGAAAGAAGCCCGGGAGCGGCTCTTAGCTCCGGAGAGCATCGTACCTTCGTCTTTAGCGTCTTTTGTGGTCTACATCTTAGCAAAAAGCTGTTCCACTACGTCTGGCAAGGAGAAAGTGTGCCAGCACAGAAAACATCTCCCATCGTGTTCTAACGTTGCATGGAGGTCTGCCAAGTGCTTGGCATGAAGAAAAGAAAAGTTGTCCAAAACAGCTTCCAATCGAATATTCATGTGATTGGAAAAGTCAGGAGAGTGGTAAGGTACTGTTTTCTATCAGTTGGCAAGCTGCGCTCACAATCCCAATGTAATACAGCATCCTTCTTCACCTTTCTGAAGCTGCCGCTCTCTCCGGCTCCTGGAGCCGAAGAAGCGGCTTCTTCGCGCAAAGACGATTGTACCGGTCACAGTGCTCTCTTAGCGCGGCTTCTGCCGAAAGAAGCCCGGGAGCGGCTCTTAGCTCCGGAGAGCATCGTACCTTCGTCTTTAGCGTCTTTTGTGGTCTACATCTTAGCAAAAGGCTTTTCCACTACGTCTGGCAAGGAGAAAGTGTGCCAACACAGAAAACATCTCCCATCGTGTTCTAACGTTGCACGGAGGTCTGCCAAGTGCTTGGCATGAAGAAAAGAAAAGTTGTCCAAAAGAGCTTCCAATCGAATATTCATGTGATTGGAAAAGTCAGGAGAGTGGTAAGGTACTGTTTTCTATCAGTTGGCAAGCTGCGCACACAATCCCAGTGTTGTACAGCATCCTTTTTCACCTTTCCGAAGCTGCCGCTCTCTCCGGCTCCTGGAGCCGAAGAAGCGGCTTCTTCGCGCAAAGACGATTGTACCGGTCACAGTGCTCTCTTAGCGCGGCTTCTGCCGAAAGAAGCCCGGGAGCGGCTCTTAGCTCCGGAGAGCATCGTACCTTCGTCTTTAGCGTCTTTTGTGGTCTACATCTTAGCAGAAAGCTTTTCCACTATGTCTGGCAAGGAGAAAGTGTGCCAGCACAGAAAACATCTCCCATCGTGTTCTAACGTTGCACGGAGGTCTGCCAAGTGCTTGGCACGAAGAGAAGAAAAGTTGTCCAAAACAGCTTCCAATAGAATATTCATGTGATTGGAAAAGTCAGGAGAGTGGTAAGGTACTGTTTTCTATCAGTTGGCAAGCTGCGCACACAATCCCAATGTAATACAGCATCCTTCTTCACATTTCCGAAGCTGCCGCTCCCTCTGATCCTGGAGCCGAAGAAGCAGCTTCTTCGCGCAAAGACGATTGTACCGCTCACAGTGCTCTCTTAGCGCGGCTTCTGCCGAAAGAAGCCCGGGAGCGGCTCTTAGCTCCGGAGAGCATCGTACCTTCGTCTTTAGCGTCTTTTGTGGTCTACATCTTAGCAAAAAGCTTTTCCACTACGTCTGGCAAGGAGAAAGTGTGCCAGCACAGAAAACATCTCCCATCGTGTTCTAACGTTGCATGGAGGTCTGCCAAGTGCTTGGCATGAAGAAAAGAAAAGTTGTCCAAAACAGCTTCCAATCGAATATTCATGTGATTGGAAAAGTCAGGAGAGTGGTAAGGTACTGTTTTCTATCAGTTGGCAAGCTGCGCACACAATCCCAATGTAATACAGCATCCTTCTTCACCTTTCCGATGCTGCCGCTCTCTCCGGCTCCTGGAGCCGAAGAAGCGGCTTCTTCGCGCAAAGACGATTGCACCGGTCACAGTGCTCTCTTAGCGCGGCTTCTGCCGAAAGAAGCCCGGGAGCGGCTCTTAGCTCCGGAGAGCATCGTACCTTCGTCTTTAGCATCTTTTGTGGTCTACATCTTAGCAGAAAGCTTTTCCACTATGTCTGGTAAGGAAAACCTGCGCCAGCACAGAAAACATCTCCCATCGTGTTCTGGACGTTGCACGGAGGTCTGCCAAGTGTTTGACAAGAAGAGAAGAAAAGCTGTCCAAAAGAGCTTCCAATCGAATATTCATGTGATTGGAAAAGTCAGGAGAGTGGTAAGGTACTGTTTTCTATCAGCTGGCAAGCTGCGCACACAATCCCAATGTAATACAGCATCCTTCTTCACCTTTCTGAAGCTGCCGCTCTCTCCGGCTCCTGGAGCCGAAGAAGCGGCTTCTTCGCGCAAAGACGATTGTACCGGTCACAGTGCTCTCTTAGGGCGGCTTCTGCCGAAAGAAGCCCGGGAGCGGCTCTTAGCTCCGGAGAGCATCGTACCTTCGTCTTTAGCGTCTTTTGTGGTCTACATCTTAGCAAAAAGCTTTTCCACTACGTCTGGCAAGGAGAAAGTGTGCCAGCACAGAAAACATCTCCCATCGTGTTCTAACGTTGCATGGAGGTCTGCCAAGTGCTTGGCATGAAGAAAAGAAAAGTTGTCCAAAACAGCTTCCAATCGAATATTCATGTGATTGGAAAATTCAGGAGAGTGGTAAGGTACTGTTTTCTATCAGTTGGCAAGCTGCGCTCACAATCCCAATGTAATACAGCATCCTTCTTCACCTTTCTGAAGCTGCCGCTCTCTCCGGCTCCTGGAGCCGAAGAAGCGGCTTCTTCGCGCAAAGACGATTGTACCGGTCACAGTGCTCTCTTAGCGCGGCTTCTGCCGAAAGAAGCCCGGGAGCGGCTCTTAGCTCCGGAGAGCATCGTACCTTCGTCTTTAGCGTCTTTTGTGGTCTACATCTTAGCAGAAAGCTTTTCCACTATGTCTGGCAAGGAGAAAGTGTGCCAGCACAGAAAACATCTCCCATCGTGTTCTGGACGTTGCACGGAGGTCTGCAAGTGTTTGGCATGAAGAAAAGAAAAGCTGTCCAAAAGAGCTTCCAATCGAATATTCATGTGATTGGAAAAGTCAGGAGAGTGGTAAGGTACTGTTTTCTATCAGTTGGCAAGCTGCGCACACAATCCCAGTGTAATACAGCATCCTTCTTCACCTTTCTGAAGCTGCCGCTCTCTCCGGCTCCTGGAGCCGAAGAAGCGGCTTCTTCGCACAAAGACGATTGTACCGGTCACAGTGCTCTCTTAGGGCGGCTTCTGCCGACAGAAGCCCGGGAGCGGCTCTTAGCTCCGGAGAGCATCGTACCTTCGTCTTTAGCGTCTTTTGTGGTCTACATCTTAGCAGAAAGCTTTTCCACTATGTCTGGCAAGGAGAAAGTGTGCCAGCACAGAAAACATCTCCCATCGTGTTCTAACGTTGCACGGAGGTCTGCCAAGTGCTTGGCACGAAGAGAAGAAAAGTTGTCCAAAACAGCTTCCAATTGAATATTCATGTGATTGGAAAAGTCAGGAGAGTGGTAAGGTACTGTTTTCTATCAGTTGGCAAGCTGCGCACACAATCCCAATGTAATACAGCATCCTTCTTCACATTTCCGAAGCTGCCGCTCCCTCTGATCCTGGAGCCGAAGAAGCAGCTTCTTCGCGCAAAGACGATTGTACCGCTCACAGTGCTCTCTTAGCGCGGCTTCTGCCGAAAGAAGCCCGGGAGCGGCTCTTAGCTCCGGAGAGCATCGTACCTTCGTCTTTAGCGTCTTTTGTGGTCTACATCTTAGCAAAAAGCTTTTCCACTACGTCTGGCAAGGAGAAAGTGTGCCAGCACAGAAAACATCTCCCATCGTGTTCTAACGTTGCATGGAGGTCTGCCAAGTGCTTGGCATGAAGAAAAGAAAAGTTGTCCAAAACAGCTTCCAATCGAATATTCATGTGATTGGAAAAGTCAGGAGAGTGGTAAGGTACTGTTTTCTATCAGTTGGCAAGCTGCGCACACAATCCCAATGTAATACAGCATCCTTCTTCACATTTCCGAAGCTGCCACTCCCTCCGGATCCTGGAGCCGAAGAAGCGGCTTCTTCGCGCAAAGACGATTGTACCGCTCACAGTGCTCTCTTAGCGCGGCTTCTGCCGAAAGAAGCCCGGGAGCGGCTCTTAACTCCGGAGAGCATCGTACCTTCGTCTTTAGCGTCTTTTGTGGTCTACATCTTAGCAAAAAGCTTTTCCACTATGTCTGGCAAGGAGGAAGTGTGCCAGCACAGAAAACATCTCCCATCGTGTTCTAACGTTGCACGGATGTCTGCCAAGTGCTTGGCATGAAGAAAAGAAAAGTTGTCCAAAACAGCTTCCAATCGAATATTCATGTGATTGGAAAAGTCAGGAGAGTGGTAAGGTACTGTTTTCTATCAGTTGGCAAGCTGCGCACACAATCCCAATGTAATACAGCATCCTTCTTCACCTTTCCGATGCTGCCGCTCTCTCCGGCTCCTGGAGCCGAAGAAGCGGCTTAGTCGCGAAGAGACGATTGCACCGGTCACAGTGCTCTCTTAGCGCGGCTTCTGCCGAAAGAAGCCCGGGAGCGGCTCTTAGCTCCGGAGAGCATCGTACCTTCGTCTTTAGCATCTTTTGTGGTCTACATCTTAGCAGAAAGCTTTTCCACTATGTCTGGTAAGGAAAACCTGCGCCAGCACAGAAAACATCTCCCATCGTGTTCTGGACGTTGCACGGAGGTCTGCCAAGTGTTTGACAAGAAGAGAAGAAAAGCTGTCCAAAAGAGCTTCCAATCGAATATTCATGTGATTGGAAAAGTCAGGAGAGTGGTAAGGTACTGTTTTCTATCAGTTGGCAAGCTGCGCACACAATCCCAGTGTTGTACAGCATCCTTCTTCACCTTTCTGAAGCTGCCGCTCTCTCCGGCTCCTGGAGCCGAAGAAGCGGCTTCTTCGCGCAAAGACGATTGTACCGGTCACAGTGCTCTCTTAGCGCGGCTTCTGCCGAAAGAAGCCCGGGAGCGGCTCTTAGCTCCGGAGAGCATCGTACCTTCGTATTTAGCGTCTTTTGTGGTCTACATCTTAGCAAAAAGCTTTTCCACTACGTCTGGCAAGGAGAAAGTGTGCCAGCACAGAAAACATCTCCCATCGTGTTCTAACGTTGCATGGAGGTCTGCCAAGTGCTTGGCATGAAGAAAAGAAAAGTTGTCCAAAACAGCTTCCAATCGAATATTCATGTGATTGGAAAAGTCAGGAGAGTGGTAAGGTACTGTTTTCTATCAGTTGGCAAGCTGCGCACACAATCCCAATGTAATACAGCATCCTTCTTCACATTTCCGAAGCTGCCACTCCCTCCGGATCCAGGAGCCGAAGAAGCGGCTTCTTCGCGCATAGACGATTGTACCGCTCACAGTGCTCTCTTAGCGCGGCTTCTGCCGAAAGAAGCCCGGGAGCGGCTCTTAACTCCGGAGAGCATCGTACCTTCGTCTTTAGCGTCTTTTGTGGTCTACATCTTAGCAAAAAGCTTTTCCACTATGTCTGGCAAGGAGGAAGTGTGCCAGCACAGAAAACATCTCCCATCGTGTTCTAACGTTGCACGGATGTCTGCCAAGTGCTTGGCATGAAGAAAAGAAAAGTTGTCCAAAACAGCTTCCAATCGAATATTCATGTGATTGGAAAAGTCAGGAGAGTGGTAAGGTACTGTTTTCTATCAGTTGGCAAGCTGCGCACACAATCCCAATGTAATACAGCATCCTTCTTCACCTTTCCGATGCTGCCGCTCTCTCCGGCTCCTGGAGCCGAAGAAGCGGCTTCTTCGCGCAAAGACGATTGCACCGGTCACAGTGCTCTCTTAGCGCGGCTTCTGCCGAAAGAAGCCCGGGAGCGGCTCTTAGCTCCGGAGAGCATCGTACCTTCGTCTTTAGCATCTTTTGTGGTCTACATCTTAGCAGAAAGCTTTTCCACTATGTCTGGTAAGGAAAACCTGCGCCAGCACAGAAAACATCTCCCATCGTGTTCTGGACGTTGCACGGAGGTCTGCCAAGTGTTTGACAAGAAGAGAAGAAAAGCTGTCCAAAAGAGCTTCCAATCGAATATTCATGTGATTGGAAAAGTCAGGAGAGTGGTAAGGTACTGTTTTCTATCAGTTGGCAAGCTGCGCACACAATCCCAATGTAATACAGCATCCTTCTTCACCTTTCTGAAGCTGCCGCTCTCTCCGGCTCCTGGAGCCGAAGAAGCGGCTTCTTCGCGCAAAGACGATTGTACCGGTCACAGTGCTCTCTTAGCGCGGCTTCTGCCGAAAGAAGCCCGGGAGCGGCTCTTAGCTCCGGAGAGCATCGTACCTTCATCTTTAGCGTCTTTTGTGGTCTACATATTAGCAAAAAGCTTTTCCACTACGTCTGGCAAGGAGAAAGTGTGCCAGCACAGAAAACATCTCCCATCGTGTCCTAACGTTGCATGGAGGTCTGCCAAGTGCTTGGCATGAAGAAAAGAAAAGTTGTCCAAAACAGCTTCCAATCGAATATTCATGTGATTGGAAAAGTCAGGAGAGTGGTAAGGTACTGTTTTCTATCAGTTGGCAAGCTGCGCTCACAATCCCAATGTAATACATCATCCTTCTTCACCTTTCTGAAGCTGCCGCTCTCTCCGGCTCCTGGAGCCGAAGAAGCGGCTTCTTCGCGCAAAGACGATTGTACCGGTCACAGTGCTCTCTTAGCGCGGCTTCTGCCGAAAGAAGCCCGGGAGCGGCTCTTAGCTCCGGAGAGCATCGTACCTTCGTCTTTAGCGTCTTTTGTGGTCTACATCTTAGCAGAAAGCTTTTCCACTATGTCTGGCAAGGAAAACCTGCGCCAGCACAGAAAACATCTCCCATCGTGTTCTGGACGTTGCACGGAGGTCTGCAAGTGTTTGGCATGAAGAAAAGAAAAGCTGTCCAAAAGAGCTTCCAATCGAATATTCATGTGATTGGAAAAGTCAGGAGAGTGGTAAGGTACTGTTTTCTATCAGTTGGCAAGCTGCGCACACAACCCCAGTGTAATACAGCATCCTTCTTCACCTTTCTGAAGCTGCCGCTCTCTCCGGCTCCTGGAGCCGAAGAAGCGGCTTCTTCGCGCAAAGACGATTGTACCGGTCACAGTGCTCTCTTAGGGCGGCTTCTGCCGACAGAAGCCCGGGAGCGGCTCTTAGCTCCGGAGAGCATCGTACCTTCGTCTTTAGCGTCTTTTGTGGTCTACATCTTAGCAGAAAGCTTTTCCACTATGTCTGGCAAGGAGAAAGTGTGCCAGCACAGAAAACATCTCCCATCGTGTTCTAACGTTGCACGGAGGTCTGCCAAGTGCTTGGCACGAAGAGAAGAAAAGTTGTCCCAAACAGCTTCCAATTGAATATTCATGTGATTGGAAAAGTCAGGAGAGTGGTAAGGTACTGTTTTCTATCAGTTGGCAAGCTGCGCACACAATCCCAATTTAATACAGCATCCTTCTTCACATTTCCGAAGCTGCCGCTCCCTCTGATCCTGGAGCCGAAGAAGCAGCTTCTTCGCGCAAAGACGATTGTACCGCTCACAGTGCTCTCTTAGCGCGGCTTCTGCCGAAAGAAGCCCGGGAGCGGCTCTTAGCTCCGGAGAGCATCGTACCTTCGTCTTTAGCGTCTTTTGTGGTCTACATCTTAGCAAAAAGCTTTTCCACTACGTCTGGCAAGGAGAAAGTGTGCCAGCACAGAAAACATCTCCCATCGTGTTCTAACGTTGCATGGAGGTCTGCCAAGTGCTTGGCATGAAGAAAAGAAAAGTTGTCCAAAACAGCTTCCAATCGAATATTCATGTGATTGGAAAAGTCAGGAGAGTGGTAAGGTACTGTTTTCTATCAGTTGGCAAGCTGCGCACACAATCCCAATGTAATACAGCATCCTTCTTCACATTTCCGAAGCTGCCACTCCCTCCGGATCCTGGAGCCGAAGAAGCGGCTTCTTCGCGCAAAGACGATTGTACCGCTCACAGTGCTCTCTTAGCGCGGCTTCTGCCGAAAGAAGCCCGGGAGCGGCTCTTAACTCCGGAGAGCATCGTACCTTCGTCTTTAGCGTCTTTTGTGGTCTACATCTTAGCAAAAAGCTTTTCCACTATGTCTGGCAAGGAGGAAGTGTGCCAGCACAGAAAACATCTCCCATCGTCTTCTAACGTTGCACGGATGTCTGCCAAGTGCTTGGCATGAAGAAAAGAAAAGTTGTCCAAAACAGCTTCCAATCGAATATTCATGTGATTGGAAAAGTCAGGAGAGTGGTAAGGTACTGTTTTCTATCAGTTGGCAAGCTGCGCACACAATCCCAATGTAATACAGCATCCTTCTTCACCTTTCCGATGCTGCCGCTCTCTCCGGCTCCTGGAGCCGAAGAAGCGGCTTCTTCGCGCAAAGACGATTGCACCGGTCACAGTGCTCTCTTAGCGCGGCTTCTGCCGAAAGAAGCCCGGGAGCGGCTCTTAGCTCCGGAGAGCATCGTACCTTCGTCTTTAGCATCTTTTGTGGTCTACATCTTAGCAGAAAGCTTTTCCACTATGTCTGGTAAGGAAAACCTGCGCCAGCACAGAAAACATCTCCCATCGTGTTCTGGACGTTGCACGGAGGTCTGCCAAGTGTTTGACAAGAAGAGAAGAAAAGCTGTCCAAAAGAGCTTCCAATCGAATATTCATGTGATTGGAAAAGTCAGGAGAGTGGTAAGGTACTGTTTTCTATCAGTTGGCAAGCTGCGCACACAATCCCAATGTAATACAGCATCCTTCTTCACCTTTCTGAAGCTGCCGCTCTCTCCGGCTCCTGGAGCCGAAGAAGCGGCTTCTTCGCGCAAAGACGATTGTACCGGTCACAGTGCTCTCTTAGCGCGGCTTCTGCCGAAAGAAGCCCGGGAGCGGCTCTTAGCTCCGGAGAGCATCGTACCTTCGTCTTTAGCGTCTTTTGTGGTCTACATCTTAGCAAAAAGCTTTTCCACTATGTCTGGCAAGGAGGAAGTGTGCCAGCACAGAAAACATCTCCCATCGTGTTCTAACGTTGCACGGATGTCTGCCAAGTGCTTGGCATGAAGAAAAGAAAAGTTGTCCAAAACAGCTTCCAATCGAATATTCATGTGATTGGAAAAGTCAGGAGAGTGGTAAGGTACTGTTTTCTATCAGTTGGCAAGCTGCGCACACAATCCCAATGTAATACAGCATCCTTCTTCACCTTTCCGATGCTGCCGCTCTCTCCGGCTCCTGGAGCCGAAGAAGCGGCTTCTTCGCGCAAAGACGATTGCACCGGTCACAGTGCTCTCTTAGCGCGGCTTCTGCCGAAAGAAGCCCGGGAGCGGCTCTTAGCTCCGGAGAGCATCGTACCTTCGTCTTTAGCATCTTTTGTGGTCTACATCTTAGCAGAAAGCTTTTCCACTATGTCTGGTAAGGAAAACCTGCGCCAGCACAGAAAACATCTCCCATCGTGTTCTGGACGTTGCACGGAGGTCTGCCAAGTGTTTGACAAGAAGAGAAGAAAAGCTGTCCAAAAGAGCTTCCAATCGAATATTCATGTGATTGGAAAAGTCAGGAGAGTGGTAAGGTACTGTTTTCTATCAGTTGGCAAGCTGCGCACACAATCCCAATGTAATACAGCATCCTTCTTCACCTTTCTGAAGCTGCCGCTCTCTCCGGCTCCTGGAGCCGAAGAAGCGGCTTCTTCGCGCAAAGACGATTGTACCGGTCACAGTGCTCTCTTAGGGCGGCTTCTGCCGAAAGAAGCCCGGGAGCGGCTCTTAGCTCCGGAGAGCATCGTACCTTCGTCTTTAGCGTCTTTTGTGGTCTACATCTTAGCAAAAAGCTTTTCCACTACGTCTGGCAAGGAGAAAGTGTGCCAGCACAGAAAACATCTCCCATCGTGTTCTAACGTTGCATGGAGGTCTGCCAAGTGCTTGGCATGAAGAAAAGAAAAGTTGTCCAAAACAGCTTCCAATCGAATATTCATGTGATTGGAAAAGTCAGGAGAGTGGTAAGGTACTGTTTTCTATCAGTTGGCAAGCTGCGCTCACAATCCCAATGTAATACAGCATCCTTCTTCACCTTTCTGAAGCTGCCGCTCTCTCCGGCTCCTGGAGCCGAAGAAGCGGCTTCTTCGCGCAAAGACGATTGTACCGGTCACAGTGCTCTCTTAGCGCGGCTTCTGCCGAAAGAAGCCCGGGAGCGGCTCTTAGCTCCGGAGAGCATCGTACCTTCGTCTTTAGCGTCTTTTGTGGTCTACATCTTAGCAAAAAGCTTTTCCACTATGTCTGGCAAGGAGGAAGTGTGCCAGCACAGAAAACATCTCCCATCGTGTTCTAACGTTGCACGGATGTCTGCCAAGTGCTTGGCATGAAGAAAAGAAAAGTTGTCCAAAACAGCTTCCAATCGAATATTCATGTGATTGGAAAAGTCAGGAGAGTGGTAAGGTACTGTTTTCTATCAGTTGGCAAGCTGCGCACACAATCCCAATGTAATACAGCATCCTTCTTCACCTTTCCGATGCTGCCGCTCTCTCCGGCTCCTGGAGCCGAAGAAGCGGCTTCTTCGCGCAAAGACGATTGCACCGGTCACAGTGCTCTCTTAGCGCGGCTTCTGCCGAAAGAAGCCCGGGAGCGGCTCTTAGCTCCGGAGAGCATCGTACCTTCGTCTTTAGCATCTTTTGTGGTCTACATCTTAGCAGAAAGCTTTTCCACTATGTCTGGTAAGGAAAACCTGCGCCAGCACAGAAAACATCTCCCATCGTGTTCTGGACGTTGCACGGAGGTCTGCCAAGTGTTTGACAAGAAGAGAAGAAAAGCTGTCCAAAAGAGCTTCCAATCGAATATTCATGTGATTGGAAAAGTCAGGAGAGTGGTAAGGTACTGTTTTCTATCAGTTGGCAAGCTGCGCACACAATCCCAATGTAATACAGCATCCTTCTTCACCTTTCTGAAGCTGCCGCTCTCTCCGGCTCCTGGAGCCGAAGAAGCGGCTTCTTCGCGCAAAGACGATTGTACCGGTCACAGTGCTCTCTTAGCGCGGCTTCTGCCGAAAGAAGCCCGGGAGCGGCTCTTAGCTCCGGAGAGCATCGTACCTTCGTCTTTAGCGTCTTTTGTGGTCTACATCTTAGCAAAAAGCTGTTCCACTACGTCTGGCAAGGAGAAAGTGTGCCAGCACAGAAAACATCTCCCATCGTGTTCTAACGTTGCATGGAGGTCTGCCAAGTGCTTGGCATGAAGAAAAGAAAAGTTGTCCAAAACAGCTTCCAATCGAATATTCATGTGATTGGAAAAGTCAGGAGAGTGGTAAGGTACTGTTTTCTATCAGTTGGCAAGCTGCGCTCACAATCCCAATGTAATACAGCATCCTTCTTCACCTTTCTGAAGCTGCCGCTCTCTCCGGCTCCTGGAGCCGAAGAAGCGGCTTCTTCGCGCAAAGACGATTGTACCGGTCACAGTGCTCTCTTAGCGCGGCTTCTGCCGAAAGAAGCCCGGGAGCGGCTCTTAGCTCCGGAGAGCATCGTACCTTCGTCTTTAGCGTCTTTTGTGGTCTACATCTTAGCAAAAGGCTTTTCCACTACGTCTGGCAAGGAGAAAGTGTGCCAACACAGAAAACATCTCCCATCGTGTTCTAACGTTGCACGGAGGTCTGCCAAGTGCTTGGCATGAAGAAAAGAAAAGTTGTCCAAAAGAGCTTCCAATCGAATATTCATGTGATTGGAAAAGTCAGGAGAGTGGTAAGGTACTGTTTTCTATCAGTTGGCAAGCTGCGCACACAATCCCAGTGTTGTACAGCATCCTTTTTCACCTTTCCGAAGCTGCCGCTCTCTCCGGCTCCTGGAGCCGAAGAAGCGGCTTCTTCGCGCAAAGACGATTGTACCGGTCACAGGGCTCTCTTAGCGCGGCTTCTGCCGAAAGAAGCCCGGGAGCGGCTCTTAGCTCCAGAGAGCATCGTACCTTCGTCTTTAGCGTCTTTTGTGGTCTACATCTTAGCAAAAGGCTTTTCCACTACGTCTGGCAAGGAGAAAGTGTGCCAACACAGAAAACATCTCCCATCGTGTTCTAACGTTGCATGGAGGTCTGCCAAGTGCTTGGCATGAAGAAAAGAAAAGTTCTCCAAAACAGCTTCCAATCGAATATTCATGTGATTGGAAAAGTCAGGAGAGTGGTAAGGTACTGTTTTCTATCAGTTGGCAACCTGTGCAAACAATCCCAGTGTAATACAGCATCCTTCTTCACCTTTCTGAAGCTGCCGCTCTCTCCGGCTCCTGGAGCCGAAGAAGCGGCTTCTTCGCGCAAAGACGATTGTACCGGTCACAGTGCTCTCTTAGCGCGGCTTCTGCCGAAAGAAGCCCGGGAGCGGCTCTTAGCTCCGGAGAGCATCGTACCTTCGTCTTTAGCGTCTTTTGTGGTCTACATCTTAGCAGAAAGCTTTTCCACTATGTCTGGGAAGGAAAACCTGCGCCAGCACAGAAAACATCTCCCATCGTGTTCTGGACGTTGCACGGAGGTCTGCCAAGTGTTTGACACGAAGAGAAGAAAAGTTGTCCAAAACAGCTTCCAATCGAATATTCATGTGATTGGAAAAGTCAGGAGAGTGGTAAGGTACTGTTTTCTATCAGTTGGCAAGCTGCGCACACAATCCCAGTGCAATACAGCATCCTTCTTCACCTTTCCGAAGCTGCCGCTCTCTCCGCTCCTGGAGCCGAAGAAGCGGCTTCTTCGCGCAAAGACGATTGTACCGGTCACAGTGCTCTCTTAGCGCGGCTTCTGCCGAAAGAAGCCCGGGAGCGGCTCTTAGCTCCGGAGAGCATCGTACCTTTGTCTTTAGCGTCTTTTGTGGTCTACATCTTAGCAGAAAGCTTTTCCACTACGTCTGGCAAGGAGAAAGTGTGCCAGCACAGAAAACTTTTCCCATCGTGTTCTAACGTTGCACGGATGTCTGCCAAGTGCTTGGCATGAAGAAAAGAAAAGTTGTCCAAAACAGCTTCCAATCGAATATTCATGTGATTGGAAAAGTCAGGAGAGTGGTAAGGTACTGTTTTCTATCAGTTGGCAAGCTGCGCACAGAATCCCAGTGCAATACAGCATCCTTCTTCACGTTTCCGATGCTGCCGCTCTCTCCGGCACCTGGAGCCGAAGAAGCGGCTTCTTCGCGCAAAGACGATTGTACCGGTCACAGTGCTCTCTTAGCGCGGCTTCTGCCGAAAGAAGCCCGGGAGCGGCTCTTAGCTCCGGAGAGCATCGTACCTTCGTCTTTAGCGTCTTTTGTGGTCTACATCTTAGCAGAAAGCTTTTCCACTATGTCTGGCAAGGAAAACCTGCGCCAGCACAGAAAACATCTCCCATCGTGTTCTGGACGTTGCACGGAGGTCTGCAAGTGTTTGGCATGAAGAAAAGAAAAGCTGTCCAAAAGAGCTTCCAATCGAATATTCATGTGATTGGAAAAGTCAGGAGAGTGGTAAGGTACTGTTTTCTATCAGTTGGCAAGCTGCGCACACAACCCCAGTGTAATACAGCATCCTTCTTCACCTTTCTGAAGCTGCCGCTCTCTCCGGCTCCTGGAGCCGAAGAAGCGGCTTCTTCGCGCAAAGACGATTGTACCGGTCACAGTGCTCTCTTAGCGCGGCTTCTGCCGACAGAAGCCCGGGAGCGGCTCTTAGCTCCGGAGAGCATCGTACCTTCGTCTTTAGCGTCTTTTGTGGTCTACATCTTAGCAGAAAGCTTTTCCACTATGTCTGGCAAGGAGAAAGTGTGCCAGCACAGAAAACATCTCCCATCGTGTTCTAACGTTGCACGGAGGTCTGCCAAGTGCTTGGCACGAAGAGAAGAAAAGTTGTCCAAAACAGCTTCCAATTGAATATTCATGTGATTGGAAAAGTCAGGAGAGTGGTAAGGTACTGTTTTCTATCAGTTGGCAAGCTGCGCACACAATCCCAATGTAATACAGCATCCTTCTTCACATTTGCGAAGCTGCCGCTCCCTCTGATCCTGGAGCCGAAGAAGCAGCTTCTTCGCGCAAAGACGATTGTACCGGTCACAGTGCTCTCTTAGCGCGGCTTCTGCCGAAAGAAGCCCGGGAGCGGCTCTTAGCTCCGGAGAGCATCGTACCTTCGTCTTTAGCGTCTTTTGTGGTCTACATCTTAGCAAAAAGCTTTTCCACTACGTCTGGCAAGGAGAAAGTGTGCCAGCACAGAAAACATCTCCCATCGTGTTCTAACGTTGCATGGAGGTCTGCCAAGTGCTTGGCATGAAGAAAAGAAAAGTTGTCCAAAAGAGCTTCCAATCGAATATTCATGTGATTGGAAAAGTCAGGAGAGTGGTAAGGTACTGTTTTCTATCAGTTGGCAAGCTGCGCACACAATCCCAATGTAATACAGCATCCTTCTTCACATTTCCGAAGCTGCCACTCCCTCCGGATCCTGGAGCCGAAGAAGCGGCTTCTTCGCGCAAAGACGATTGTACCGCTCACAGTGCTCTCTTAGCGCGGCTTCTGCCGAAAGAAGCCCGGGAGCGGCTCTTAACTCCGGAGAGCATCGTACCTTCGTCTTTAGCGTCTTTTGTGGTCTACATCTTAGCAAAAAGCTTTTCCACTATGTCTGGCAAGGAGGAAGTGTGCCAGCACAGAAAACATCTCCCATCGTGTTCTAACGTTGCACGGATGTCTGCCAAGTGCTTGGCATGAAGAAAAGAAAAGTTGTCCAAAACAGCTTCCAATCGAATATTCATGTGATTGGAAAAGTCAGGAGAGTGGTAAGGTACTGTTTCCTATCAGTTGGCAAGCTGCGCACACAATCCCAATGTAATACAGCATCCTTCTTCACCTTTCCGATGCTGCCGCTCTCTCCGGCTCCTGAAGCCGAAGAAGCGGCTTCTTCGCGCAAAGACGATTGCACCGGTCACAGTGCTCTCTTAGCGCGGCTTCTGCCGAAAGAAGCCCGGGAGCGGCTCTTAGCTCCGGAGAGCATCGTACCTTCGTCTTTAGCATCTTTTGTGGTCTACATCTTAGCAGAAAGCTTTTCCACTATGTCTGGTAAGGAAAACCTGCGCCAGCACAGAAAACATCTCCCATCGTGTTCTGGACGTTGCACGGAGGTCTGCCAAGTGTTTGACAAGAAGAGAAGAAAAGCTGTCCAAAAGAGCTTCCAATCGAATATTCATGTGATTGGAAAAGTCAGGAGAGTGGTAAGGTACTGTTTTCTATCAGTTGGCAAGCTGCGCACACAATCCCAATGTAATACAGCATCCTTCTTCACCTTTCTGAAGCTGCCGCTCTCTCCGGCTCCTGGAGCCGAAGAAGCGGCTTCTTCGCGCAAAGACGATTGTACCGGTCACAGTGCTCTCTTAGCGCGGCTTCTGCCGAAAGAAGCCCGGGAGCGGCTCTTAGCTCCGGAGAGCATCGTACCTTCGTCTTTAGCGTCTTTTGTGGTCTACATCTTAGCAAAAAGCTTTTCCACTACGTCTGGCAAGGAGAAAGTGTGCCAGCACAGAAAACTTTTCCCATCGTGTTCTAACGTTGCACGGAGGTCTGCCAAGTGTTTGACAAGAAGAGAAGAAAAGTTGTCCAAAACAGCTTCCAATCGAATATTCATGTGATTGGAAAAGTCAGGAGAGTGGTAAGGTACTGTTTTCTATCAGTTGGCAAGCTGCGCACACAATCCCAATGTAATACAGCATCCTTCTTCACCTTTCCGAAGCTGCCGCTCCCTCCGGCTCCCGGAGCCGAAGAAGCGGCTTCTTCGCGCAAAGACGATTGTACCGGTCACAGTGCTCTCTTAGCGCGGCTTCTGCCGAAAGAAGCCCGGGAGCGGCTCTTAGCTCCGGAGAGCATCGTACCTTCGTCTTTAGTGTCTTTTGTGGTCTACATCTTAGCAGAAAGCTTTTCCACTATGTCTGGCAAGGAGAAAGTGTGCCAGCACAGAAAACATCTCCCATCGTGTTCTGGACGTTGCACGGAGGTCTGCAAGTGTTTGGCATGAAGAAAAGAAAAGCTGTCCAAAAGAGCTTCCAATCGAATATTCATGTGATTGGAAAAGTCAGGAGAGTGGTAAGGTACTGTTTTCTATCAGTTGGCAAGCTGCGCACACAATCCCAGTGTAATACAGCATCCTTCTTCACCTTTCTGAAGCTGCCGCTCTCTCCGGCTCCTGGAGCCGAAGAAGCGGCTTCTTCGCGCAAAGACGATTGTACCGGTCACAGTGCTCTCTTAGCGCGGCTTCTGCCGAAAGAAGCCCGGGAGCGGCTCTTAGCTCCGGAGAGCATCGTACCTTCGTCTTTAGCGTCTTTTGTGGTCTACATCTTAGCAAAAGGCTTTTCCACTACGTCTGGCAAGGAGAAAGTGTGCCAACACAGAAAACATCTCCCATCGTGTTCTAACGTTGCACGGAGGTCTGCCAAGTGCTTGGCATGAAGAAAAGAAAAGTTGTCCAAAACAGCTTCCAATCGAATATTCATGTGATTGGAAAAGTCAGGAGAGTGGTAAGGTACTGTTTTCTATCAGTTGGCAAGCTGCGCACACAACCCCAGTGTAATACAGCATCCTTCTTCACCTTTCTGAAGCTGCCGCTCTCTCCGGCTCCTGGAGCCGAAGAAGCGGCTTCTTCGCGCAAAGACGATTGTACCGGTCACAGTGCTCTCTTAGCGCGGCTTCTGCCGACAGAAGCCCGGGAGCGGCTCTTAGCTCCGGAGAGCATCGTACCTTCGTCTTTAGCGTCTTTTGTGGTCTACATCTTAGCAGAAAGCTTTTCCACTATGTCTGGCAAGGAGAAAGTGTGCCAGCACAGAAAACATCTCCCATCGTGTTCTAACGTTGCACGGAGGTCTGCCAAGTGCTTGGCACGAAGAGAAGAAAAGTTGTCCAAAACAGCTTCCAATTGAATATTCATGTGATTGGAAAAGTCAGGAGAGTGGTAAGGTACTGTTTTCTATCAGTTGGCAAGCTGCGCACACAATCCCAATGTAATACAGCATCCTTCTTCACATTTCCGAAGCTGCCGCTCCCTCTGATCCTGGAGCCGAAGAAGCAGCTTCTTCGCGCAAAGACGATTGTACCGCTCACAGTGCTCTCTTAGCGCGGCTTCTGCCGAAAGAAGCCCGGGAGCGGCTCTTAGCTCCGGAGAGCATCGTACCTTCGTCTTTAGCGTCTTTTGTGGTCTACATCTTAGCAAAAAGCTTTTCCACTACGTCTGGCAAGGAGAAAGTGTGCCAGCACAGAAAACATCTCCCATCGTGTTCTAACGTTGCATGGAGGTCTGCCAAGTGCTTGGCATGAAGAAAAGAAAAGTTGTCCAAAACAGCTTCCAATCGAATATTCATGTGATTGGAAAAGTCAGGAGAGTGGTAAGGTACTGTTTTCTATCAGTTGGCAAGCTGCGCACACAATCCCAATGTAATACAGCATCCTTCTTCACATTTCCGAAGCTGCCACTCCCTCCGGATCCTGGAGCCGAAGAAGCGGCTTCTTCGCGCAAAGACGATTGTACCGCTCACAGTGCTCTCTTAGCGCGGCTTCTGCCGAAAGAAGCCCGGGAGCGGCTCTTAACTCCGGAGAGCATCGTACCTTCGTCTTTAGCGTCTTTTGTGGTCTACATCTTAGCAAAAAGCTTTTCCACTATGTCTGGCAAGGAGGAAGTGTGCCAGCACAGAAAACATCTCCCATCGTGTTCTAACGTTGCACGGATGTCTGCCAAGTGCTTGGCATGAAGAAAAGAAAAGTTGTCCAAAACAGATTCCAATAGAATATTCATGTGATTGGAAAAGTCAGGAGAGTGGTAAGGTACTGTTTTCTATCAGTTGGCAAGCTGCGCACACAATCCCAATGTAATACAGCATCCTTCTTCACCTTTCCGATGCTGCCGCTCTCTCCGGCTCCTGGAGCCGAAGAAGCGGCTTCTTCGCGCAAAGACGATTGCACCGGTCACAGTGCTCTCTTAGCGCGGCTTCTGCCGAAAGAAGCCCGGGAGCGGCTCTTAGCTCCGGAGAGCATCGTACCTTCGTCTTTAGCATCTTTTGTGGTCTACATCTTAGCAGAAAGCTTTTCCACTATGTCTGGTAAGGAAAACCTGCGCCAGCACAGAAAACATCTCCCATCGTGTTCTGGACGTTGCACGGAGGTCTGCCAAGTGTTTGACAAGAAGAGAAGAAAAGCTGTCCAAAAGAGCTTCCAATCGAATATTCATGTGATTGGAAAAGTCAGGAGAGTGGTAAGGTACTGTTTTCTATCAGTTGGCAAGCTGCGCACACAATCCCAATGTAATACAGCATCCTTCTTCACCTTTCTGAAGCTGCCGCTCTCTCCGGCTCCTGGAGCCGAAGAAGCGGCTTCTTCGCGCAAAGACGATTGTACCGGTCACAGTGCTCTCTTAGCGCGGCTTCTGCCGAAAGAAGCCCGGGAGCGGCTCTTAGCTCCGGAGAGCATCGTACCTTCGTCTTTAGCGTCTTTTGTGGTCTACATCTTAGCAAAAAGCTTTTCCACTACGTCTGGCAAGGAGAAAGTGTGCCAGCACAGAAAACATCTCCCATCGTGTTCTAACGTTGCATGGAGGTCTGCCAAGTGCTTGGCATGAAGAAAAGAAAAGTTGTCCAAAACAGCTTCCAATCGAATATTCATGTGATTGGAAAAGTCAGGAGAGTGGTAAGGTACTGTTTTCTATCAGTTGGCAAGCTGCGCTCACAATCCCAATGTAATACAGCATCCTCCTTCACCTTTCTGAAGCTGCCGCTCTCTCCGGCTCCTGGAGCCGAAGAAGCGGCTTCTTCGCGCAAAGACGATTGTACCGGTCACAGTGCTCTCTTAGCGCGGCTTCTGCCGAAAGAAGCCCGGGAGCGGCTCTTAGCTCCGGAGAGCATCGTACCTTCGTCTTTAGCGTCTTTTGTGGTCTACATCTTAGCAGAAAGCTTTTCCACTATGTCTGGCAAGGAAAACCTGCGCCAGCACAGAAAACATCTCCCATCGTGTTCTGGACGTTGCACGGAGGTCTGCAAGTGTTTGGCATGAAGAAAAGAAAAGCTGTCCAAAAGAGCTTCCAATCGAATATTCATGTGATTGGAAAAGTCAGGAGAGTGGTAAGGTACTGTTTTCTATCAGTTGGCAAGCTGCGCACACAACCACAGTGTAATACAGCATCCTTCTTCACCTTTCTGAAGCTGCCGCTCTCTCCGGCTCCTGGAGCCGAAGAAGCGGCTTCTTCGCGCAAAGACGATTGTACCGGTCACAGTGCTCTCTTAGGGCGGCTTCTGCCGACAGAAGCCCGGGAGCGGCTCTTAGCTCCGGAGAGCATCGTACCTTCGTCTTTAGCGTCTTTTGTGGTCTACATCTTAGCAGAAAGCTTTTCCACTATGTCTGGCAAGGAGAAAGTGTGCCAGCACAGAAAACATCTCCCATCGTGTTCTAACGTTGCACGGAGGTCTGCCAAGTGCTTGGCACGAAGAGAAGAAAAGTTGTCCAAAACAGCTTCCAATTGAATATTCATGTGATTGGAAAAGTCAGGAGAGTGGTAAGGTACTGTTTTCTATCAGTTGGCAAGCTGCGCACACAATCCCAATGTAATACAGCATCCTTCTTCACATTTCCGAAGCTGCCGCTCCCTCTGATCCTGGAGCCGAAGAAGCAGCTTCTTCGCGCAAAGACGATTGTACCGCTCACAGTGCTCTCTTAGCGCGGCTTCTGCCGAAAGAAGCCCGGGAGCGGCTCTTAGCTCCGGAGAGCATCGTACCTTCGTCTTTAGCGTCTTTTGTGGTCTACATCTTAGCAGAAAGCTTTTCCACTATGTCTGGCAAGGAGAAAGTGTGCCAGCACAGAAAACATCTCCCATCGTGTTCTGGACGTTGCACGGAGGTCTGCAAGTGTTTGGCATGAAGAAAAGAAAAGCTGTCCAAAAGAGCTTCCAATCGAATATTCATGTGATTGGAAAAGTCAGGAGAGTGGTAAGGTACTGTTTTCTATCAGTTGGCAAGCTGCGCACACAATCCCAGTGTAATACAGCATCCTTCTTCACCTTTCTGAAGCTGCCGCTCTCTCCGGCTCCTGGAGCCGAAGAAGCGGCTTCTTCGCGCAAAGACGATTGTACCGGTCACAGTGCTCTCTTAGCGCGGCTTCTGCCGAAAGAAGCCCGGGAGCGGCTCTTAGCTCCGGAGAGCATCGTACCTTCGTCTTTAGCGTCTTTTGTGGTCTACATCTTAGCAAAAAGCTTTTCCACTACGTCTGGCAAGGAGAAAGTGTGCCAACACAGAAAACATCTCCCATCGTGTTCTAACGTTGCACGGAGGTCTGCCAAGTGCTTGGCATGAAGAAAAGGAAAGTTGTCCAAAAGAGCTTCCAATCGAATATTCATGTGATTGGAAAAGTCAGGAGAGTGGTAAGGTACTGTTTTCTATCAGTTGGCAAGCTGCGCACACAATCCCAGTGTTGTACAGCATCCTTTTTCACCTTTCCGAAGCTGCCGCTCTCTCCGGCTCCTGGAGCCGAAGAAGCGGCTTCTTCGCGCAAAGACGATTGTACCGGTCACAGTGCTCTCTTAGCGCGGCTTCTGCCGAAAGAAGCCCGGGAGCGGCTCTTAGCTCCAGAGAGCATCGTACCTTCGTCTTTAGCGTCTTTTGTGGTCTACATCTTAGCAAAAGGCTTTTCCACTACGTCTGGCAAGGAGAAAGTGTGCCAACACAGAAATCATCTCCCATCGTGTTCTAACGTTGCATGGAGGTCTGCCAAGTGCTTGGCATGAAGAAAAGAAAAGTTGTCCAAAAGAGCTTCCAATCGAATATTCATGTGATTGGAAAAGTCAGGAGAGTGGTAAGGTACTGTTTTCTATCAGTTGGCAACCTGTGCAAACAATCCTAGTGTAATACAGCATCCTTCTTCACCTTACCAATGCTGCCGCTCTCTCCGGCTCCTGGAGCCGAAGAAGCGGCTTCTTCGCGCAAAGACGATTGTACCGGTCACAGGGCTCTCTTAGCGCGGCTTCTGCCGAAAGAAGCCCGGGAGCGGCTCTTAGCTCCGGAGAGCATCGTACCTTCGTCTTTAGCGTCTTTTGTGGTCTACATCTTAGCAAAAAGCTTTTCCACTATGTCTGGCAAGGAGAAACTGTGCCAGCACAGAAAACATCTCCCATCGTGTTCTAACGTTGCACGGATGTCTGCCAAGTGCTTGGCATGAAGAAAAGAAAAGTTGTCCAAAACAGCTTCCAATCGAATATTCATGTGATTGGAAAAGTCAGGAGAGTGGTAAGGTACTGTTTACTATCAGTTGGCAAGCTGCGCACAGAATCCCAATGTAATACAGCATCCTTCTTCACCTTTCCGATGCTGCCGCTCTCTCCGGCTCCTGGAGCCGAAGAAGCGGCTTCTTCGCGCAAAGACGATTGTACCGGTCACAGTGCTCTCTTAGCGCGGCTTCTGCCGAAAGAAGCCCGGGAGCGGCTCTTAGCTCCGGAGAGCATCGTACCTTCGTCTTTAGCGTCTTTTGTGGTCTACATCTTAGCAGAAAGCTTTTCCACTATGTCTGGCAAGGAAAACCTGCGCCAGCACAGAAAACATCTCCCATCGTGTTCTGGACGTTGCACGGAGGTCTGCCAAGTGTTTGACACGAAGAGAAGAAAAGTTGTCCAAAACAGCTTCCAATCGAATATTCATGTGATTGGAAAAGTCAGGAGAGTGGTAAGGTACTGTTTTCTATCAGTTGGCAAGCTGCGCACACAATCCCAGTGCAATACAGCATCCTTCTTCACCTTTCCGAAGCTGCCGCTCTCTCCGCTCCTGGAGCCGAAGAAGCGGCTTCTTCGCGCAAAGACGATTGTACCGGTCACAGTGCTCTCTTAGCGCGGCTTCTGCCGAAAGAAGCCCGGGAGCGGCTCTTAGCTCCGGAGAGCATCGTACCTTTGTCTTTAGCGTCTTTTGTGGTCTACATCTTAGCAGAAAGCTTTTCCACTACGTCTGGCAAGGAGAAAGTGTGCCAGCACAGAAAACTTTTCCCATCGTGTTCTAACGTTGCACGGATGTCTGCCAAGTGCTTGGCATGAAGAAAAGAAAAGTTGTCCAAAACAGCTTCCAATCGAATATTCATGTGATTGGAAAAGTCAGGAGAGTGGTAAGGTACTGTTTTCTATCAGTTGGCAAGCTGCGCACAGAATCCCAGTGCAATACAGCATCCTTCTTCACGTTTCCGATGCTGCCGCTCTCTCCGGCACCTGGAGCCGAAGAAGCGGCTTCTTCGCGCAAAGACGATTGTACCGGTCACAGTGCTCTCTTAGCGCGGCTTCTGCCGAAAGAAGCCCGGGAGCGGCTCTTAGCTCCGGAGAGCATCGTACCTTCGTCTTTAGCGTCTTTTGTGGTCTACATCTTAGCAGAAAGCTTTTCCACTATGTCTGGCAAGGAGAAAGTGTGCCAGCACAGAAAACATCTCCCATCGTGTTCTGGACGTTGCACGGAGGTCTGAAAGTGTTTGGCATGAAGAAAAGAAAAGCTGTCCAAAAGAGCTTCCAATCGAATATTCATGTGATTGGAAAAGTCAGGAGAGTGGTAAGGTACTGTTTTCTATCAGTTGGCAAGCTGCGCACACAACCCCAGTGTAATACAGCATCCTTCTTCACCTTTCTGAAGCTGCCGCTCTCTCCGGCTCCTGGAGCCGAAGAAGCGGCTTCTTCGCGCAAAGACGATTGTACCGGTCACAGTGCTCTCTTAGGGCGGCTTCTGCCGACAGAAGCCCGGGAGCGGCTCTTAGCTCCGGAGAGCATCGTACCTTCGTCTTTAGCGTCTTTTGTGGTCTACATCTTAGCAGAAAGCTTTTCCACTATGTCTGGCAAGGAGAAAGTGTGCCAGCACAGAAAACATCTCCCATCGTGTTCTAACGTTGCACGGAGGTCTGCCAAGTGCTTGGCACGAAGAGAAGAAAAGTTGTCCAAAACAGCTTCCAATTGAATATTCATGTGATTGGAAAAGTCAGGAGAGTGGTAAGGTACTGTTTTCTATCAGTTGGCAAGCTGCGCACACAATCCCAATGTAATACAGCATCCTTCTTCACCTTTCTGAAGCTGCCGCTCTCTCCGGCTCCTGGAGCCGAAGAAGCGGCTTATTCGCGCAAAGACGATTGTACCGGTCACAGTGCTCTCTTAGCGCGGCTTCTGCCGAAAGAAGCCCGGGAGCGGCTCTTAGCTCCGGAGAGCATCGTACCTTCGTCTTTAGCGTCTTTTGTGGTCTACATCTTAGCAAAAAGCTTTTCCACTACGTCTGGCAAGGAGAAAGTGTGCCAGCACAGAAAACATCTCCCATCGTGTTCTAACGTTGCACGGAGGTCTGCCAAGTGCTTGGCACGAAGAGAAGAAAAGTTGTCCAAAACAGCTTCCAATTGAATATTCATGTGATTGGAAAAGTCAGGAGAGTGGTAAGGTACTGTTTTCTATCAGTTGGCAAGCTGCGCACACAATCCCAATGTAATACAGCATCCTTCTTCACATTTCCGAAGCTGCCGCTCCCTCTGATCCTGGAGCCGAAGAAGCAGCTTCTTCGCGCAAAGACGATTGTACCGGTCACAGTGCTCTCTTAGCGCGGCTTCTGCCGAAAGAAGCCCGGGAGCGGCTCTTAGCTCCGGAGAGCATCGTACCTTCGTCTTTAGCGTCTTTTGTGGTCTACATCTTAGCAGAAAGCTTTTCCACTATGTCTGGCAAGGAGAAAGTGTGCCAGCACAGAAAACATCTCCCATCGTGTTCTGGACGTTGCACGGAGGTCTGCAAGTGTTTGGCATGAAGAAAAGAAAAGCTGTCCAAAAGAGCTTCCAATCGAATATTCATGTGATTGGAAAAGTCAGGAGAGTGGTAAGGTACTGTTTTCTATCAGTTGGCAAGCTGCGCACACAATCCCAGTGTAATACAGCATCCTTCTTCACCTTTCTGAAGCTGCCGCTCTCTCCGGCTCCTGGAGCCGAAGAAGCGGCTTCTTCGCGCAAAGACGATTGTACCGGTCACAGTGCTCTCTTAGCGCGGCTTCTGCCGAAAGAAGCCCGGGAGCGGCTCTTAGCTCCGGAGAGCATCGTACCTTCGTCTTTAGCGTCTTTTGTGGTCTACATCTTAGCAAAAAGCTTTTCCACTACGTCTGGCAAGGAGAAAGTGTGCCAACACAGAAAACATCTCCCATCGTGTTCTAACGTTGCACGGAGGTCTGCCAAGTGCTTGGCATGAAGAAAAGAAAAGTTGTCCAAAACAGCTTCCAATCGAATATTCATGTGATTGGAAAAGTCAGGAGAGTGGTAAGGTACTGTTTTCTATCAGTTGGCAAGCTGCGCACACAATCCCAATGTAATACAGCATCCTTCTTCACCTTTCCGATGCTGCCGCTCTCTCCGGCTCCTGGAGCCGAAGAAGCGGCTTCTTCGCGCAAAGACGATTGCACCGGTCACAGTGCTCTCTTAGCGCGGCTTCTGCCGAAAGAAGCCCGGGAGCGGCTCTTAGCTCCGGAGAGCATCGTACCTTCGTCTTTAGCATCTTTTGTGGTCTACATCTTAGCAGAAAGCTTTTCCACTATGTCTGGTAAGGAAAACCTGCGCCAGCACAGAAAACATCTCCCATCGTGTTCTGGACGTTGCACGGAGGTCTGCCAAGTGTTTGACAAGAAGAGAAGAAAAGCTGTCCAAAAGAGCTTCCAATCGAATATTCATGTGATTGGAAAAGTCAGGAGAGTGGTAAGGTACTGTTTTCTATCAGTTGGCAAGCTGCGCACACAATCCCAATGTAATACAGCATCCTTCTTCACCTTTCTGAAGCTGCCGCTCTCTCCGGCTCCTGGAGCCGAAGAAGCGGCTTCTTCGCGCAAAGACGATTGTACCGGTCACAGTGCTCTCTTAGGGCGGCTTCTGCCGAAAGAAGCCCGGGAGCGGCTCTTAGCTCCGGAGAGCATCGTACCTTCGTCTTTAGCGTCTTTTGTGGTCTACATCTTAGCAAAAAGCTTTTCCACTACGTCTGGCAAGGAGAAAGTGTGCCAGCACAGAAAACATCTCCCATCGTGTTCTAACGTTGCATGGAGGTCTGCCAAGTGCTTGGCATGAAGAAAAGAAAAGTTGTCCAAAACAGCTTCCAATCGAATATTCATGTGATTGGAAAAGTCAGGAGAGTGGTAAGGTACTGTTTTCTATCAGTTGGCAAGCTGCGCTCACAATCCCAATGTAATACAGCATCCTTCTTCACCTTTCTGAAGCTGCCGCTCTCTCCGGCTCCTGGAGCCGAAGAAGCGGCTTCTTCGCGCAAAGACGATTGTACCGGTCACAGTGCTCTCTTAGCGCGGCTTCTGCCGAAAGAAGCCCGGGAGCGGCTCTTAGCTCCGGAGAGCATCGTACCTTCGTCTTTAGCGTCTTTTGTGGTCTACATCTTAGCAAAAAGCTTTTCCACTATGTCTGGCAAGGAGGAAGTGTGCCAGCACAGAAAACATCTCCCATCGTGTTCTAACGTTGCACGGATGTCTGCCAAGTGCTTGGCATGAAGAAAAGAAAAGTTGTCCAAAACAGCTTCCAATCGAATATTCATGTGATTGGAAAAGTCAGGAGAGTGGTAAGGTACTGTTTTCTATCAGTTGGCAAGCTGCGCACACAATCCCAATGTAATACAGCATCCTTCTTCACCTTTCCGATGCTGCCGCTCTCTCCGGCTCCTGGAGCCGAAGAAGCGGCTTCTTCGCGCAAAGACGATTGCACCGGTCACAGTGCTCTCTTAGCGCGGCTTCTGCCGAAAGAAGCCCGGGAGCGGCTCTTAGCTCCGGAGAGCATCGTACCTTCGTCTTTAGCATCTTTTGTGGTCTACATCTTAGCAGAAAGCTTTTCCACTATGTCTGGTAAGGAAAACCTGCGCCAGCACAGAAAACATCTCCCATCGTGTTCTGGACGTTGCACGGAGGTCTGCCAAGTGTTTGACAAGAAGAGAAGAAAAGCTGTCCAAAAGAGCTTCCAATCGAATATTCATGTGATTGGAAAAGTCAGGAGAGTGGTAAGGTACTGTTTTCTATCAGTTGGCAAGCTGCGCACACAATCCCAATGTAATACAGCATCCTTCTTCACCTTTCTGAAGCTGCCGCTCTCTCCGGCTCCTGGAGCCGAAGAAGCGGCTTCTTCGCGCAAAGACGATTGTACCGGTCACAGTGCTCTCTTAGCGCGGCTTCTGCCGAAAGAAGCCCGGGAGCGGCTCTTAGCTCCGGAGAGCATCGTACCTTCGTCTTTAGCGTCTTTTGTGGTCTACATCTTAGCAAAAAGCTGTTCCACTACGTCTGGCAAGGAGAAAGTGTGCCAGCACAGAAAACATCTCCCATCGTGTTCTAACGTTGCATGGAGGTCTGCCAAGTGCTTGGCATGAAGAAAAGAAAAGTTGTCCAAAACAGCTTCCAATCGAATATTCATGTGATTGGAAAAGTCAGGAGAGTGGTAAGGTACTGTTTTCTATCAGTTGGCAAGCTGCGCTCACAATCCCAATGTAATACAGCATCCTTCTTCACCTTTCTGAAGCTGCCGCTCTCTCCGGCTCCTGGAGCCGAAGAAGCGGCTTCTTCGCGCAAAGACGATTGTACCGGTCACAGTGCTCTCTTAGCGCGGCTTCTGCCGAAAGAAGCCCGGGAGCGGCTCTTAGCTCCGGAGAGCATCGTACCTTCGTCTTTAGCGTCTTTTGTGGTCTACATCTTAGCAAAAGGCTTTTCCACTACGTCTGGCAAGGAGAAAGTGTGCCAACACAGAAAACATCTCCCATCGTGTTCTAACGTTGCACGGAGGTCTGCCAAGTGCTTGGCATGAAGAAAAGAAAAGTTGTCCAAAAGAGCTTCCAATCGAATATTCATGTGATTGGAAAAGTCAGGAGAGTGGTAAGGTACTGTTTTCTATCAGTTGGCAAGCTGCGCACACAATCCCAGTGTTGTACAGCATCCTTTTTCACCTTTCCGAAGCTGCCGCTCTCTCCGGCTCCTGGAGCCGAAGAAGCGGCTTCTTCGCGCAAAGACGATTGTACCGGTCACAGGGCTCTCTTAGCGCGGCTTCTGCCGAAAGAAGCCCGGGAGCGGCTCTTAGCTCCAGAGAGCATCGTACCTTCGTCTTTAGCGTCTTTTGTGGTCTACATCTTAGCAAAAGGCTTTTCCACTACGTCTGGCAAGGAGAAAGTGTGCCAACACAGAAAACATCTCCCATCGTGTTCTAACGTTGCATGGAGGTCTGCCAAGTGCTTGGCATGAAGAAAAGAAAAGTTCTCCAAAACAGCTTCCAATCGAATATTCATGTGATTGGAAAAGTCAGGAGAGTGGTAAGGTACTGTTTTCTATCAGTTGGCAACCTGTGCAAACAATCCCAGTGTAATACAGCATCCTTCTTCACCTTTCTGAAGCTGCCGCTCTCTCCGGCTCCTGGAGCCGAAGAAGCGGCTTCTTCGCGCAAAGACGATTGTACCGGTCACAGTGCTCTCTTAGCGCGGCTTCTGCCGAAAGAAGCCCGGGAGCGGCTCTTAGCTCCGGAGAGCATCGTACCTTCGTCTTTAGCGTCTTTTGTGGTCTACATCTTAGCAGAAAGCTTTTCCACTATGTCTGGCAAGGAAAACCTGCGCCAGCACAGAAAACATCTCCCATCGTGTTCTGGACGTTGCACGGAGGTCTGCCAAGTGTTTGACACGAAGAGAAGAAAAGTTGTCCAAAACAGCTTCCAATCGAATATTCATGTGATTGGAAAAGTCAGGAGAGTGGTAAGGTACTGTTTTCTATCAGTTGGCAAGCTGCGCACACAATCCCAGTGCAATACAGCATCCTTCTTCACCTTTCCGAAGCTGCCGCTCTCTCCGCTCCTGGAGCCGAAGAAGCGGCTTCTTCGCGCAAAGACGATTGTACCGGTCACAGTGCTCTCTTAGCGCGGCTTCTGCCGAAAGAAGCCCGGGAGCGGCTCTTAGCTCCGGAGAGCATCGTACCTTTGTCTTTAGCGTCTTTTGTGGTCTACATCTTAGCAGAAAGCTTTTCCACTACGTCTGGCAAGGAGAAAGTGTGCCAGCACAGAAAACTTTTCCCATCGTGTTCTAACGTTGCACGGATGTCTGCCAAGTGCTTGGCATGAAGAAAAGAAAAGTTGTCCAAAACAGCTTCCAATCGAATATTCATGTGATTGGAAAAGTCAGGAGAGTGGTAAGGTACTGTTTTCTATCAGTTGGCAAGCTGCGCACAGAATCCCAGTGCAATACAGCATCCTTCTTCACGTTTCCGATGCTGCCGCTCTCTCCGGCACCTGGAGCCGAAGAAGCGGCTTCTTCGCGCAAAGACGATTGTACCGGTCACAGTGCTCTCTTAGCGCGGCTTCTGCCGAAAGAAGCCCGGGAGCGGCTCTTAGCTCCGGAGAGCATCGTACCTTCGTCTTTAGCGTCTTTTGTGGTCTACATCTTAGCAGAAAGCTTTTCCACTATGTCTGGCAAGGAAAACCTGCGCCAGCACAGAAAACATCTCCCATCGTGTTCTGGACGTTGCACGGAGGTCTGCAAGTGTTTGGCATGAAGAAAAGAAAAGCTGTCCAAAAGAGCTTCCAATCGAATATTCATGTGATTGGAAAAGTCAGGAGAGTGGTAAGGTACTGTTTTCTATCAGTTGGCAAGCTGCGCACACAACCCCAGTGTAATACAGCATCCTTCTTCACCTTTCTGAAGCTGCCGCTCTCTCCGGCTCCTGGAGCCGAAGAAGCGGCTTCTTCGCGCAAAGACGATTGTACCGGTCACAGTGCTCTCTTAGCGCGGCTTCTGCCGACAGAAGCCCGGGAGCGGCTCTTAGCTCCGGAGAGCATCGTACCTTCGTCTTTAGCGTCTTTTGTGGTCTACATCTTAGCAGAAAGCTTTTCCACTATGTCTGGCAAGGAGAAAGTGTGCCAGCACAGAAAACATCTCCCATCGTGTTCTAACGTTGCACGGAGGTCTGCCAAGTGCTTGGCACGAAGAGAAGAAAAGTTGTCCAAAACAGCTTCCAATTGAATATTCATGTGATTGGAAAAGTCAGGAGAGTGGTAAGGTACTGTTTTCTATCAGTTGGCAAGCTGCGCACACAATCCCAATGTAATACAGCATCCTTCTTCACATTTGCGAAGCTGCCGCTCCCTCTGATCCTGGAGCCGAAGAAGCAGCTTCTTCGCGCAAAGACGATTGTACCGGTCACAGTGCTCTCTTAGCGCGGCTTCTGCCGAAAGAAGCCCGGGAGCGGCTCTTAGCTCCGGAGAGCATCGTACCTTCGTCTTTAGCGTCTTTTGTGGTCTACATCTTAGCAAAAAGCTTTTCCACTACGTCTGGCAAGGAGAAAGTGTGCCAGCACAGAAAACATCTCCCATCGTGTTCTAACGTTGCATGGAGGTCTGCCAAGTGCTTGGCATGAAGAAAAGAAAAGTTGTCCAAAAGAGCTTCCAATCGAATATTCATGTGATTGGAAAAGTCAGGAGAGTGGTAAGGTACTGTTTTCTATCAGTTGGCAAGCTGCGCACACAATCCCAATGTAATACAGCATCCTTCTTCACATTTCCGAAGCTGCCACTCCCTCCGGATCCTGGAGCCGAAGAAGCGGCTTCTTCGCGCAAAGACGATTGTACCGCTCACAGTGCTCTCTTAGCGCGGCTTCTGCCGAAAGAAGCCCGGGAGCGGCTCTTAACTCCGGAGAGCATCGTACCTTCGTCTTTAGCGTCTTTTGTGGTCTACATCTTAGCAAAAAGCTTTTCCACTATGTCTGGCAAGGAGGAAGTGTGCCAGCACAGAAAACATCTCCCATCGTGTTCTAACGTTGCACGGATGTCTGCCAAGTGCTTGGCATGAAGAAAAGAAAAGTTGTCCAAAACAGCTTCCAATCGAATATTCATGTGATTGGAAAAGTCAGGAGAGTGGTAAGGTACTGTTTCCTATCAGTTGGCAAGCTGCGCACACAATCCCAATGTAATACAGCATCCTTCTTCACCTTTCCGATGCTGCCGCTCTCTCCGGCTCCTGAAGCCGAAGAAGCGGCTTCTTCGCGCAAAGACGATTGCACCGGTCACAGTGCTCTCTTAGCGCGGCTTCTGCCGAAAGAAGCCCGGGAGCGGCTCTTAGCTCCGGAGAGCATCGTACCTTCGTCTTTAGCATCTTTTGTGGTCCACATCTTAGCAGAAAGCTTTTCCACTATGTCTGGTAAGGAAAACCTGCGCCAGCACAGAAAACATCTCCCATCGTGTTCTGGACGTTGCACGGAGGTCTGCCAAGTGTTTGACAAGAAGAGAAGAAAAGCTGTCCAAAAGAGCTTCCAATCGAATATTCATGTGATTGGAAAAGTCAGGAGAGTGGTAAGGTACTGTTTTCTATCAGTTGGCAAGCTGCGCACACAATCCCAATGTAATACAGCATCCTTCTTCACCTTTCTGAAGCTGCCGCTCTCTCCGGCTCCTGGAGCCGAAGAAGCGGCTTCTTCGCGCAAAGACGATTGTACCGGTCACAGTGCTCTCTTAGCGCGGCTTCTGCCGAAAGAAGCCCGGGAGCGGCTCTTAGCTCCGGAGAGCATCGTACCTTCGTCTTTAGCGTCTTTTGTGGTCTACATCTTAGCAAAAAGCTTTTCCACTACGTCTGGCAAGGAGAAAGTGTGCCAGCACAGAAAACTTTTCCCATCGTGTTCTAACGTTGCACGGAGGTCTGCCAAGTGTTTGACAAGAAGAGAAGAAAAGTTGTCCAAAACAGCTTCCAATCGAATATTCATGTGATTGGAAAAGTCAGGAGAGTGGTAAGGTACTGTTTTCTATCAGTTGGCAAGCTGCGCACACAATCCCAATGTAATACAGCATCCTTCTTCACCTTTCCGAAGCTGCCGCTCTCTCCGGCTCCCGGAGCCGAAGAAGCGGCTTCTTCGCGCAAAGACGATTGTACCGGTCACAGTGCTCTCTTAGCGCGGCTTCTGCCGAAAGAAGCCCGGGAGCGGCTCTTAGCTCCGGAGAGCATCGTACCTTCGTCTTTAGTGTCTTTTGTGGTCTACATCTTAGCAGAAAGCTTTTCCACTATGTCTGGCAAGGAGAAAGTGTGCCAGCACAGAAAACATCTCCCATCGTGTTCTGGACGTTGCACGGAGGTCTGCAAGTGTTTGGCATGAAGAAAAGAAAAGCTGTCCAAAAGAGCTTCCAATCGAATATTCATGTGATTGGAAAAGTCAGGAGAGTGGTAAGGTACTGTTTTCTATCAGTTGGCAAGCTGCGCACACAATCCCAGTGTAATACAGCATCCTTCTTCACCTTTCTGAAGCTGCCGCTCTCTCCGGCTCCTGGAGCCGAAGAAGCGGCTTCTTCGCGCAAAGACGATTGTACCGGTCACAGTGCTCTCTTAGCGCGGCTTCTGCCGAAAGAAGCCCGGGAGCGGCTCTTAGCTCCGGAGAGCATCGTACCTTCGTCTTTAGCGTCTTTTGTGGTCTACATCTTAGCAAAAGGCTTTTCCACTACGTCTGGCAAGGAGAAAGTGTGCCAACACAGAAAACATCTCCCATCGTGTTCTAACGTTGCACGGAGGTCTGCCAAGTGCTTGGCATGAAGAAAAGAAAAGTTGTCCAAAACAGCTTCCAATCGAATATTCATGTGATTGGAAAAGTCAGGAGAGTGGTAAGGTACTGTTTTCTATCAGTTGGCAAGCTGCGCACACAACCCCAGTGTAATACAGCATCCTTCTTCACCTTTCTGAAGCTGCCGCTCTCTCCGGCTCCTGGAGCCGAAGAAGCGGCTTCTTCGCGCAAAGACGATTGTACCGGTCACAGTGCTCTCTTAGCGCGGCTTCTGCCGACAGAAGCCCGGGAGCGGCTCTTAGCTCCGGAGAGCATCGTACCTTCGTCTTTAGCGTCTTTTGTGGTCTACATCTTAGCAGAAAGCTTTTCCACTATGTCTGGCAAGGAGAAAGTGTGCCAGCACAGAAAACATCTCCCATCGTGTTCTAACGTTGCACGGAGGTCTGCCAAGTGCTTGGCACGAAGAGAAGAAAAGTTGTCCAAAACAGCTTCCAATTGAATATTCATGTGATTGGAAAAGTCAGGAGAGTGGTAAGGTACTGTTTTCTATCAGTTGGCAAGCTGCGCACACAATCCCAATGTAATACAGCATCCTTCTTCACATTTCCGAAGCTGCCGCTCCCTCTGATCCTGGAGCCGAAGAAGCAGCTTCTTCGCGCAAAGACGATTGTACCGCTCACAGTGCTCTCTTAGCGCGGCTTCTGCCGAAAGAAGCCCGGGAGCGGCTCTTAGCTCCGGAGAGCATCGTACCTTCGTCTTTAGCGTCTTTTGTGGTCTACATCTTAGCAAAAAGCTTTTCCACTACGTCTGGCAAGGAGAAAGTGTGCCAGCACAGAAAACATCTCCCATCGTGTTCTAACGTTGCATGGAGGTCTGCCAAGTGCTTGGCATGAAGAAAAGAAAAGTTGTCCAAAACAGCTTCCAATCGAATATTCATGTGATTGGAAAAGTCAGGAGAGTGGTAAGGTACTGTTTTCTATCAGTTGGCAAGCTGCGCACACAATCCCAATGTAATACAGCATCCTTCTTCACATTTCCGAAGCTGCCACTCCCTCCGGATCCTGGAGCCGAAGAAGCGGCTTCTTCGCGCAAAGACGATTGTACCGCTCACAGTGCTCTCTTAGCGCGGCTTCTGCCGAAAGAAGCCCGGGAGCGGCTCTTAACTCCGGAGAGCATCGTACCTTCGTCTTTAGCGTCTTTTGTGGTCTACATCTTAGCAAAAAGCTTTTCCACTATGTCTGGCAAGGAGGAAGTGTGCCAGCACAGAAAACATCTCCCATCGTGTTCTAACGTTGCACGGATGTCTGCCAAGTGCTTGGCATGAAGAAAAGAAAAGTTGTCCAAAACAGCTTCCAATCGAATATTCATGTGATTGGAAAAGTCAGGAGAGTGGTAAGGTACTGTTTTCTATCAGTTGGCAAGCTGCGCACACAATCCCAATGTAATACAGCATCCTTCTTCACCTTTCCGATGCTGCCGCTCTCTCCGGCTCCTGGAGCCGAAGAAGCGGCTTCTTCGCGCAAAGACGATTGCACCGGTCACAGTGCTCTCTTAGCGCGGCTTCTGCCGAAAGAAGCCCGGGAGCGGCTCTTAGCTCCGGAGAGCATCGTACCTTCGTCTTTAGCATCTTTTGTGGTCTACATCTTAGCAGAAAGCTTTTCCACTATGTCTGGTAAGGAAAACCTGCGCCAGCACAGAAAACATCTCCCATCGTGTTCTGGACGTTGCACGGAGGTCTGCCAAGTGTTTGACAAGAAGAGAAGAAAAGCTGTCCAAAAGAGCTTCCAATCGAATATTCATGTGATTGGAAAAGTCAGGAGAGTGGTAAGGTACTGTTTTCTATCAGTTGGCAAGCTGCGCACACAATCCCAATGTAATACAGCATCCTTCTTCACCTTTCTGAAGCTGCCGCTCTCTCCGGCTCCTGGAGCCGAAGAAGCGGCTTCTTCGCGCAAAGATGATTGTACCGGTCACAGTGCTCTCTTAGCGCGGCTTCTGCCGAAAGAAGCCCGGGAGCGGCTCTTAGCTCCGGAGAGCATCGTACCTTCGTCTTTAGCGTCTTTTGTGGTCTACATCTTAGCAAAAAGCTTTTCCACTACGTCTGGCAAGGAGAAAGTGTGCCAGCACAGAAAACATCTCCCATCGTGATCTAACGTTGCATGGAGGTCTGCCAAGTGCTTGGCATGAAGAAAAGAAAAGTTGTCCAAAACAGCTTCCAATCGAATATTCATGTGATTGGAAAAGTCAGGAGAGTGGTAAGGTACTGTTTTCTATCAGTTGGCAAGCTGCGCTCACAATCCCAATGTAATACAGCATCCTCCTTCACCTTTCTGAAGCTGCCGCTCTCTCCGGCTCCTGGAGCCGAAGAAGCGGCTTCTTCGCGCAAAGACGATTGTACCGGTCACAGTGCTCTCTTAGCGCGGCTTCTGCCGAAAGAAGCCCGGGAGCGGCTCTTAGCTCCGGAGAGCATCGTACCTTCGTCTTTAGCGTCTTTTGTGGTCTACATCTTAGCAGAAAGCTTTTCCACTATGTCTGGCAAGGAAAACCTGCGCCAGCACAGAAAACATCTCCCATCGTGTTCTGGACGTTGCACGGAGGTCTGCAAGTGTTTGGCATGAAGAAAAGAAAAGCTGTCCAAAACAGCTTCCAATCGAATATTCATGTGATTGGAAAAGTCAGGAGAGTGGTAAGGTACTGTTTTCTATCAGTTGGCAAGCTGCGCACACAACCACAGTGTAATACAGCATCCTTCTTCACCTTTCTGAAGCTGCCGCTCTCTCCGGCTCCTGGAGCCGAAGAAGCGGCTTCTTCGCGCAAAGACGATTGTACCGGTCACAGTGCTCTCTTAGGGCGGCTTCTGCCGACAGAAGCCCGGGAGCGGCTCTTAGCTCCGGAGAGCATCGTACCTTCGTCTTTAGCGTCTTTTGTGGTCTACATCTTAGCAGAAAGCTTTTCCACTATGTCTGGCAAGGAGAAAGTGTGCCAGCACAGAAAACATCTCCCATCGTGTTCTAACGTTGCACGGAGGTCTGCCAAGTGCTTGGCACGAAGAGAAGAAAAGTTGTCCAAAACAGCTTCCAATTGAATATTCATGTGATTGGAAAAGTCAGGAGAGTGGTAAGGTACTGTTTTCTATCAGTTGGCAAGCTGCGCACACAATCCCAATGTAATACAGCATCCTTCTTCACATTTGCGAAGCTGCCGCTCCCTCTGATCCTGGAGCCGAAGAAGCAGCTTCTTCGCGCAAAGACGATTGTACCGCTCACAGTGCTCTCTTAGCGCGGCTTCTGCCGAAAGAAGCCCGGGAGCGGCTCTTAGCTCCGGAGAGCATCGTACCTTCGTCTTTAGCGTCTTTTGTGGTCTACATCTTAGCAGAAAGCTTTTCCACTATGTCTGGCAAGGAGAAAGTGTGCCAGCACAGAAAACATCTCCCATCGTGTTCTGGACGTTGCACGGAGGTCTGCAAGTGTTTGGCATGAAGAAAAGAAAAGCTGTCCAAAAGAGCTTCCAATCGAATATTCATGTGATTGGAAAAGTCAGGAGAGTGGTAAGGTACTGTTTTCTATCAGTTGGCAAGCTGCGCACACAATCCCAGTGTAATACAGCATCCTTCTTCACCTTTCTGAAGCTGCCGCTCTCTCCGGCTCCTGGAGCCGAAGAAGCGGCTTCTTCGCGCAAAGACGATTGTACCGGTCACAGTGCTCTCTTAGCGCGGCTTCTGCCGAAAGAAGCCCGGGAGCGGCTCTTAGCTCCGGAGAGCATCGTACCTTCGTCTTTAGCGTCTTTTGTGGTCTACATCTTAGCAAAAAGCTTTTCCACTACGTCTGGCAAGGAGAAAGTGTGCCAACACAGAAAACATCTCCCATCGTGTTCTAACGTTGCACGGAGGTCTGCCAAGTGCTTGGCATGAAGAAAAGGAAAGTTGTCCAAAAGAGCTTCCAATCGAATATTCATGTGATTGGAAAAGTCAGGAGAGTGGTAAGGTACTGTTTTCTATCAGTTGGCAAGCTGCGCACACAATCCCAGTGTTGTACAGCATCCTTTTTCACCTTTCCGAAGCTGCCGCTCTCTCCGGCTCCTGGAGCCGAAGAAGCGGCTTCTTCGCGCAAAGACGATTGTACCGGTCACAGTGCTCTCTTAGCGCGGCTTCTGCCGAAAGAAGCCCGGGAGCGGCTCTTAGCTCCAGAGAGCATCGTACCTTCGTCTTTAGCGTCTTTTGTGGTCTACATCTTAGCAAAAGGCTTTTCCACTACGTCTGGCAAGGAGAAAGTGTGCCAACACAGAAATCATCTCCCATCGTGTTCTAACGTTGCATGGAGGTCTGCCAAGTGCTTGGCATGAAGAAAAGAAAAGTTGTCCAAAAGAGCTTCCAATCGAATATTCATGTGATTGGAAAAGTCAGGAGAGTGGTAAGGTACTGTTTTCTATCAGTTGGCAACCTGTGCAAACAATCCTAGTGTAATACAGCATCCTTCTTCACCTTACCAATGCTGCCGCTCTCTCCGGCTCCTGGAGCCGAAGAAGCGGCTTCTTCGCGCAAAGACGATTGTACCGGTCACAGGGCTCTCTTAGCGCGGCTTCTGCCGAAAGAAGCCCGGGAGCGGCTCTTAGCTCCGGAGAGCATCGTACCTTCGTCTTTAGCGTCTTTTGTGGTCTACATCTTAGCAAAAAGCTTTTCCACTATGTCTGGCAAGGAGAAAGTGTGCCAGCACAGAAAACATCTCCCATCGTGTTCTAACGTTGCATGGAGGTCTGCCAAGTGCTTGGCATGAAGAAAAGAAAAGTTGTCCAAAACAGCTTCCAATCGAATATTCATGTGATTGGAAAAGTCAGGAGAGTGGTAAGGTACTGTTTTCTATCAGTTGGCAAGCTGCGCACACAATCCCAATGTAATACAGCATCCTTCTTCACATTTCCGAAGCTGCCACTCCCTCCGGATCCTGGAGCCGAAGAAGCGGCTTCTTCGCGCAAAGACGATTGTACCGCTCACAGTGCTCTCTTAGCGCGGCTTCTGCCGAAAGAAGCCCGGGAGCGGCTCTTAACTCCGGAGAGCATCGTACCTTCGTCTTTAGCGTCTTTTGTGGTCTACATCTTAGCAAAAAGCTTTTCCACTATGTCTGGCAAGGAGGAAGTGTGCCAGCACAGAAAACATCTCCCATCGTGTTCTAACGTTGCACGGATGTCTGCCAAGTGCTTGGCATGAAGAAAAGAAAAGTTGTCCAAAACAGCTTCCAATCGAATATTCATGTGATTGGAAAAGTCAGGAGAGTGGTAAGGTACTGTTTTCTATCAGTTGGCAAGCTGCGCACACAATCCCAATGTAATACAGCATCCTTCTTCACCTTTCCGATGCTGCCGCTCTCTCCGGCTCCTGGAGCCGAAGAAGCGGCTTCTTCGCGCAAAGACGATTGCACCGGTCACAGTGCTCTCTTAGCGCGGCTTCTGCCGAAAGAAGCCCGGGAGCGGCTCTTAGCTCCGGAGAGCATCGTACCTTCGTCTTTAGCATCTTTTGTGGTCTACATCTTAGCAGAAAGCTTTTCCACTATGTCTGGTAAGGAAAACCTGCGCCAGCATAGAAAACATCTCCCATCGTGTTCTGGACGTTGCACGGAGGTCTGCCAAGTGTTTGACAAGAAGAGAAGAAAAGCTGTCCAAAAGAGCTTCCAATCGAATATTCATGTGATTGGAAAAGTCAGGAGAGTGGTAAGGTACTGTTTTCTATCAGTTGGCAAGCTGCGCACACAATCCCAATGTAATACAGCATCCTTCTTCACCTTTCTGAAGCTGCCGCTCTCTCCGGCTCCTGGAGCCGAAGAAGCGGCTTCTTCGCGCAAAGACGATTGTACCGGTCACAGTGCTCTCTTAGCGCGGCTTCTGCCGAAAGAAGCCCGGGAGCGGCTCTTAGCTCCGGAGAGCATCGTACCTTCGTCTTTAGCGTCTTTTGTGGTCTACATCTTAGCAAAAAGCTTTTCCACTACGTCTGGCAAGGAGAAAGTGTGCCAGCACAGAAAACATCTCCCATCGTGTTCTAACGTTGCATGGAGGTCTGCCAAGTGCTTGGCATGAAGAAAAGAAAAGTTGTCCAAAACAGCTTCCAATCGAATATTCATGTGATTGGAAAAGTCAGGAGAGTGGTAAGGTACTGTTTTCTATCAGTTGGCAAGCTGCGCTCACAATCCCAATGTAATACAGCATCCTCCTTCACCTTTCTGAAGCTGCCGCTCTCTCCGGCTCCTGGAGCCGAAGAAGCGGCTTCTTCGCGCAAAGACGATTGTACCGGTCACAGTGCTCTCTTAGCGCGGCTTCTGCCGAAAGAAGCCCGGGAGCGGCTCTTAGCTCCGGAGAGCATCGTACCTTCGTCTTTAGCGTCTTTTGTGGTCTACATCTTAGCAGAAAGCTTTTCCACTATGTCTGGCAAGGAAAACCTGCGCCAGCACAGAAAACATCTCCCATCGTGTTCTGGACGTTGCACGGAGGTCTGCAAGTGTTTGGCATGAAGAAAAGAAAAGCTGTCCAAAACAGCTTCCAATCGAATATTCATGTGATTGGAAAAGTCAGGAGAGTGGTAAGGTACTGTTTTCTATCAGTTGGCAAGCTGCGCACACAACCACAGTGTAATACAGCATCCTTCTTCACCTTTCTGAAGCTGCCGCTCTCTCCGGCTCCTGGAGCCGAAGAAGCGGCTTCTTCGCGCAAAGACGATTGTACCGGTCACAGTGCTCTCTTAGGGCGGCTTCTGCCGACAGAAGCCCGGGAGCGGCTCTTAGCTCCGGAGAGCATCGTACCTTCGTCTTTAGCGTCTTTTGTGGTCTACATCTTAGCAGAAAGCTTTTCCACTATGTCTGGCAAGGAGAAAGTGTGCCAGCACAGAAAACATCTCCCATCGTGTTCTAACGTTGCACGGAGGTCTGCCAAGTGCTTGGCACGAAGAGAAGAAAAGTTGTCCAAAACAGCTTCCAATTGAATATTCATGTGATTGGAAAAGTCAGGAGAGTGGTAAGGTACTGTTTTCTATCAGTTGGCAAGCTGCGCACACAATCCCAATGTAATACAGCATCCTTCTTCACATTTGCGAAGCTGCCGCTCCCTCTGATCCTGGAGCCGAAGAAGCAGCTTCTTCGCGCAAAGACGATTGTACCGCTCACAGTGCTCTCTTAGCGCGGCTTCTGCCGAAAGAAGCCCGGGAGCGGCTCTTAGCTCCGGAGAGCATCGTACCTTCGTCTTTAGCGTCTTTTGTGGTCTACATCTTAGCAGAAAGCTTTTCCACTATGTCTGGCAAGGAGAAAGTGTGCCAGCACAGAAAACATCTCCCATCGTGTTCTGGACGTTGCACGGAGGTCTGCAAGTGTTTGGCATGAAGAAAAGAAAAGCTGTCCAAAAGAGCTTCCAATCGAATATTCATGTGATTGGAAAAGTCAGGAGAGTGGTAAGGTACTGTTTTCTATCAGTTGGCAAGCTGCGCACACAATCCCAGTGTAATACAGCATCCTTCTTCACCTTTCTGAAGCTGCCGCTCTCTCCGGCTCCTGGAGCCGAAGAAGCGGCTTCTTCGCGCAAAGACGATTGTACCGGTCACAGTGCTCTCTTAGCGCGGCTTCTGCCGAAAGAAGCCCGGGAGCGGCTCTTAGCTCCGGAGAGCATCGTACCTTCGTCTTTAGCGTCTTTTGTGGTCTACATCTTAGCAAAAAGCTTTTCCACTACGTCTGGCAAGGAGAAAGTGTGCCAACACAGAAAACATCTCCCATCGTGTTCTAACGTTGCACGGAGGTCTGCCAAGTGCTTGGCATGAAGAAAAGGAAAGTTGTCCAAAAGAGCTTCCAATCGAATATTCATGTGATTGGAAAAGTCAGGAGAGTGGTAAGGTACTGTTTTCTATCAGTTGGCAAGCTGCGCACACAATCCCAGTGTTGTACAGCATCCTTTTTCACCTTTCCGAAGCTGCCGCTCTCTCCGGCTCCTGGAGCCGAAGAAGCGGCTTCTTCGCGCAAAGACGATTGTACCGGTCACAGTGCTCTCTTAGCGCGGCTTCTGCCGAAAGAAGCCCGGGAGCGGCTCTTAGCTCCAGAGAGCATCGTACCTTCGTCTTTAGCGTCTTTTGTGGTCTACATCTTAGCAAAAGGCTTTTCCACTACGTCTGGCAAGGAGAAAGTGTGCCAACACAGAAATCATCTCCCATCGTGTTCTAACGTTGCATGGAGGTCTGCCAAGTGCTTGGCATGAAGAAAAGAAAAGTTGTCCAAAAGAGCTTCCAATCGAATATTCATGTGATTGGAAAAGTCAGGAGAGTGGTAAGGTACTGTTTTCTATCAGTTGGCAACCTGTGCAAACAATCCTAGTGTAATACAGCATCCTTCTTCACCTTACCAATGCTGCCGCTCTCTCCGGCTCCTGGAGCCGAAGAAGCGGCTTCTTCGCGCAAAGACGATTGTACCGGTCACAGGGCTCTCTTAGCGCGGCTTCTGCCGAAAGAAGCCCGGGAGCGGCTCTTAGCTCCGGAGAGCATCGTACCTTCGTCTTTAGCGTCTTTTGTGGTCTACATCTTAGCAAAAAGCTTTTCCACTATGTCTGGCAAGGAGAAACTGTGCCAGCACAGAAAACATCTCCCATCGTGTTCTAACGTTGCACGGATGTCTGCCAAGTGCTTGGCATGAAGAAAAGAAAAGTTGTCCAAAACAGCTTCCAATCGAATATTCATGTGATTGGAAAAGTCAGGAGAGTGGTAAGGTACTGTTTACTATCAGTTGGCAAGCTGCGCACAGAATCCCAATGTAATACAGCATCCTTCTTCACCTTTCCGATGCTGCCGCTCTCTCCGGCTCCTGGAGCCGAAGAAGCGGCTTCTTCGCGCAAAGACGATTGTACCGGTCACAGTGCTCTCTTAGCGCGGCTTCTGCCGAAAGAAGCCCGGGAGCGGCTCTTAGCTCCGGAGAGCATCGTACCTTCGTCTTTAGCGTCTTTTGTGGTCTACATCTTAGCAGAAAGCTTTTCCACTATGTCTGGCAAGGAAAACCTGCGCCAGCACAGAAAACATCTCCCATCGTGTTCTGGACGTTGCACGGAGGTCTGCCAAGTGTTTGACACGAAGAGAAGAAAAGTTGTCCAAAACAGCTTCCAATCGAATATTCATGTGATTGGAAAAGTCAGGAGAGTGGTAAGGTACTGTTTTCTATCAGTTGGCAAGCTGCGCACACAATCCCAGTGCAATACAGCATCCTTCTTCACCTTTCCGAAGCTGCCGCTCTCTCCGCTCCTGGAGCCGAAGAAGCGGCTTCTTCGCGCAAAGACGATTGTACCGGTCACAGTGCTCTCTTAGCGCGGCTTCTGCCGAAAGAAGCCCGGGAGCGGCTCTTAGCTCCGGAGAGCATCGTACCTTTGTCTTTAGCGTCTTTTGTGGTCTACATCTTAGCAGAAAGCTTTTCCACTACGTCTGGCAAGGAGAAAGTGTGCCAGCACAGAAAACTTTTCCCATCGTGTTCTAACGTTGCACGGATGTCTGCCAAGTGCTTGGCATGAAGAAAAGAAAAGTTGTCCAAAACAGCTTCCAATCGAATATTCATGTGATTGGAAAAGTCAGGAGAGTGGTAAGGTACTGTTTTCTATCAGTTGGCAAGCTGCGCACAGAATCCCAGTGCAATACAGCATCCTTCTTCACGTTTCCGATGCTGCCGCTCTCTCCGGCACCTGGAGCCGAAGAAGCGGCTTCTTCGCGCAAAGACGATTGTACCGGTCACAGTGCTCTCTTAGCGCGGCTTCTGCCGAAAGAAGCCCGGGAGCGGCTCTTAGCTCCGGAGAGCATCGTACCTTCGTCTTTAGCGTCTTTTGTGGTCTACATCTTAGCAGAAAGCTTTTCCACTATGTCTGGCAAGGAGAAAGTGTGCCAGCACAGAAAACATCTCCCATCGTGTTCTGGACGTTGCACGGAGGTCTGAAAGTGTTTGGCATGAAGAAAAGAAAAGCTGTCCAAAAGAGCTTCCAATCGAATATTCATGTGATTGGAAAAGTCAGGAGAGTGGTAAGGTACTGTTTTCTATCAGTTGGCAAGCTGCGCACACAATCCCAGTGTAATACAGCATCCTTCTTCACCTTTCTGAAGCTGCCGCTCTCTCCGGCTCCTGGAGCCGAAGAAGCGGCTTCTTCGCGCAAAGACGATTGTACCGGTCACAGTGCTCTCTTAGGGCGGCTTCTGCCGACAGAAGCCCGGGAGCGGCTCTTAGCTCCGGAGAGCATCGTACCTTCGTCTTTAGCGTCTTTTGTGGTCTACATCTTAGCAGAAAGCTTTTCCACTATGTCTGGCAAGGAGAAAGTGTGCCAGCACAGAAAACATCTCCCATCGTGTTCTAACGTTGCACGGAGGTCTGCCAAGTGCTTGGCACGAAGAGAAGAAAAGTTGTCCAAAACAGCTTCCAATTGAATATTCATGTGATTGGAAAAGTCAGGAGAGTGGTAAGGTACTGTTTTCTATCAGTTGGCAAGCTGCGCACACAATCCCAATGTAATACAGCATCCTTCTTCACCTTTCTGAAGCTGCCGCTCTCTCCGGCTCCTGGAGCCGAAGAAGCGGCTTATTCGCGCAAAGACGATTGTACCGGTCACAGTGCTCTCTTAGCGCGGCTTCTGCCGAAAGAAGCCCGGGAGCGGCTCTTAGCTCCGGAGAGCATCGTACCTTCGTCTTTAGCGTCTTTTGTGGTCTACATCTTAGCAAAAAGCTTTTCCACTACGTCTGGCAAGGAGAAAGTGTGCCAGCACAGAAAACATCTCCCATCGTGTTCTAACGTTGCACGGAGGTCTGCCAAGTGCTTGGCACGAAGAGAAGAAAAGTTGTCCAAAACAGCTTCCAATTGAATATTCATGTGATTGGAAAAGTCAGGAGAGTGGTAAGGTACTGTTTTCTATCAGTTGGCAAGCTGCGCACACAATCCCAATGTAATACAGCATCCTTCTTCACATTTCCGAAGCTGCCGCTCCCTCTGATCCTGGAGCCGAAGAAGCAGCTTCTTCGCGCAAAGACGATTGTACCGGTCACAGTGCTCTCTTAGCGCGGCTTCTGCCGAAAGAAGCCCGGGAGCGGCTCTTAGCTCCGGAGAGCATCGTACCTTCGTCTTTAGCGTCTTTTGTGGTCTACATCTTAGCAGAAAGCTTTTCCACTATGTCTGGCAAGGAGAAAGTGTGCCAGCACAGAAAACATCTCCCATCGTGTTCTGGACGTTGCACGGAGGTCTGCAAGTGTTTGGCATGAAGAAAAGAAAAGCTGTCCAAAAGAGCTTCCAATCGAATATTCATGTGATTGGAAAAGTCAGGAGAGTGGTAAGGTACTGTTTTCTATCAGTTGGCAAGCTGCGCACACAATCCCAGTGTAATACAGCATCCTTCTTCACCTTTCTGAAGCTGCCGCTCTCTCCGGCTCCTGGAGCCGAAGAAGCGGCTTCTTCGCGCAAAGACGATTGTACCGGTCACAGTGCTCTCTTAGCGCGGCTTCTGCCGAAAGAAGCCCGGGAGCGGCTCTTAGCTCCGGAGAGCATCGTACCTTCGTCTTTAGCGTCTTTTGTGGTCTACATCTTAGCAAAAAGCTTTTCCACTACGTCTGGCAAGGAGAAAGTGTGCCAACACAGAAAACATCTCCCATCGTGTTCTAACGTTGCACGGAGGTCTGCCAAGTGCTTGGCATGAAGAAAAGGAAAGTTGTCCAAAAGAGCTTCCAATCGAATATTCATGTGATTGGAAAAGTCAGGAGAGTGGTAAGGTACTGTTTTCTATCAGTTGGCAAGCTGCGCACACAATCCCAGTGTTGTACAGCATCCTTTTTCACCTTTCCGAAGCTGCCGCTCTCTCCGGCTCCTGGAGCCGAAGAAGCGGCTTCTTCGCGCAAAGACGATTGTACCGGTCACAGTGCTCTCTTAGCGCGGCTTCTGCCGAAAGAAGCCCGGGAGCGGCTCTTAGCTCCAGAGAGCATCGTACCTTCGTCTTTAGCGTCTTTTGTGGTCTACATCTTAGCAAAAGGCTTTTCCACTACGTCTGGCAAGGAGAAAGTGTGCCAACACAGAAATCATCTCCCATCGTGTTCTAACGTTGCATGGAGGTCTGCCAAGTGCTTGGCATGAAGAAAAGAAAAGTTGTCCAAAAGAGCTTCCAATCGAATATTCATGTGATTGGAAAAGTCAGGAGAGTGGTAAGGTACTGTTTTCTATCAGTTGGCAACCTGTGCAAACAATCCTAGTGTAATACAGCATCCTTCTTCACCTTACCAATGCTGCCGCTCTCTCCGGCTCCTGGAGCCGAAGAAGCGGCTTCTTCGCGCAAAGACGATTGTACCGGTCACAGGGCTCTCTTAGCGCGGCTTCTGCCGAAAGAAGCCCGGGAGCGGCTCTTAGCTCCGGAGAGCATCGTACCTTCGTCTTTAGCGTCTTTTGTGGTCTACATCTTAGCAAAAAGCTTTTCCACTATGTCTGGCAAGGAGAAAGTGTGCCAGCACAGAAAACATCTCCCATCGTGTTCTAACGTTGCACGGATGTCTGCCAAGTGCTTGGCATGAAGAAAAGAAAAGTTGTCCAAAACAGCTTCCAATCGAATATTCATGTGATTGGAAAAGTCAGGAGAGTGGTAAGGTACTGTTTACTATCAGTTGGCAAGCTGCGCACAGAATCCCAATGTAATACAGCATCCTTCTTCACCTTTCCGATGCTGCCGCTCTCTCCGGCTCCTGGAGCCGAAGAAGCGGCTTCTTCGCGCAAAGACGATTGTACCGGTCACAGTGCTCTCTTAGCGCGGCTTCTGCCGAAAGAAGCCCGGGAGCGGCTCTTAGCTCCGGAGAGCATCGTACCTTCGTCTTTAGCGTCTTTTGTGGTCTACATCTTAGCAGAAAGCTTTTCCACTATGTCTGGCAAGGAAAACCTGCGCCAGCACAGAAAACATCTCCCATCGTGTTCTGGACGTTGCACGGAGGTCTGCCAAGTGTTTGACACGAAGAGAAGAAAAGTTGTCCAAAACAGCTTCCAATCGAATATTCATGTGATTGGAAAAGTCAGGAGAGTGGTAAGGTACTGTTTTCTATCAGTTGGCAAGCTGCGCACACAATCCCAGTGCAATACAGCATCCTTCTTCACCTTTCCGAAGCTGCCGCTCTCTCCGCTCCTGGAGCCGAAGAAGCGGCTTCTTCGCGCAAAGACGATTGTACCGGTCACAGTGCTCTCTTAGCGCGGCTTCTGCCGAAAGAAGCCCGGGAGCGGCTCTTAGCTCCGGAGAGCATCGTACCTTTGTCTTTAGCGTCTTTTGTGGTCTACATCTTAGCAGAAAGCTTTTCCACTACGTCTGGCAAGGAGAAAGTGTGCCAGCACAGAAAACTTTTCCCATCGTGTTCTAACGTTGCACGGATGTCTGCCAAGTGCTTGGCATGAAGAAAAGAAAAGTTGTCCAAAACAGCTTCCAATCGAATATTCATGTGATTGGAAAAGTCAGGAGAGTGGTAAGGTACTGTTTTCTATCAGTTGGCAAGCTGCGCACAGAATCCCAGTGCAATACAGCATCCTTCTTCACGTTTCCGATGCTGCCGCTCTCTCCGGCTCCTGGAGCCGAAGAAGCGGCTTCTTCGCGCAAAGACGATTGTACCGGTCACAGTGCTCTCTTAGCGCGGCTTCTGCCGAAAGAAGCCCGGGAGCGGCTCTTAGCTCCGGAGAGCATCGTACCTTCGTCTTTAGCGTCTTTTGTGGTCTACATCTTAGCAGAAAGCTTTTCCACTATGTCTGGCAAGGAGAAAGTGTGCCAGCACAGAAAACATCTCCCATCGTGTTCTGGACGTTGCACGGAGGTCTGCAAGTGTTTGGCATGAAGAAAAGAAAAGCTGTCCAAAAGAGCTTCCAATCGAATATTCATGTGATTGGAAAAGTCAGGAGAGTGGTAAGGTACTGTTTTCTATCAGTTGGCAAGCTGCGCACGCAACCCCAGTGTAATACAGCATCCTTCTTCACCTTTCTGAAGCTGCCGCTCTCTCCGGCTCCTGGAGCCGAAGAAGCGGCTTCTTCACGCAAAGACGATTGTACCGGTCACAGTGCTCTCTTAGGGCGGCTTCTGCCGACAGAAGCCCGGGAGCGGCTCTTAGCTCCGGAGAGCATCGTACCTTCGTCTTTAGCGTCTTTTGTGGTCTACATCTTAGCAGAAAGCTTTTCCACTATGTCTGGCAAGGAGAAAGTGTGCCAGCACAGAAAACATCTCCCATCGTGTTCTAACGTTGCACGGAGGTCTGCCAAGTGCTTGGCACGAAGAGAAGAAAAGTTGTCCAAAACAGCTTCCAATTGAATATTCATGTGATTGGAAAAGTCAGGAGAGTGGTAAGGTACTGTTTTCTATCAGTTGGCAAGCTGCGCACACAATCCCAATGTAATACAGCATCCTTCTTCACATTTCCGAAGCTGCCGCTCCCTCTGATCCTGGAGCCGAAGAAGCAGCTTCTTCGCGCAAAGACGATTGTACCGCTCACAGTGCTCTCTTAGCGCGGCTTCTGCCGAAAGAAGCCCGGGAGCGGCTCTTAGCTCCGGAGAGCATCGTACCTTCGTCTTTAGCGTCTTTTGTGGTCTACATCTTAGCAAAAAGCTTTTCCACTACGTCTGGCAAGGAGAAAGTGTGCCAGCACAGAAAACATCTCCCATCGTGTTCTAACGTTGCATGGAGGTCTGCCAAGTGCTTGGCATGAAGAAAAGAAAAGTTGTCCAAAACAGCTTCCAATCGAATATTCATGTGATTGGAAAAGTCAGGAGAGTGGTAAGGTACTGTTTTCTATCAGTTGGCAAGCTGCGCTCACAATCCCAATGTAATACAGCATCCTTCTTCACATTTCCGAAGCTGCCGCTCACTCCGGCTCCTGGAGCGGAAGAAGCGGCTTCTTCGCGCAAAGACGATTGTACCGGTCACAGTGCTCTCTTAGCGCGGCTTCTGCCGAAAGAAGCCCGGGAGCGGCTCTTAGCTCCGGAGAGCATCGTACCTTCGTCTTTAGCGTCTTTTGTGGTCTACATCTTAGCAGAAAGCTTTTCCACTATGTCTGGCAAGGAAAACCTGCGCCAGTACAGAAAACATCTCCCATCGTGTTCTGGACGTTGCACGGAGGTCTGCCAATTGTTTGACAAGAAGAGAAGAAAAGTTGTCCAAAGCAGCTTCCAATCGAATATTCATGTGATTGGAAAAGTCAGGAGAGTGGTAAGGTACTGTTTTCTATCAGTTGGCAAGCTGCGCACACAATCCCAATGTAATACAGCATCCTTCTTCACCTTACCAATGCTGCCGCACTCTCCGGCTCCTGGAGCCGAAGAAGCGGCTTCTTCGCGCAAAGACGATTGTACCGGTCACAGTGCTCTCTTAGCGCGGCTTCTGCCGAAAGAAGCCCGGGAGCGGCTCTTAGCTCCGGAGAGCATCGTACCTTCGTCTTTAGCGTCTTTTGTGGTCTACATCTTAGCAAAAAGCTTTTCCACTACGTCTGGCAAGGAGAAAGTGTGCCAACACAGAAAACATCTCCCATCGTGTTCTAACGTTGCACGGAGGTCTGCCAAATGTTTGACAAGAAGAGAAGAAAAGTTGTCCAAAACAGCTTCCAATCGAATATTCATGTGATTGGAAAAGTCAGGAGAGTGGTAAGGTACTGTTTTCTATCAGTTGGCAAGCTGCGCACACAATCCCAATGTAATACAGCATCCTTCTTCACCTTTCTGAAGCTGCCGCTCTCTCCGGCTCCTGGAGCCGAAGAAGCGGCTTCTTCGCGCAAAGACGATTGTACCGGTCACAGTGCTCTCTTAGCGCGGCTTCTGCCGAAAGAAGCCCGGGAGCGGCTCTTAGCTCCGGAGAGCATCGTACCTTCGTCTTTAGCGTCTTTTGTGGTCTACATCTTAGCAGAAAGCTTTTCCACTATGTCTGGCAAGGAGAAAGTGTGCCAGCACAGAAAACATCTCCCATCGTGTTCTTGACGTTGCACGGAGGTCTGCAAGTGTTTGGCATGAAGAAAAGAAAAGCTGTCCAAAAGAGCTTCCAATCGAATATTCATGTGATTGGAAAAGTCAGGAGAGTGGTAAGGTACTGTTTTCTATCAGTTGGCAAGCTGCGCACACAATCCCAGTGTAATACAGCATCCTTCTTCACCTTTCTGAAGCTGCCGCTCTCTCCGGCTCCTGGAGCCGAAGAAGCGGCTTCTTCACGCAAAGACGATTGTACCGGTCACAGTGCTCTCTTAGCGCGGCTTCTGCCGAAAGAAGCCCGGGAGCGGCTCTTAGCTCCGGAGAGCATCGTACCTTCGTCTTTAGCGTCTTTTGTGGTCTACATCTTAGCAAAAGGCTTTTCCACTACGTCTGGCAAGGAGAAAGTGTGCCAACACAGAAAACATCTCCCATCGTGTTCTAACGTTGCACGGATGTCTGCCAAGTGCTTGGCATGAAGAAAAGAAAAGTTGTCCAAAAGAGCTTCCAATCGAATATTCATGTGATTGGAAAAGTCAGGAGAGTGGTAAGGTACTGTTTTCTATCAGTTGGCAAGCTGCGCACACAATCCCAGTGTTGTACAGCATCCTTCTTCACCTTTCCGATGCTGCCGCTCTCTCCGGCTCCTGGAGCCGAAGAAGCGGCTTCTTCGCGCAAAGACGATTGTACGGGTCACAGTGCTCTCTTAGCGCGGCTTCTGCCGAAAGAAGCCCGGGAGCGGCTCTTAGCTCCGGAGAGCATCGTACCTTCGTCTTTAGCGTCTTTTGTGGTCTACATCTTAGCAAAAGGCTTTTCCACTATGTCTGGCAAGGAGAAAGTGTGCCAACACAGAAAACATCTCCCATCGTGTTCTAACGTTGCATGGAGGTCTGCCAAGTGCTTGGCATGAAGAAAAGAAAAGTTGTCCAAAAGAGCTTCCAATCGAATATTCATGTGATTGGAAAAGTCAGGAGAGTGGTAAGGTACTGTTTTCTATCAGTTGGCAAGCTGCGCACACAATCCCAGTGTTGTACAGCATCCTTCTTCACCTTTCCGAAGCTGCCGCTCTCTCCGGCTCCTGGAGCCGAAGAAGCGGCTTCTTCGCGCAAAGACGATTGTACCGCTCACAGTGCTCTCTTAGCGCGGCTTCTGCCGAAAGAAGCCCGGGAGCGGCTCTTAGCTCCGGAGAGCATCGTACCTTCGTCTTTAGCGTCTTTTGTGGTCTACATCTTAGCAGAAAGCTTTTCCACTATGTCTGGCAAGGAAAACCTGCGCCAGCACAGAAAACATCTCCCATCGTGTTCTAACGTTGCACGGAGGTCTGCCAAGTGCTTGGCATGAAGAAAAGAAAAGTTGTACAAAACAGCTTCCAATCGAATATTCATGTGATTGGAAAAGTCAGGAGAGTGGTAAGGTACTGTTTTCTATCAGTTGGCAACCTGTGCAAACAATCCTAGTGTAATACAGCATCCTTCTTCACCTTTCCGATGCTGCCGCTCTCTCCGGCTCCTGGAGCCGAAGAAGCGGCTTCTTCGCGCAAAGACGATTGTACCGGTCACAGGGCTCTCTTAGCGCGGCTCCTGCCGAAAGAAGCCCGGGAGCGGCTCTTAGCTCCGGAGAGCATCGTACCTTCGTCTTTAGCGTCTTTTGTGGTCTACATCTTAGCAAAAAGCTTTTCCACTATGTCTGGCAAGGAGAAACTGTGCCAGCACAGAAAACATCTCCCATCGTGTTCTAACGTTGCACGGATGTCTGCCAAGTGCTTGGCATGAAGAAAAGAAAAGTTGTCCAAAACAGCTTCCAATCGAATATTCATGTGATTGGAAAAGTCAGGAGAGTGGTAAGGTACTGTTTACTATCAGTTGGCAAGCTGCGCACAGAATCCCAATGTAATACAGCATCCTTCTTCACCTTTCCGATGCTGCCGCTCTCTCCGGCTCCTGGAGCCGAAGAAGCGGCTTCTTCGCGCAAAGACGATTGTACCGGTCACAGTGCTCTCTTAGCGCGGCTTCTGCCGAAAGAAGCCCGGGAGCGGCTCTTAGCTCCGGAGAGCATCGTACCTTCGTCTTTAGCGTCTTTTGTGGTCTACATCTTCGCAGAAAGCTTTTCCACTATGTCTGGCAAGGAAAACCTGCGCCAGCACAGAAAACATCTCCCATCGTGTTCTGGACGTTGCACGGAGGTCTGCCAAGTGTTTGACACGAAGAGAAGAAAAGTTGTCCAAAACAGCTTCCAATCGAATATTCATGTGATTGGAAAAGTCAGGACAGTGGTAAGGTACTGTTTTCTATCAGTTGGCAAGCTGCGCACACAATCCCAGTGCAATACAGCATCCTTCTTCACCTTTCCGAAGCTGCCGCTCTCTCCGCTCCTGGAGCCGAAGAAGCGGCTTCTTCGCGCAAAGACGATTGTACCGGTCACAGTGCTCTCTTAGCGCGGCTTCTGCCGAAAGAAGCCCGGGAGCGGCTCTTAGCTCCGGAGAGCATCGTACCTTCGTCTTTAGCGTCTTTTGTGGTCTACATCTTAGCAGAAAGCTTTTCCACTACGTCTGGCAAGGAGAAAGTGTGCCAGCACAGAAAACTTTTCCCATCGTGTTCTAACGTTGCACGGATGTCTGCCAAGTGCTTGGCATGAAGAAAAGAAAAGTTGTCCAAAACAGCTTCCAATCGAATATTCATGTGATTGGAAAAGTCAGGAGAGTGGTAAGGTACTGTTTTCTATCAGTTGGCAAGCTGCGCACAGAATCCCAGTGCAATACAGCATCCTTCTTCACGTTTCCGATGCTGCCGCTCTCTCCGGCACCTGGAGCCGAAGAAGCGGCTTCTTCGCGCAAAGACGATTGTACCGGTCACAGTGCTCTCTTAGCGCGGCTTCTGCCGAAAGAAGCCCGGGAGCGGCTCTTAGCTCCGGAGAGCATCGTACCTTCGTCTTTAGCGTCTTTTGTGGTCTACATCTTAGCAAAAAGCTTTTCCACTATGTCTGGCAAGGAGAAACTGTGCCAGCACAGAAAACATCTCCCATCGTGTTCTAACGTTGCACGGATGTCTGCCAAGTGCTTGGCATGAAGAAAAGAAAAGCTGTCCAAAAGAGCTTCCAATCGAATATTCATGTGATTGGAAAAGTCAGGAGAGTGGTAAGGTACTGTTTTCTATCAGTTGGCAACCTGTGCAAACAATCCTAGTGTAATACAGCATCCTTCTTCACCTTTCCGATGCTGCCGCTCTCTCCGGCTCCTGGAGCCGAAGAAGCGGCTTCTTCGCGCAAAGACGATTGTACCGGTCACAGGGCTCTCTTAGCGCGGCTCCTGCCGAAAGAAGCCCGGGAGCGGCTCTTAGCTCCGGAGAGCATCGTACCTTCGTCTTTAGCGTCTTTTGTGGTCTACATCTTAGCAAAAAGCTTTTCCACTATGTCTGGCAAGGAGAAACTGTGCCAGCACAGAAAACATCTCCCATCGTGTTCTAACGTTGCACGGAGGTCTGCAAGTGTTTGGCATGAAGAAAAGAAAAGTTGTCCAAAACAGCTTCCAATCGAATATTCATGTGATTGGAAAAGTCAGGAGAGTGGTAAGGTACTGTTTACTATCAGTTGGCAAGCTGCGCACAGAATCCCAATGTAATACAGCATCCTTCTTCACCTTTCCGATGCTGCCGCTCTCTCCGGCTCCTGGAGCCGAAGAAGCGGCTTCTTCGCGCAAAGACGATTGTACCGGTCACAGTGCTCTCTTAGCGCGGCTTCTGCCGAAAGAAGCCCGGGAGCGGCTCTTAGCTCCGGAGAGCATCGTACCTTCGTCTTTAGCGTCTTTTGTGGTCTACATCTTCGCAGAAAGCTTTTCCACTATGTCTGGCAAGGAAAACCTGCGCCAGCACAGAAAACATCTCCCATCGTGTTCTGGACGTTGCACGGAGGTCTGCCAAGTGTTTGACACGAAGAGAAGAAAAGTTGTCCAAAACAGCTTCCAATCGAATATTCATGTGATTGGAAAAGTCAGGACAGTGGTAAGGTACTGTTTTCTATCAGTTGGCAAGCTGCGCACACAATCCCAATGTAATACAGCATCCTTCTTCACCTTTCCGAAGCTGCCGCTCTCTCCGGCTCCTGGAGCCGAAGAAGCGGCTTCTTCGCGCAAAGACGATTGTACCGGTCACAGTGCTCTCTTAGCGCGGCTTCTGCCGAAAGAAGCCCGGGAGCGGCTCTTAGCTCCGGAGAGCATCGTACCTTCGTCTTTAGCGTCTTTTGTGGTCTACATCTTAGCAGAAAGCTTTTCCACTATGTCTGGCAAGGAAAACCTGCGCCAGCACAGAAAACATCTCCCATCGTGTTCTAACGTTGCACGGAGGTCTGCCAAGTGCTTGGCATGAAGAAAAGAAAAGTTGTACAAAACAGCTTCCAATCGAATATTCATGTGATTGGAAAAGTCAGGAGAGTGGTAAGGTACTGTTTTCTATCAGTTGGCAACCTGTGCAAACAATCCTAGTGTAATACAGCATCCTTCTTCACCTTTCCGATGCTGCCGCTCTCTCCGGCTCCTGGAGCCGAAGAAGCGGCTTCTTCGCGCAAAGACGATTGTACCGGTCACAGGGCTCTCTTAGCGCGGCTCCTGCCGAAAGAAGCCCGGGAGCGGCTCTTAGCTCCGGAGAGCATCGTACCTTCGTCTTTAGCGTCTTTTGTGGTCTACATCTTAGCAAAAAGCTTTTCCACTATGTCTGGCAAGGAGAAACTGTGCCAGCACAGAAAACATCTCCCATCGTGTTCTAACGTTGCACGGATGTCTGCCAAGTGCTTGGCATGAAGAAAAGAAAAGTTGTCCAAAACAGCTTCCAATCGAATATTCATGTGATTGGAAAAGTCAGGAGAGTGGTAAGGTACTGTTTACTATCAGTTGGCAAGCTGCGCTCACAATCCCAATGTAATACAGCATCCTTCTTCACCTTTCCGATGCTGCCGCTCTCTCCGGCTCCTGGAGCCGAAGAAGCGGCTTCTTCGCGCAAAGACGATTGTACCGGTCACAGTGCTCTCTTAGCGCGGCTTCTGCCGAAAGAAGCCCGGGAGCGGCTCTTAGCTCCGGAGAGCATCGTACCTTCGTCTTTAGCGTCTTTTGTGGTCTACATCTTCGCAGAAAGCTTTTCCACTATGTCTGGCAAGGAAAACCTGCGCCAGCACAGAAAACATCTCCCATCGTGTTCTGGACATTGCACGGAGGTCTGCCAAGTGTTTGACACGAAGAGAAGAAAAGTTGTCCAAAACAGCTTCCAATCGAATATTCATGTGATTGGAAAAGTCAGGACAGTGGTAAGGTACTGTTTTCTATCAGTTGGCAAGCTGCGCACACAATCCCAATGTAATACAGCATCCTTCTTCACCTTACCAATGCTGCCGCACTCTCCGGCTCCTGGAGCCGAAGAAGCGGCTTCTTCGCGCAAAGACGATTGTACCGGTCACAGTGCTCTCTTAGCGCGGCTTCTGCCGAAAGAAGCCCGGGAGCGGCTCTTAGCTCCGGAGAGCATCGTACCTTCGTCTTTAGCGTCTTTTGTGGTCTACATCTTAGCAAAAAGCTTTTCCACTACGTCTGGCAAGGAGAAAGTGTGCCAACACAGAAAACATCTCCCATCGTGTTCTAACGTTGCACGGAGGTCTGCCAAATGTTTGACAAGAAGAGAAGAAAAGTTGTCCAAAACAGCTTCCAATCGAATATTCATGTGATTGGAAAAGTCAGGAGAGTGGTAAGGTACTGTTTTCTATCAGTTGGCAAGCTGCGCACACAATCCCAATGTAATACAGCATCCTTCTTCACCTTTCCGAAGCTGCCGCTCTCTCCGGCTCCTGGAGCCGAAGAAGCGGCTTCTTCGCGCAAAGACGATTGTACCGGTCACAGTGCTCTCTTAGCGCGGCTTCTGCCGAAAGAAGCCCGGGAGCGGCTCTTAGCTCCGGAGAGCATCGTACCTTCGTCTTTAGCGTCTTTTGTGGTCTACATCTTAGCAGAAAGCTTTTCCACTATGTCTGGCAAGGAAAACCTGCGCCAGCACAGAAAACATCTCCCATCGTGTTCTAACGTTGCACGGAGGTCTGCCAAGTGCTTGGCATGAAGAAAAGAAAAGTTGTACAAAACAGCTTCCAATCGAATATTCATGTGATTGGAAAAGTCAGGAGAGTGGTAAGGTACTGTTTTCTATCAGTTGGCAACCTGTGCAAACAATCCTAGTGTAATACAGCATCCTTCTTCACCTTTCCGATGCTGCCGCTCTCTCCGGCTCCTGGAGCCGAAGAAGCGGCTTCTTCGCGCAAAGACGATTGTACCGGTCACAGGGCTCTCTTAGCGCGGCTCCTGCCGAAAGAAGCCCGGGAGCGGCTCTTAGCTCCGGAGAGCATCGTACCTTCGTCTTTAGCGTCTTTTGTGGTCTACATCTTAGCAAAAAGCTTTTCCACTATGTCTGGCAAGGAGAAACTGTGCCAGCACAGAAAACATCTCCCATCGTGTTCTAACGTTGCACGGATGTCTGCCAAGTGCTTGGCATGAAGAAAAGAAAAGTTGTCCAAAACAGCTTCCAATCGAATATTCATGTGATTGGAAAAGTCAGGAGAGTGGTAAGGTACTGTTTACTATCAGTTGGCAAGCTGCGCTCACAATCCCAATGTAATACAGCATCCTTCTTCACCTTTCCGATGCTGCCGCTCTCTCCGGCTCCTGGAGCCGAAGAAGCGGCTTCTTCGCGCAAAGACGATTGTACCGGTCACAGTGCTCTCTTAGCGCGGCTTCTGCCGAAAGAAGCCCGGGAGCGGCTCTTAGCTCCGGAGAGCATCGTACCTTCGTCTTTAGCGTCTTTTGTGGTCTACATCTTCGCAGAAAGCTTTTCCACTATGTCTGGCAAGGAAAACCTGCGCCAGCACAGAAAACATCTCCCATTGTGTTCTGGACATTGCACGGAGGTCTGCCAAGTGTTTGACACGAAGAGAAGAAAAGTTGTCCAAAACAGCTTCCAATCGAATATTCATGTGATTGGAAAAGTCAGGAGAGTGGTAAGGTACTGTTTTCTATCAGTTGGCAAGCTGCGCACACAATCCCAATGTAATGCAGCATCCTTCTTCACCTTACCAATGCTGCCGCACTCTCCGGCTCCTGGAGCCGAAGAAGCGGCTTCTTCGCGCAAAGACGATTGTACCGGTCACAGTGCTCTCTTAGCGCGGCTTCTGCCGAAAGAAGCCCGGGAGCGGCTCTTAGCTCCGGAGAGCATCGTACCTTCGTCTTTAGCGTCTTTTGTGGTCTACATCTTAGCAAAAAGCTTTTCCACTACGTCTGGCAAGGAGAAAGTGTGCCAACACAGAAAACATCTCCCATCGTGTTCTAACGTTGCACGGAGGTCTGCCAAATGTTTGACAAGAAGAGAAGAAAAGTTGTCCAAAACAGCTTCCAATCGAATATTCATGTGATTGGAAAAGTCAGGAGAGTGGTAAGGTACTGTTTTCTATCAGTTGGCAAGCTGCGCACACAATCCCAATGTAATACAGCATCCTTCTTCACCTTTCCGAAGCTGCCGCTCTCTCCGGCTCCTGGAGCCGAAGAAGCGGCTTCTTCGCGCAAAGACGATTGTACCGGTCACAGTGCTCTCTTAGCGCGGCTTCTGCCGAAAGAAGCCCGGGAGCGGCTCTTAGCTCCGGAGAGCATCGTACCTTCGTCTTTAGCGTCTTTTGTGGTCTACATCTTAGCAGAAAGCTTTTCCACTATGTCTGGCAAGGAGAAAGTGTGCCAGCACAGAAAACATCTCCCATCGTGTTCTTGACGTTGCACGGAGGTCTGCAAGTGTTTGGCATGAAGAAAAGAAAAGCTGTCCAAAAGAGCTTCCAATCGAATATTCATGTGATTGGAAAAGTCAGGAGAGTGGTAAGGTACTGTTTTCTATCAGTTGGCAAGCTGCGCACACAATCCCAGTGTAATACAGCATCCTTCTTCACCTTTCTGAAGCTGCCGCTCTCTCCGGCTCCTGGAGCCGAAGAAGCGGCTTCTTCACGCAAAGACGATTGTACCGGTCACAGTGCTCTCTTAGCGCGGCTTCTGCCGAAAGAAGCCCGGGAGCGGCTCTTAGCTCCGGAGAGCATCGTACCTTCGTCTTTAGCGTCTTTTGTGGTCTACATCTTAGCAAAAGGCTTTTCCACTACGTCTGGCAAGGAGAAAGTGTGCCAACACAGAAAACATCTCCCATCGTGTTCTAACGTTGCACGGATGTCTGCCAAGTGCTTGGCATGAAGAAAAGAAAAGTTGTCCAAAAGAGCTTCCAATCGAATATTCATGTGATTGGAAAAGTCAGGAGAGTGGTAAGGTACTGTTTTCTATCAGTTGGCAAGCTGCGCACACAATCCCAGTGTTGTACAGCATCCTTCTTCACCTTTCCGATGCTGCCGCTCTCTCCGGCTCCTGGAGCCGAAGAAGCGGCTTCTTCGCGCAAAGACGATTGTACGGGTCACAGTGCTCTCTTAGCGCGGCTTCTGCCGAAAGAAGCCCGGGAGCGGCTCTTAGCTCCGGAGAGCATCGTACCTTCGTCTTTAGCGTCTTTTGTGGTCTACATCTTAGCAAAAGGCTTTTCCACTACGTCTGGCAAGGAGAAAGTGTGCCAACACAGAAAACATCTCCCATCGTGTTCTAACGTTGCATGGAGGTCTGCCAAGTGCTTGGCATGAAGAAAAGAAAAGTTGTCCAAAACAGCTTCCAATCGAATATTCATGTGATTGGAAAAGTCAGGAGAGTGGTAAGGTACTGTTTTCTATCAGTTGGCAAGCTGCGCACACAATCCCAGTGTTGTACAGCATCCTTCTTCACCTTTCCGAAGCTGCCGCTCTCTCCGGCTCCTGGAGCCGAAGAAGCGGCTTCTTCGCGCAAAGACGATTGTACCGGTCACAGTGCTCTCTTAGCGCGGCTTCTGCCGAAAGAAGCCCGGGAGCGGCTCTTAGCTCCGGAGAGCATCGTACCTTCGTCTTTAGCGTCTTTTGTGGTCTACATCTTAGCAGAAAGCTTTTCCACTATGTCTGGCAAGGAAAACCTGCGCCAGCACAGAAAACATCTCCCATCGTGTTCTAACGTTGCACGGAGGTCTGCCAAGTGCTTGGCATGAAGAAAAGAAAAGTTGTACAAAACAGCTTCCAATCGAATATTCATGTGATTGGAAAAGTCAGGAGAGTGGTAAGGTACTGTTTTCTATCAGTTGGCAACCTGTGCAAACAATCCTAGTGTAATACAGCATCCTTCTTCACCTTTCCGATGCTGCCGCTCTCTCCGGCTCCTGGAGCCGAAGAAGCGGCTTCTTCGCGCAAAGACGATTGTACCGGTCACAGGGCTCTCTTAGCGCGGCTCCTGCCGAAAGAAGCCCGGGAGCGGCTCTTAGCTCCGGAGAGCATCGTACCTTCGTCTTTAGCGTCTTTTGTGGTCTACATCTTAGCAAAAAGCTTTTCCACTATGTCTGGCAAGGAGAAACTGTGCCAGCACAGAAAACATCTCCCATCGTGTTCTAACGTTGCACGGATGTCTGCCAAGTGCTTGGCATGAAGAAAAGAAAAGTTGTCCAAAACAGCTTCCAATCGAATATTCATGTGATTGGAAAAGTCAGGAGAGTGGTAAGGTACTGTTTACTATCAGTTGGCAAGCTGCGCTCACAATCCCAATGTAATACAGCATCCTTCTTCACCTTTCCGATGCTGCCGCTCTCTCCGGCTCCTGGAGCCGAAGAAGCGGCTTCTTCGCGCAAAGACGATTGTACCGGTCACAGTGCTCTCTTAGCGCGGCTTCTGCCGAAAGAAGCCCGGGAGCGGCTCTTAGCTCCGGAGAGCATCGTACCTTCGTCTTTAGCGTCTTTTGTGGTCTACATCTTCGCAGAAAGCTTTTCCACTATGTCTGGCAAGGAAAACCTGCGCCAGCACAGAAAACATCTCCCATCGTGTTCTGGACATTGCACGGAGGTCTGCCAAGTGTTTGTCACGAAGAGAAGAAAAGTTGTCCAAAACAGCTTCCAATCGAATATTCATGTGATTGGAAAAGTCAGGACAGTGGTAAGGTACTGTTTTCTATCAGTTGGCAAGCTGCGCACACAATCCCAGTGCAATACAGCATCCTTCTTCACCTTTCCGAAGCTGCCGCTCTCTCCGCTCCTGGAGCCGAAGAAGCGGCTTCTTCGCGCAAAGACGTTGTACCGGTCACAGTGCTCTCTTAGCGCGGCTTCTGCCGAAAGAAGCCCGGGAGCGGCTCTTAGCTCCGGAGAGCATCGTACCTTCGTCTTTAGCGTCTTTTGTGGTCTACATCTTAGCAGAAAGCTTTTCCACTACGTCTGGCAAGGAGAAAGTGTGCCAGCACAGAAAACTTTTCCCATCGTGTTCTAACGTTGCACGGATGTCTGCCAAGTGCTTGGCATGAAGAAAAGAAAAGTTGTCCAAAACAGCTTCCAATCGAATATTCATGTGATTGGAAAAGTCAGGAGAGTGGTAAGGTACTGTTTTCTATCAGTTGGCAAGCTGCGCACACAATCCCAGTGCAATACAGCATCCTTCTTCACGTTTCCGATGCTGCCGCTCTCTCCGGCACCTGGAGCCGAAGAAGCGGCTTCTTCGCGCAAAGACGATTGTACCGGTCACAGTGCTCTCTTAGCGCGGCTTCTGCCGAAAGAAGCCCGGGAGCGGCTCTTAGCTCCGGAGAGCATCGTACCTTCGTCTTTAGCGTCTTTTGTGGTCTACATCTTAGCAAAAAGCTTTTCCACTATGTCTGGCAAGGAGAAACTGTGCCAGCACAGAAAACATCTCCCATCGTGTTCTAACGTTGCACGGATGTCTGCCAAGTGCTTGGCATGAAGAAAAGAAAAGCTGTCCAAAAGAGCTTCCAATCGAATATTCATGTGATTGGAAAAGTCAGGAGAGTGGTAAGGTACTGTTTTCTATCAGTTGGCAAGCTGCGCACACAACCCCAGTGTAATACAGCATCCTTCTTCACCTTTCTGAAGCTGCCGCTCTCTCCGGCTCCTGGAGCCGAAGAAGCGGCTTCTTCGCGCAAAGACGATTGTACCGGTCACAGTGCTCTCTTAGGGCGGCTTCTGCCGAAAGAAGCCCGGGAGCGGCTCTTAGCTCCGGAGAGCATCGTACCTTCGTCTTTAGCGTCTTTTGTGGTCTACATCTTAGCAGAAAGCTTTTCCACTATGTCTGGCAAGGAGAAAGTGTGCCAGCACAGAAAACATCTCCCATCGTGTTCTAACGTTGCACGGAGGTCTGCCAAGTGCTTGGCATGAAGAAAAGAAAAGTTGTCCAAAACAGCTTCCAATTGAATATTCATGTGATTGGAAAAGTCAGGAGAGTGGTAAGGTACTGTTTTCTATCAGTTGGCAACCTGTGCAAACAATCCTAGTGTAATACAGCATCCTTCTTCACCTTTCCGATGCTGCCGCTCTCTCCGGCTCCTGGAGCCGAAGAAGCGGCTTCTTCGCGCAAAGACGATTGTACCGGTCACAGGGCTCTCTTAGCGCGGCTCCTGCCGAAAGAAGCCCGGGAGCGGCTCTTAGCTCCGGAGAGCATCGTACCTTCGTCTTTAGCGTCTTTTGTGGTCTACATCTTAGCAAAAAGCTTTTCCACTATGTCTGGGAAGGAGAAACTGTGCCAGCACAGAAAACATCTCCCATCGTGTTCTAACGTTGCACGGATGTCTGCCAAGTGCTTGGCATGAAGAAAAGAAAAGTTGTCCAAAAGAGCTTCCAATCGAATATTCATGTGATTGGAAAAGTCAGGAGAGTGGTAAGGTACTGTTTACTATCAGTTGGCAAGCTGCGCACAGAATCCCAATGTAATACAGCATCCTTCTTCACCTTTCCGATGCTGCCGCTCTCTCCGGCTCCTGGAGCCGAAGAAGCGGCTTCTTCGCGCAAAGACGATTGTACCGGTCACAGTGCTCTCTTAGCGCGGCTTCTGCCGAAAGAAGCCCGGGAGCGGCTCTTAGCTCCGGAGAGCATCGTACCTTCGTCTTTAGCGTCTTTTGTGGTCTACATCTTCGCAGAAAGCTTTTCCACTATGTCTGGCAAGGAAAACCTGCGCCAGCACAGAAAACATCTCCCATCGTGTTCTGGACGTTGCACGGAGGTCTGCCAAGTGTTTGACACGAAGAGAAGAAAAGTTGTCCAAAACAGCTTCCAATCGAATATTCATGTGATTGGAAAAGTCAGGAGAGTGGTAAGGTACTGTTTTCTATCAGTTGGCAAGCTGCGCACACAATCCCAGTGCAATACAGCATCCTTCTTCACCTTTCCGAAGCTGCCGCTCTCTCCGCTCCTGGAGCCGAAGAAGCGGCTTCTTCGCGCAAAGACGATTGTACCGGTCACAGTGCTCTCTTAGCGCGGCTTCTGCCGAAAGAAGCCCGGGAGCGGCTCTTAGCTCCGGAGAGCATCGTACCTTTGTCTTTAGCGTCTTTTGTGGTCTACATCTTAGCAGAAAGCTTTTCCACTACGTCTGGCAAGGAGAAAGTGTGCCAGCACAGAAAACTTTTCCCATCGTGTTCTAACGTTGCACGGATGTCTGCCAAGTGCTTGGCATGAAGAAAAGAAAAGTTGTCCAAAACAGCTTCCAATCGAATATTCATGTGATTGGAAAAGTCAGGAGAGTGGTAAGGTACTGTTTTCTATCAGTTGGCAAGCTGCGCACACAATCCCAGTGCAATACAGCATCCTTCTTCACGTTTCCGATGCTGCCGCTCTCTCCGGCACCTGGAGCCGAAGAAGCGGCTTCTTCGCGCAAAGACGATTGTACCGGTCACAGTGCTCTCTTAGCGCGGCTTCTGCCGAAAGAAGCCCGGGAGCGGCTCTTAGCTCCGGAGAGCATCGTACCTTCGTCTTTAGCGTCTTTTGTGGTCTACATCTTCGCAGAAAGCTTTTCCACTATGTCTGGCAAGGAGAAACTGTGCCAGCACAGAAAACATCTCCCATCGTGTTCTAACGTTGCACGGATGTCTGCCAAGTGCTTGGCATGAAGAAAAGAAAAGCTGTCCAAAAGAGCTTCCAATCGAATATTCATGTGATTGGAAAAGTCAGGAGAGTGGTAAGGTACTGTTTTCTATCAGTTGGCAACCTGTGCAAACAATCCTAGTGTAATACAGCATCCTTCTTCACCTTTCCGATGCTGCCGCTCTCTCCGGCTCCTGGAGCCGAAGAAGCGGCTTCTTCGCGCAAAGACGATTGTACCGCTCACAGGGCTCTCTTAGCGCGGCTCCTGCCGAAAGAAGCCCGGGAGCGGCTCTTAGCTCCGGAGAGCATCGTACCTTCGTCTTTAGCGTCTTTTGTGGTCTACATCTTAGCAAAAAGCTTTTCCACTATGTCTGGCAAGGAGAAACTGTGCCAGCACAGAAAACATCTCCCATCGTGTTCTAACGTTGCACGGATGTCTGCCAAGTGCTTGGCATGAAGAAAAGAAAAGTTGTCCAAAACAGCTTCCAATCGAATATTCATGTGATTGGAAAAGTCAGGAGAGTGGTAAGGTACTGTTTACTATCAGTTGGCAAGCTGCGCACAGAATCCCAATGTAATACAGCATCCTTCTTCACCTTTCCGATGCTGCCGCTCTCTCCGGCTCCTGGAGCCGAAGAAGCGGCTTCTTCGCGCAAAGACGATTGTACCGGTCACAGTGCTCTCTTAGCGCGGCTTCTGCCGAAAGAAGCCCGGGAGCGGCTCTTAGCTCCGGAGAGCATCGTACCTTCGTCTTTAGCGTCTTTTGTGGTCTACATCTTCGCAGAAAGCTTTTCCACTATGTCTGGCAAGGAAAACCTGCGCCAGCACAGAAAACATCTCCCATCGTGTTCTGGACGTTGCACGGAGGTCTGCCAAGTGTTTGACACGAAGAGAAGAAAAGTTGTCCAAAACAGCTTCCAATCGAATATTCATGTGATTGGAAAAGTCAGGACAGTGGTAAGGTACTGTTTTCTATCAGTTGGCAAGCTGCGCACACAATCCCAGTGCAATACAGCATCCTTCTTCACCTTTCCGAAGCTGCCGCTCTCTCCGCTCCTGGAGCCGAAGAAGCGGCTTCTTCGCGCAAAGACGAAGGTACCGGTCACAGTGCTCTCTTAGCGCGGCTTCTGCCGAAAGAAGCCCGGGAGCGGCTCTTAGCTCCGGAGAGCATCGTACCTTTGTCTTTAGCGTCTTTTGTGGTCTACATCTTAGCAGAAAGCTTTTCCACTACGTCTGGCAAGGAGAAAGTGTGCCAGCACAGAAAACTTTTCCCATCGTGTTCTAACGTTGCACGGATGTCTGCCAAGTGCTTGGCATGAAGAAAAGAAAAGTTGTCCAAAACAGCTTCCAATCGAATATTCATGTGATTGGAAAAGTCAGGAGAGTGGTAAGGTACTGTTTTCTATCAGTTGGCAAGCTGCGCACACAATCCCAGTGCAATACAGCATCCTTCTTCACGTTTCCGATGCTGCCGCTCTCTCCGGCACCTGGAGCCGAAGAAGCGGCTTCTTCGCGCAAAGACGATTGTACCGGTCACAGTGCTCTCTTAGCGCGGCTTCTGCCGAAAGAAGCCCGGGAGCGGCTCTTAGCTCCGGAGAGCATCGTACCTTTGTCTTTAGCGTCTTTTGTGGTCTACATCTTAGCAAAAAGCTTTTCCACTATGTCTGGCAAGGAGAAACTGTGCCAGCACAGAAAACATCTCCCATCGTGTTCTAACGTTGCACGGATGTCTGCCAAGTGCTTGGCATGAAGAAAAGAAAAGCTGTCCAAAAGAGCTTCCAATCGAATATTCATGTGATTGGAAAAGTCAGGAGAGTGGTAAGGTACTGTTTTCTATCAGTTGGCAAGCTGCGCACACAATCCCAATGTAATACAGCATCCTTCTTCACCTTTCCGAAGCTGCCGCTCTCTCCGGCTCCTGGAGCCGAAGAAGCGGCTTCTTCGCGCAAAGACGATTGTACCGGTCACAGTGCTCTCTTAGCGCGGCTTCTGCCGAAAGAAGCCCGGGAGCGGCTCTTAGCTCCGGAGAGCATCGTACCTTCGTCTTTAGCGTCTTTTGTGGTCTACATCTTAGCAGAAAGCTTTTCCACTATGTCTGGCAAGGAGAAAGTGTGCCAGCACAGAAAACATCTCCCATCGTGTTCTGGACGTTGCACGGAGGTCTGCAAGTGTTTGGCATGAAGAAAAGAAAAGCTGTCCAAAAGAGCTTCCAATCGAATATTCATGTGATTGGAAAAGTCAGGAGAGTGGTAAGGTACTGTTTTCTATCAGTTGGCAAGCTGCGCACACAACCCCAGTGTAATACAGCATCCTTCTTCACCTTTCTGAAGCTGCCGCTCTCTCCGGCTCCTGGAGCCGAAGAAGCGGCTTCTTCGCGCAAAGACGATTGTACCGGTCACAGTGCTCTCTTAGGGCGGCTTCTGCCGAAAGAAGCCCGGGAGCGGCTCTTAGCTCCGGAGAGCATCGTACCTTCGTCTTTAGCGTCTTTTGTGGTCTACATCTTAGCAGAAAGCTTTTCCACTATGTCTGGCAAGGAGAAAGTGTGCCAGCACAGAAAACATCTCCCATCGTGTTCTAACGTTGCACGGAGGTCTGCCAAGTGCTTGGCATGAAGAAAAGAAAAGTTGTCCAAAACAGCTTCCAATTGAATATTCATGTGATTGGAAAAGTCAGGAGAGTGGTAAGGTACTGTTTTCTATCAGTTGGCAAGCTGCGCACACAATCCCAATGTAATACAGCATCCTTCTTCACATTTCCGAAGCTGCCGCTCCCTCCGGATCCTGGAGCCGAAGAAGCAGCTTCTTCGCGCAAAGACGATTGTACCGGTCACAGTGCTCTCTTAGCGCGGCTTCTGCCGAAAGAAGCCCGGGAGCGGCTCTTAGCTCCGGAGAGCATCGTACCTTCGTCTTTAGCGTCTTTTGTGGTCTACATCTTAGCAAAAAGCTTTTCCACTACGTCTGGCAAGGAGAAAGTGTGCCAGCACAGAAAACATCTCCCATCGTGTTCTAACGTTGCATGGAGGTCTGCCAAGTGCTTGGCATGAAGAAAAGAAAAGTTGTCCAAAACAGCTTCCAATCGAATATTCATGTGATTGGAAAAGTCAGGAGAGTGGTAAGGTACTGTTTTCTATCAGTTGGCAAGCTGCGCTCACAATCCCAGTGCAATACAGCATCCTTCTTCACATTTCCGAAGCTGCCGCTCCCTCCGGATCCTGGAGCGGAAGAAGCGGCTTCTTCGCGCAAAGACGATTGTACCGGTCACAGTGCTCTCTTAGCGCGGCTTCTGCCGAAAGAAGCCCGGGAGCGGCTCTTAGCTCCGGAGAGCATCGTACCTTCGTCTTTAGCGTCTTTTGTGGTCTACATTTAGCAGAAAGCTTTTCCACTATGTCTGGCAAGGAAAACCTGCGCCAGCACAGAAAACATCTCCCATCGTGTTCTAACGTTGCACGGAGGTCTGCCAAGTGCTTGGCATGAAGAAAAGAAAAGTTGTACAAAACAGCTTCCAATCGAATATTCATGTGATTGGAAAAGTCAGGAGAGTGGTAAGGTACTGTTTTCTATCAGTTGGCAAGCTGCGCACACAATCCCAATGTAATACAGCATCCTTCTTCACCTTTCCGAAGCTGCCGCTCTCTCCGGCTCCTGGAGCCGAAGAAGCGGCTTCTTCGCACAAAGACGATTGTACCGGTCACAGTGCTCTCTTAGCGCGGCTTCTGCCGAAAGAAGCCCGGGAGCGGCTCTTAGCTCCGGAGAGCATCGTACCTTCGTCTTTAGCGTCTTTTGTGGTCTACATCTTAGCAGAAAGCTTTTCCACTATGTCTGGCAAGGAGAAAGTGTGCCAGCACAGAAAACATCTCCCATCGTGTTCTTGACGTCGCACGGAGGTCTGCAAGTGTTTGGCATGAAGAAAAGAAAAGCTGTCCAAAACAGCTTCCAATCGAATATTCATGTGATTGGAAAAGTCAGGACAGTGGTAAGGTACTGTTTTCTATCAGTTGGCAAGCTGCGCACACAATCCCAGTGCAATACAGCATCCTTCTTCACCTTTCCGAAGCTGCCGCTCTCTCCGCTCCTGGAGCCGAAGAAGCGGCTTCTTCGCGCAAAGACGTTGTACCGGTCACAGTGCTCTCTTAGCGCGGCTTCTGCCGAAAGAAGCCCGGGAGCGGCTCTTAGCTCCGGAGAGCATCGTACCTTTGTCTTTAGCGTCTTTTGTGGTCTACATCTTAGCAGAAAGCTTTTCCACTACGTCTGGCAAGGAGAAAGTGTGCCAGCACAGAAAACTTTTCCCATCGTGTTCTAACGTTGCACGGATGTCTGCCAAGTGCTTGGCATGAAGAAAAGAAAAGTTGTCCAAAACAGCTTCCAATCGAATATTCATGTGATTGGAAAAGTCAGGAGAGTGGTAAGGTACTGTTTTCTATCAGTTGGCAAGCTGCGCACACAATCCCAGTGCAATACAGCATCCTTCTTCACGTTTCCGATGCTGCCGCTCTCTCCGGCACCTGGAGCCGAAGAAGCGGCTTCTTCGCGCAAAGACGATTGTACCGGTCACAGTGCTCTCTTAGCGCGGCTTCTGCCGAAAGAAGCCCGGGAGCGGCTCTTAGCTCCGGAGAGCATCGTACCTTCGTCTTTAGCGTCTTTTGTGGTCTACATCTTAGCAAAAAGCTTTTCCACTATGTCTGGCAAGGAGAAACTGTGCCAGCACAGAAAACATCTCCCATCGTGTTCTAACGTTGCACGGATGTCTGCCAAGTGCTTGGCATGAAGAAAAGAAAAGCTGTCCAAAAGAGCTTCCAATCGAATATTCATGTGATTGGAAAAGTCAGGAGAGTGGTAAGGTACTGTTTTCTATCAGTTGGCAAGCTGCGCACACAACCCCAGTGTAATACAGCATCCTTCTTCACCTTTCTGAAGCTGCCGCTCTCTCCGGCTCCTGGAGCCGAAGAAGCGGCTTCTTCGCGCAAAGACGATTGTACCGGTCACAGTGCTCTCTTAGGGCGGCTTCTGCCGAAAGAAGCCCGGGAGCGGCTCTTAGCTCCGGAGAGCATCGTACCTTCGTCTTTAGCGTCTTTTGTGGTCTACATCTTAGCAGAAAGCTTTTCCACTATGTCTGGCAAGGAGAAAGTGTGCCAGCACAGAAAACATCTCCCATCGTGTTCTAACGTTGCACGGAGGTCTGCCAAGTGCTTGGCATGAAGAAAAGAAAAGTTGTCCAAAACAGCTTCCAATTGAATATTCATGTGATTGGAAAAGTCAGGAGAGTGGTAAGGTACTGTTTTCTATCAGTTGGCAACCTGTGCAAACAATCCTAGTGTAATACAGCATCCTTCTTCACCTTTCCGATGCTGCCGCTCTCTCCGGCTCCTGGAGCCGAAGAAGCGGCTTCTTCGCGCAAAGAAGATTGTACCGGTCACAGGGCTCTCTTAGCGCGGCTCCTGCCGAAAGAAGCCCGGGAGCGGCTCTTAGCTCCGGAGAGCATCGTACCTTCGTCTTTAGCGTCTTTTGTGGTCTACATCTTAGCAAAAAGCTTTTCCACTATGTCTGGGAAGGAGAAACTGTGCCAGCACAGAAAACATCTCCCATCGTGTTCTAACGTTGCACGGATGTCTGCCAAGTGCTTGGCATGAAGAAAAGAAAAGTTGTCCAAAAGAGCTTCCAATCGAATATTCATGTGATTGGAAAAGTCAGGAGAGTGGTAAGGTACTGTTTACTATCAGTTGGCAAGCTGCGCACAGAATCCCAATGTAATACAGCATCCTTCTTCACCTTTCCGATGCTGCCGCTCTCTCCGGCTCCTGGAGCCGAAGAAGCGGCTTCTTCGCGCAAAGACGATTGTACCGGTCACAGTGCTCTCTTAGCGCGGCTTCTGCCGAAAGAAGCCCGGGAGCGGCTCTTAGCTCCGGAGAGCATCGTACCTTCGTCTTTAGCGTCTTTTGTGGTCTACATCTTCGCAGAAAGCTTTTCCACTATGTCTGGCAAGGAAAACCTGCGCCAGCACAGAAAACATCTCCCATCGTGTTCTGGACGTTGCACGGAGGTCTGCCAAGTGTTTGACACGAAGAGAAGAAAAGTTGTCCAAAACAGCTTCCAATCGAATATTCATGTGATTGGAAAAGTCAGGAGAGTGGTAAGGTACTGTTTTCTATCAGTTGGCAAGCTGCGCACACAATCCCAGTGCAATACAGCATCCTTCTTCACCTTTCCGAAGCTGCCGCTCTCTCCGCTCCTGGAGCCGAAGAAGCGGCTTCTTCGCGCAAAGACGATTGTACCGGTCACAGTGCTCTCTTAGCGCGGCTTCTGCCGAAAGAAGCCCGGGAGCGGCTCTTAGCTCCGGAGAGCATCGTACCTTTGTCTTTAGCGTCTTTTGTGGTCTACATCTTAGCAGAAAGCTTTTCCACTACGTCTGGCAAGGAGAAAGTGTGCCAGCACAGAAAACTTTTCCCATCGTGTTCTAACGTTGCACGGATGTCTGCCAAGTGCTTGGCATGAAGAAAAGAAAAGTTGTCCAAAACAGCTTCCAATCGAATATTCATGTGATTGGAAAAGTCAGGAGAGTGGTAAGGTACTGTTTTCTATCAGTTGGCAAGCTGCGCACACAATCCCAGTGCAATACAGCATCCTTCTTCACGTTTCCGATGCTGCCGCTCTCTCCGGCACCTGGAGCCGAAGAAGCGGCTTCTTCGCGCAAAGACGATTGTACCGGTCACAGTGCTCTCTTAGCGCGGCTTCTGCCGAAAGAAGCCCGGGAGCGGCTCTTAGCTCCGGAGAGCATCGTACCTTCGTCTTTAGCGTCTTTTGTGGTCTACATCTTCGCAGAAAGCTTTTCCACTATGTCTGGCAAGGAGAAACTGTGCCAGCACAGAAAACATCTCCCATCGTGTTCTAACGTTGCACGGATGTCTGCCAAGTGCTTGGCATGAAGAAAAGAAAAGCTGTCCAAAAGAGCTTCCAATCGAATATTCATGTGATTGGAAAAGTCAGGAGAGTGGTAAGGTACTGTTTTCTATCAGTTGGCAACCTGTGCAAACAATCCTAGTGTAATACAGCATCCTTCTTCACCTTTCCGATGCTGCCGCTCTCTCCGGCTCCTGGAGCCGAAGAAGCGGCTTCTTCGCGCAAAGACGATTGTACCGCTCACAGGGCTCTCTTAGCGCGGCTCCTGCCGAAAGAAGCCCGGGAGCGGCTCTTAGCTCCGGAGAGCATCGTACCTTCGTCTTTAGCGTCTTTTGTGGTCTACATCTTAGCAAAAAGCTTTTCCACTATGTCTGGCAAGGAGAAACTGTGCCAGCACAGAAAACATCTCCCATCGTGTTCTAACGTTGCACGGATGTCTGCCAAGTGCTTGGCATGAAGAAAAGAAAAGTTGTCCAAAACAGCTTCCAATCGAATATTCATGTGATTGGAAAAGTCAGGAGAGTGGTAAGGTACTGTTTACTATCAGTTGGCAAGCTGCGCACAGAATCCCAATGTAATACAGCATCCTTCTTCACCTTTCCGATGCTGCCGCTCTCTCCGGCTCCTGGAGCCGAAGAAGCGGCTTCTTCGCGCAAAGACGATTGTACCGGTCACAGTGCTCTCTTAGCGCGGCTTCTGCCGAAAGAAGCCCGGGAGCGGCTCTTAGCTCCGGAGAGCATCGTACCTTCGTCTTTAGCGTCTTTTGTGGTCTACATCTTCGCAGAAAGCTTTTCCACTATGTCTGGCAAGGAAAACCTGCGCCAGCACAGAAAACATCTCCCATCGTGTTCTGGACGTTGCACGGAGGTCTGCCAAGTGTTTGACACGAAGAGAAGAAAAGTTGTCCAAAACAGCTTCCAATCGAATATTCATGTGATTGGAAAAGTCAGGACAGTGGTAAGGTACTGTTTTCTATCAGTTGGCAAGCTGCGCACACAATCCCAGTGCAATACAGCATCCTTCTTCACCTTTCCGAAGCTGCCGCTCTCTCCGCTCCTGGAGCCGAAGAAGCGGCTTCTTCGCGCAAAGACGATTGTACCGGTCACAGTGCTCTCTTAGCGCGGCTTCTGCCGAAAGAAGCCCGGGAGCGGCTCTTAGCTCCGGAGAGCATCGTACCTTTGTCTTTAGCGTCTTTTGTGGTCTACATCTTAGCAGAAAGCTTTTCCACTACGTCTGGCAAGGAGAAAGTGTGCCAGCACAGAAAACTTTTCCCATCGTGTTCTAACGTTGCACGGATGTCTGCCAAGTGCTTGGCATGAAGAAAAGAAAAGTTGTCCAAAACAGCTTCCAATCGAATATTCATGTGATTGGAAAAGTCAGGAGAGTGGTAAGGTACTGTTTTCTATCAGTTGGCAAGCTGCGCACACAATCCCAGTGCAATACAGCATCCTTCTTCACGTTTCCGATGCTGCCGCTCTCTCCGGCACCTGGAGCCGAAGAAGCGGCTTCTTCGCGCAAAGACGATTGTACCGGTCACAGTGCTCTCTTAGCGCGGCTTCTGCCGAAAGAAGCCCGGGAGCGGCTCTTAGCTCCGGAGAGCATCGTACCTTTGTCTTTAGCGTCTTTTGTGGTCTACATCTTAGCAAAAAGCTTTTCCACTATGTCTGGCAAGGAGAAACTGTGCCAGCACAGAAAACATCTCCCATCGTGTTCTAACGTTGCACGGATGTCTGCCAAGTGCTTGGCATGAAGAAAAGAAAAGCTGTCCAAAAGAGCTTCCAATCGAATATTCATGTGATTGGAAAAGTCAGGAGAGTGGTAAGGTACTGTTTTCTATCAGTTGGCAAGCTGCGCACACAATCCCAATGTAATACAGCATCCTTCTTCACCTTTCCGAAGCTGCCGCTCTCTCCGGCTCCTGGAGCCGAAGAAGCGGCTTCTTCGCGCAAAGACGATTGTACCGGTCACAGTGCTCTCTTAGCGCGGCTTCTGCCGAAAGAAGCCCGGGAGCGGCTCTTAGCTCCGGAGAGCATCGTACCTTCGTCTTTAGCGTCTTTTGTGGTCTACATCTTAGCAGAAAGCTTTTCCACTATGTCTGGCAAGGAGAAAGTGTGCCAGCACAGAAAACATCTCCCATCGTGTTCTGGACGTTGCACGGAGGTCTGCAAGTGTTTGGCATGAAGAAAAGAAAAGCTGTCCAAAAGAGCTTCCAATCGAATATTCATGTGATTGGAAAAGTCAGGAGAGTGGTAAGGTACTGTTTTCTATCAGTTGGCAAGCTGCGCACACAACCCCAGTGTAATACAGCATCCTTCTTCACCTTTCTGAAGCTGCCGCTCTCTCCGGCTCCTGGAGCCGAAGAAGCGGCTTCTTCGCGCAAAGACGATTGTACCGGTCACAGTGCTCTCTTAGGGCGGCTTCTGCCGAAAGAAGCCCGGGAGCGGCTCTTAGCTCCGGAGAGCATCGTACCTTCGTCTTTAGCGTCTTTTGTGGTCTACATCTTAGCAGAAAGCTTTTCCACTATGTCTGGCAAGGAGAAAGTGTGCCAGCACAGAAAACATCTCCCATCGTGTTCTAACGTTGCACGGAGGTCTGCCAAGTGCTTGGCATGAAGAAAAGAAAAGTTGTCCAAAACAGCTTCCAATTGAATATTCATGTGATTGGAAAAGTCAGGAGAGTGGTAAGGTACTGTTTTCTATCAGTTGGCAAGCTGCGCACACAATCCCAATGTAATACAGCATCCTTCTTCACATTTCCGAAGCTGCCGCTCCCTCCGGATCCTGGAGCCGAAGAAGCAGCTTCTTCGCGCAAAGACGATTGTACCGGTCACAGTGCTCTCTTAGCGCGGCTTCTGCCGAAAGAAGCCCGGGAGCGGCTCTTAGCTCCGGAGAGCATCGTACCTTCGTCTTTAGCGTCTTTTGTGGTCTACATCTTAGCAAAAAGCTTTTCCACTACGTCTGGCAAGGAGAAAGTGTGCCAGCACAGAAAACATCTCCCATCGTGTTCTAACGTTGCATGGAGGTCTGCCAAGTGCTTGGCATGAAGAAAAGAAAAGTTGTCCAAAACAGCTTCCAATCGAATATTCATGTGATTGGAAAAGTCAGGAGAGTGGTAAGGTACTGTTTTCTATCAGTTGGCAAGCTGCGCTCACAATCCCAGTGCAATACAGCATCCTTCTTCACATTTCCGAAGCTGCCGCTCCCTCCGGATCCTGGAGCGGAAGAAGCGGCTTCTTCGCGCAAAGACGATTGTACCGGTCACAGTGCTCTCTTAGCGCGGCTTCTGCCGAAAGAAGCCCGGGAGCGGCTCTTAGCTCCGGAGAGCATCGTACCTTCGTCTTTAGCGTCTTTTGTGGTCTACATTTAGCAGAAAGCTTTTCCACTATGTCTGGCAAGGAAAACCTGCGCCAGCACAGAAAACATCTCCCATCGTGTTCTAACGTTGCACGGAGGTCTGCCAAGTGCTTGGCATGAAGAAAAGAAAAGTTGTACAAAACAGCTTCCAATCGAATATTCATGTGATTGGAAAAGTCAGGAGAGTGGTAAGGTACTGTTTTCTATCAGTTGGCAAGCTGCGCACACAATCCCAATGTAATACAGCATCCTTCTTCACCTTTCCGAAGCTGCCGCTCTCTCCGGCTCCTGGAGCCGAAGAAGCGGCTTCTTCGCACAAAGACGATTGTACCGGTCACAGTGCTCTCTTAGCGCGGCTTCTGCCGAAAGAAGCCCGGGAGCGGCTCTTAGCTCCGGAGAGCATCGTACCTTCGTCTTTAGCGTCTTTTGTGGTCTACATCTTAGCAGAAAGCTTTTCCACTATGTCTGGCAAGGAGAAAGTGTGCCAGCACAGAAAACATCTCCCATCGTGTTCTTGACGTCGCACGGAGGTCTGCAAGTGTTTGGCATGAAGAAAAGAAAAGCTGTCCAAAAGAGCTTCCAATCGAATATTCATGTGATTGGAAAAGTCAGGAGAGTGGTAAGGTACTGTTTTCTATCAGTTGGCAAGCTGCGCACACAATCCCAGTGTAATACAGCATCCTTCTTCACCTTTCTGAAGCTGCCGCTCTCTCCGGCTCCTGGAGCCGAAGAAGCGGCTTCTTCACGCAAAGACGATTGTACCGGTCACAGTGCTCTCTTAGCGCGGCTTCTGCCGAAAGAAGCCCGGGAGCGGCTCTTAGCTCCGGAGAGCATCGTACCTTCGTCTTTAGCGTCTTTTGTGGTCTACATCTTAGCAAAAGGCTTTTCCACTACGTCTGGCAAGGAGGAAGTGTGCCAACACAGAAAACATCTCCCATCGTGTTCTAACGTTGCACGGAGGTCTGCCAAGTGCTTGGCATGAAGAAAAGAAAAGTTGTCCAAAACAGCTTCCAATCGAATATTCATGTGATTGGAAAAGTCAGGAGAGTGGTAAGGTACTGTTTTCTATCAGTTGGCAACCTGTGCAAACAATCCTAGTGTAATACAGCATCCTTCTTCACCTTTCCGATGCTGCCGCTCTCTCCGGCTCCTGGAGCCGAAGAAGCGGCTTCTTCGCGCAAAGACGATTGTACCGGTCACAGGGCTCTCTTAGCGCGGCTCCTGCCGAAAGAAGCCCGGGAGCGGCTCTTAGCTCCGGAGAGCATCGTACCTTCGTCTTTAGCGTCTTTTGTGGTCTACATCTTAGCAAAAAGCTTTTCCACTATGTCTGGCAAGGAGGAAGTGTGCCAGCACAGAAAACATCTCCCATCGTGTTCTAACGTTGCACGGATGTCTGCCAAGTGCTTGGCATGAAGAAAAGTAAAGTTGTCCAAAACAGCTTCCAATCGAATATTCATGTGATTGGAAAAGTCAGGAGAGTGGTAAGGTACTGTTTACTATCAGTTGGCAAGCTGCGCACACAATCCCAATGTAATACAGCATCCTTCTTCACCTTTCCGATGCTGCCGCTCTCTCCGGCTCCTGGAGCCGAAGAAGCGGCTTCTTCGCGCAAAGACGATTGTACCCGTCACAGTGCTCTCTTAGTGCGGCTTCTGCCGAAAGAAGCCCGGGAGCGGCTCTTAGCTCCGGAGAGCATCGTACCTTCGTCTTTAGCGTCTTTTGTGGTCTACATCTTAGCAGAAAGCTTTTCCACTATGTCTGGCAAGGAAAACCTGCGCCAGCACAGAAAACATCTCCCATCGTGTTCTGGACGTTGCACGGAGGTCTGCCAAGTGTTTGACACGAAGAGAAGAAAAGTTGTCCAAAACAGCTTCCAATCGAATATTCATGTGATTGGAAAAGTCAGGACAGTGGTAAGGTACTGTTTTCTATCAGTTGGCAAGCTGCGCACACAATCCCAGTGCAATACAGCATCCTTCTTCACCTTTCCGAAGATGCCGCTCTCTCCGCTCCTGGAGCCGAAGAAGCGGCTTCTTCGCGCAAAGACGATTGTACCGGTCACAGTGCTCTCTTAGCGCGGCTTCTGCCGAAAGAAGCCCGGGAGCGGCTCTTAGCTCCGGAGAGCATCGTACCTTCGTCTTTAGCGTCTTTTGTGGTCTACATCTTAGCAGAAAGCTTTTCCACTACGTCTGGCAAGGAGAAAGTGTGCCAGCACAGAAAACTTTTCCCATCGTGTTCTAACGTTGCACGGATGTCTGCCAAGTGCTTGGCATGAAGAAAAGAAAAGTTGTCCAAAACAGCTTCCAATCGAATATTCATGTGATTGGAAAAGTCAGGAGAGTGGTAAGGTACTGTTTTCTATCAGTTGGCAAGCTGCGCACACAATCCCAGTGCAATACAGCATCCTTCTTCACGTTTCCGATGCTGCCGCTCTCTCCGGCACCTGGAGCCGAAGAAGCGGCTTCTTCGCGCAAAGACGATTGTACCGGTCACAGTGCTCTCTTAGCGCGGCTTCTGCCGAAAGAAGCCCGGGAGCGGCTCTTAGCTCCGGAGAGCATCGTACCTTCGTCTTTAGCGTCTTTTGTGGTCTACATCTTAGCAGAAAGCTTTTCCACTATGTCTGGCAAGGAGAAAGTGTGCCAGCACAGAAAACATCTCCCATCGTGTTCTAACGTTGCACGGAGGTCTGCCAAGTGCTTGGCATGAAGAAAAGAAAAGTTGTCCAAAACAGCTTCCAATTGAATATTCATGTGATTGGAAAAGTCAGGAGAGTGGTAAGGTACTGTTTTCTATCAGTTGGCAAGCTGCGCACACAATCCCAATGTAATACAGCATCCTTCTTCACATTTCCGAAGCTGCCGCTCCCTCCGGATCCTGGAGCCGAAGAAGCAGCTTCTTCGCGCAAAGACGATTGTACCGGTCACAGTGCTCTCTTAGCGCGGCTTCTGCCGAAAGAAGCCCGGGAGCGGCTCTTAGCTCCGGAGAGCATCGTACCTTCGTCTTTAGCGTCTTTTGTGGTCTACATCTTAGCAAAAAGCTTTTCCACTACGTCTGGCAAGGAGAAAGTGTGCCAGCACAGAAAACATCTCCCATCGTGTTCTAACGTTGCATGGAGGTCTGCCAAGTGCTTGGCATGAAGAAAAGAAAAGTTGTCCAAAACAGCTTCCAATCGAATATTCATGTGATTGGAAAAGTCAGGAGAGTGGTAAGGTACTGTTTTCTATCAGTTGGCAAGCTGCGCTCACAATCCCAGTGCAATACAGCATCCTTCTTCACATTTCCGAAGCTGCCGCTCCCTCCGGATCCTGGAGCGGAAGAAGCGGCTTCTTCGCGCAAAGACGATTGTACCGGTCACAGTGCTCTCTTAGCGCGGCTTCTGCCGAAAGAAGCCCGGGAGCGGCTCTTAGCTCCGGAGAGCATCGTACCTTCGTCTTTAGCGTCTTTTGTGGTCTACATCTTAGCAGAAAGCTTTTCCACTATGTCTGGCAAGGAAAACCTGCGCCAGTACAGAAAACATCTCCCATCGTGTTCTGGACGTTGCACGGAGGTCTGCCAAGTGTTTGACAAGAAGAGAAGAAAAGTTGTCCAAAGCAGCTTCCAATCGAATATTCATGTGATTGGAAAAGTCAGGAGAGTGGTAAGGTACTGTTTTCTATCTGTTGGCAAGCTGCGCACACAATCCCAATGTAATACAGCATCCTTCTTCACCTTACCAATGCTGCCGCACTCTCCGGCTCCTGGAGCCGAAGAAGCGGCTTCTTCGCGCAAAGACGATTGTACCGGTCACAGTGCTCTCTTAGCGCGGCTTCTGCCGAAAGAAGCCCGGGAGCGGCTCTTAGCTCCGGAGAGCATCGTACCTTCGTCTTTAGCGTCTTTTGTGGTCTACATCTTAGCAAAAAGCTTTTCCACTACGTCTGGCAAGGAGAAAGTGTGCCAACACAGAAAACATCTCCCATCGTGTTCTAACGTTGCACGGAGGTCTGCCAAGTGTTTGACAAGAAGAGAAGAAAAGTTGTCCAAAACAGCTTCCAATCGAATATTCATGTGATTGGAAAAGTCAGGAGAGTGGTAAGGTACTGTTTTCTATCAGTTGGCAAGCTGCGCACAGAATCCCAATGTAATACAGCATCCTTCTTCACCTTTCCGAAGCTGCCGCTCTCTCCGGCTCCTGGAGCCGAAGAAGCGGCTTCTTCACGCAAAGACGATTGTACCGGTCACAGTGCTCTCTTAGCGCGGCTTCTGCCGAAAGAAGCCCGGGAGCGGCTCTTAGCTCCGGAGAGCATCGTACCTTCGTCTTTAGCGTCTTTTGTGGTCTACATCTTAGCAAAAGGCTTTTCCACTACGTCTGGCAAGGAGGAAGTGTGCCAACACAGAAAACATCTCCCATCGTGTTCTAACGTTGCACGGATGTCTGCCAAGTGCTTGGCATGAAGAAAAGAAAAGCTGTCCAAAAGAGCTTCCAATCGAATATTCATGTGATTGGAAAAGTCAGGAGAGTGGTAAGGTACTGTTTTCTATCAGTTGGCAAGCTGCGCACACAATCCCAATGTAATACAGCATCCTTCTTCACCTTTCCGAAGCTGCCGCTCTCTCCGGCTCCTGGAGCCGAAGAAGCGGCTTCTTCGCGCAAAGACGATTGTACCGGTCACAGTGTTCTCTTAGCGCGGCTTCTGCCGAAAGAAGCCCGGGAGCGGCTCTTAGCTCCGGAGAGCATCGTACCTTCGTCTTTAGCGTCTTTTGTGGTCTACATCTTAGCAGAAAGCTTTTCCACTATGTCTGGCAAGGAGAAAGTGTGCCAGCACAGAAAACATCTCCCATCGTGTTCTGGACGTGGCACGGAGGTCTGCAAGTGTTTGGCATGAAGAAAAGAAAAGCTGTCCAAAAGAGCTTCCAATCGAATATTCATGTGATTGGAAAAGTCAGGAGAGTGGTAAGGTACTGTTTTCTATCAGTTGGCAAGCTGCGCACACAACCCCAGTGTAATACAGCATCCTTCTTCACCTTTCTGAAGCTGCCGCTCTCTCCGGCTCCTGGAGCCGAAGAAGCGGCTTCTTCGCGCAAAGACGATTGTACCGGTCACAGTGCTCTCTTAGGGCGGCTTCTGCCGAAAGAAGCCCGGGAGCGGCTCTTAGCTCCGGAGAGCATCGTACCTTCGTCTTTAGCGTCTTTTGTGGTCTACATCTTAGCAGAAAGCTTTTCCACTATGTCTGGCAAGGAGAAAGTGTGCCAGCACAGAAAACATCTCCCATCGTGTTCTAACGTTGCACGGAGGTCTGCCAAGTGCTTGGCATGAAGAAAAGAAAAGTTGTCCAAAACAGCTTCCAATTGAATATTCATGTGATTGGAAAAGTCAGGAGAGTGGTAAGGTACTGTTTTCTATCAGTTGGCAAGCTGCGCACACAATCCCAATGTAATACAGCATCCTTCTTCACATTTCCGAAGCTGCCGCTCCCTCCGGATCCTGGAGCCGAAGAAGCAGCTTCTTCGCGCAAAGACGATTGTACCGGTCACAGTGCTCTCTTAGCGCGGCTTCTGCCGAAAGAAGCCCGGGAGCGGCTCTTAGCTCCGGAGAGCATCGTACCTTCGTCTTTAGCGTCTTTTGTGGTCTACATCTTAGCAAAAAGCTTTTCCACTACGTCTGGCAAGGAGAAAGTGTGCCAGCACAGAAAACATCTCCCATCGTGTTCTAACGTTGCATGGAGGTCTGCCAAGTGCTTGGCATGAAGAAAAGAAAAGTTGTCCAAAACAGCTTCCAATCGAATATTCATGTGATTGGAAAAGTCAGGAGAGTGGTAAGGTACTGTTTTCTATCAGTTGGCAAGCTGCGCTCACAATCCCAGTGCAATACAGCATCCTTCTTCACATTTCCGAAGCTGCCGCTCCCTCCGGATCCTGGAGCGGAAGAAGCGGCTTCTTCGCGCAAAGACGATTGTACCGGTCACAGTGCTCTCTTAGCGCGGCTTCTGCCGAAAGAAGCCCGGGAGCGGCTCTTAGCTCCGGAGAGCATCGTACCTTCGTCTTTAGCGTCTTTTGTGGTCTACATCTTAGCAGAAAGCTTTTCCACTATGTCTGGCAAGGAAAACCTGCGCCAGTACAGAAAACATCTCCCATCGTGTTCTGGACGTTGCACGGAGGTCTGCCAAGTGTTTGACAAGAAGAGAAGAAAAGTTGTCCAAAACAGCTTCCAATCGAATATTCATGTGATTGGAAAAGTCAGGAGAGTGGTAAGGTACTGTTTTCTATCAGTTGGCAAGCTGCGCACACAATCCCAATGTAATACAGCATCCTTCTTCACCTTTCCGAAGCTGCCGCTCTCTCCGGCTCCTGGAGCCGAAGAAGCGGCTTCTTCGCACAAAGACGATTGTACCGGTCACAGTGCTCTCTTAGCGCGGCTTCTGCCGAAAGAAGCCCGGGAGCGGCTCTTAGCTCCGGAGAGCATCGTACCTTCGTCTTTAGCGTCTTTTGTGGTCTACATCTTAGCAGAAAGCTTTTCCACTATGTCTGGCAAGGAGAAAGTGTGCCAGCACAGAAAACATCTCCCATCGTGTTCTTGACGTCGCACGGAGGTCTGCAAGTGTTTGGCATGAAGAAAAGAAAAGCTGTCCAAAAGAGCTTCCAATCGAATATTCATGTGATTGGAAAAGTCAGGAGAGTGGTAAGGTACTGTTTTCTATCAGTTGGCAAGCTGCGCACACAATCCCAGTGTAATACAGCATCCTTCTTCACCTTTCTGAAGCTGCCGCTCTCTCCGGCTCCTGGAGCCGAAGAAGCGGCTTCTTCACGCAAAGACGATTGTACCGGTCACAGTGCTCTCTTAGCGCGGCTTCTGCCAAAAGAAGCCCGGGAGCGGCTCTTAGCTCCGGAGAGCATCGTACCTTCGTCTTTAGCGTCTTTTGTGGTCTACATCTTAGCAAAAGGCTTTTCCACTACGTCTGGCAAGGAGGAAGTGTGCCAACACAGAAAACATCTCCCATCGTGTTCTAACGTTGCACGGATGTCTGCCAAGTGCTTGGCATGAAGAAAAGAAAAGTTGTCCAAAAGAGCTTCCAATCGAATATTCATGTGATTGGAAAAGTCAGGAGAGTGGTAAGGTACTGTTTTCTATCAGTTGGCAAGCTGCGCACACAATCCCAGTGTTGTACAGCATCCTTCTTCACCTTTCCGAAGCTGCCGCTCTCTCCGGCTCCTGGAGCCGAAGAAGCGGCTTCTTCGCGCAAAGACGATTGTACCGGTCACAGTGTTCTCTTAGCGCGGCTTCTGCCGAAAGAAGCCCGGGAGCGGCTCTTAGCTCCGGAGAGCATCGTACCTTCGTCTTTAGCGTCTTTTGTGGTCTACATCTTAGCAGAAAGCTTTTCCACTATGTCTGGCAAGGAAAACCTGCGCCAGCACAGAAAACATTTCCCATCGTGTTCTAACGTTGCACGGATGTCTGCCAAGTGCTTGGCATGAAGAAAAGAAAAGTTGTCCAAAACAGCTTCCAATCGAATATTCATGTGATTGGAAAAGTCAGGAGAGTGGTAAGGTACTGTTTTCTATCAGTTGCAACCTGTGCACACAATCCTAGTGTAATACAGCATCCTTCTTCACCTTTCCGATGCTGCCGCTCTCTCCGGCACCTGGAGCCGAAGAAGCGGCTTCTTCGCGCAAAGACGATTGTACCGCTCACAGTGCTCTCTTAGCGCGGCTTCTGCCGAAAGAAGCCCGGGAGCGGCTCTTAGCTCCGGAGAGCATCGTACCTTCGTCTTTAGCGTCTTTTGTGGTCTACATCTTAGCAAAAAGCTTTTCCACTATGTCTGGCAAGGAGGAAGTGTGCCAGCACAGAAAACATCTCCCATCGTGTTCTAACGTTGCACGGATGTCTGCCAAGTGCTTGGCATGAAGAAAAGAAAAGTTGTCCAAAACAGCTTCCAATCGAATATTCATGTGATTGGAAAAGTCAGGAGAGTGGTAAGGTACTGTTTACTATCAGTTGGCAAGCTGCGCACACAATCCCAATGTAATACAGCATCCTTCTTCACCTTTCCGAAGCTGCCGCTCTCTCCGGCTCCTGGAGCCGAAGAAGCGGCTTCTTCGCGCAAAGACGATTGTACCGGTCACAGTGCTCTCTTAGCGCGGCTTCTGCCGAAAGAAGCCCGGGAGCGGCTCTTAGCTCCGGAGAGCATCGTACCTTCGTCTTTAGCGTCTTTTGTGGTCTACATCTTAGCAGAAAGCTTTTCCACTATGTCTGGCAAGGAGAAAGTGTGCCAGCACAGAAAACATCTCCCATCGTGTTCTGGACGTGGCACGGAGGTCTGCAAGTGTTTGGCATGAAGAAAAGAAAAGCTGTCCAAAAGAGCTTCCAATCGAATATTCATGTGATTGGAAAAGTCAGGAGAGTGGTAAGGTACTCTTTTCTATCAGTTGGCAAGCTGCGCACACAACCCCAGTGTAATACAGCATCCTTCTTCACCTTTCTGAAGCTGCCGCTCTCTCCGGCTCCTGGAGCCGAAGAAGCGGCTTCTTCGCGCAAAGACGATTGTACCGGTCACAGTGCTCTCTTAGGGCGGCTTCTGCCGAAAGAAGCCCGGGAGCGGCTCTTAGCTCCGGAGAGCATCGTACCTTCGTCTTTAGCGTCTTTTGTGGTCTACATCTTAGCAGAAAGCTTTTCCACTATGTCTGGCAAGGAGAAAGTGTGCCAGCACAGAAAACATCTCCCATCGTGTTCTAACGTTGCACGGAGGTCTGCCAAGTGCTTGGCATGAAGAAAAGAAAAGTTGTCCAAAACAGCTTCCAATTGAATATTCATGTGATTGGAAAAGTCAGGAGAGTGGTAAGGTACTGTTTTCTATCAGTTGGCAAGCTGCGCACACAATCCCAATGTAATACAGCATCCTTCTTCACATTTCCGAAGCTGCCGCTCCCTCCGGATCCTGGAGCCGAAGAAGCAGCTTCTTCGCGCAAAGACGATTGTACCGGTCACAGTGCTCTCTTAGCGCGGCTTCTGCCGAAAGAAGCCCGGGAGCGGCTCTTAGCTCCGGAGAGCATCGTACCTTCGTCTTTAGCGTCTTTTGTGGTCTACATCTTAGCAAAAAGCTTTTCCACTACGTCTGGCAAGGAGAAAGTGTGCCAGCACAGAAAACATCTCCCATCGTGTTCTAACGTTGCATGGAGGTCTGCCAAGTGCTTGGCATGAAGAAAAGAAAAGTTGTCCAAAACAGCTTCCAATCGAATATTCATGTGATTGGAAAAGTCAGGAGAGTGGTAAGGTACTGTTTTCTATCAGTTGGCAAGCTGCGCTCACAATCCCAGTGCAATACAGCATCCTTCTTCACATTTCCGAAGCTGCCGCTCCCTCCGGATCCTGGAGCGGAAGAAGCGGCTTCTTCGCGCAAAGACGATTGTACCGGTCACAGTGCTCTCTTAGCGCGGCTTCTGCCGAAAGAAGCCCGGGAGCGGCTCTTAGCTCCGGAGAGCATCGTACCTTCGTCTTTAGCGTCTTTTGTGGTCTACATCTTAGCAGAAAGCTTTTCCACTATGTCTGGCAAGGAAAACCTGCGCCAGTACAGAAAACATCTCCCATCGTGTTCTGGACGTTGCACGGAGGTCTGCCAAGTGTTTGACAAGAAGAGAAGAAAAGTTGTCCAAAACAGCTTCCAATCGAATATTCATGTGATTGGAAAAGTCAGGAGAGTGGTAAGGTACTGTTTTCTATCAGTTGGCAAGCTGCGCACACAATCCCAATGTAATACAGCATCCTTCTTCACCTTTCCGAAGCTGCCGCTCTCTCCGGCTCCTGGAGCCGAAGAAGCGGCTTCTTCGCACAAAGACGATTGTACCGGTCACAGTGCTCTCTTAGCGCGGCTTCTGCCGAAAGAAGCCCGGGAGCGGCTCTTAGCTCCGGAGAGCATCGTACCTTCGTCTTTAGCGTCTTTTGTGGTCTACATCTTAGCAGAAAGCTTTTCCACTATGTCTGGCAAGGAGAAAGTGTGCCAGCACAGAAAACATCTCCCATCGTGTTCTTGACGTCGCACGGAGGTCTGCAAGTGTTTGGCATGAAGAAAAGAAAAGCTGTCCAAAAGAGCTTCCAATCGAATATTCATGTGATTGGAAAAGTCAGGAGAGTGGTAAGGTACTGTTTTCTATCAGTTGGCAAGCTGCGCACACAATCCCAGTGTAATACAGCATCCTTCTTCACCTTTCTGAAGCTGCCGCTCTCTCCGGCTCCTGGAGCCGAAGAAGCGGCTTCTTCACGCAAAGACGATTGTACCGGTCACAGTGCTCTCTTAGCGCGGCTTCTGCCAAAAGAAGCCCGGGAGCGGCTCTTAGCTCCGGAGAGCATCGTACCTTCGTCTTTAGCGTCTTTTGTGGTCTACATCTTAGCAAAAGGCTTTTCCACTACGTCTGGCAAGGAGGAAGTGTGCCAACACAGAAAACATCTCCCATCGTGTTCTAACGTTGCACGGATGTCTGCCAAGTGCTTGGCATGAAGAAAAGAAAAGTTGTCCAAAAGAGCTTCCAATCGAATATTCATGTGATTGGAAAAGTCAGGAGAGTGGTAAGGTACTGTTTTCTATCAGTTGGCAAGCTGCGCACACAATCCCAGTGTTGTACAGCATCCTTCTTCACCTTTCCGAAGCTGCCGCTCTCTCCGGCTCCTGGAGCCGAAGAAGCGGCTTCTTCGCGCAAAGACGATTGTACCGGTCACAGTGTTCTCTTAGCGCGGCTTCTGCCGAAAGAAGCCCGGGAGCGGCTCTTAGCTCCGGAGAGCATCGTACCTTCGTCTTTAGCGTCTTTTGTGGTCTACATCTTAGCAGAAAGCTTTTCCACTATGTCTGGCAAGGAAAACCTGCGCCAGCACAGAAAACATTTCCCATCGTGTTCTAACGTTGCACGGATGTCTGCCAAGTGCTTGGCATGAAGAAAAGAAAAGTTGTCCAAAACAGCTTCCAATCGAATATTCATGTGATTGGAAAAGTCAGGAGAGTGGTAAGGTACTGTTTTCTATCAGTTGGCAACCTGTGCACACAATCCTAGTGTAATACAGCATCCTTCTTCACGTTTCCGATGCTGCCGCTCTCTCCGGCTCCTGGAGCCGAAGAAGCGGCCTCTTCGCGCAAAGACGATTGTACCGGTCACAGTGCTCTCTTAGCGCGGCTTCTGCCGAAAGAAGCCCGGGAGCGGCTCTTAGCTCCGGAGAGCATCGTACCTTCGTCTTTAGCGTCTTTTGTGGTCTACATCTTAGCAGAAAGCTTTTCCACTATGTCTGGCAAGGAAAACCTGCGCCAGCACAGAAAACATCTCCCATCGTGTTCTGGACGTTGCACGGAGGTCTGCCAAGTGTTTGACACGAAGAGAAGAAAAGTTGTCCAAAACAGCTTCCAATCGAATATTCATGTGATTGGAAAAGTCAGGAGAGTGGTAAGGTACTGTTTTCTATCAGTTGGCAAGCTGCGCACACAATCCCAGTGCAATACAGCATCCTTCTTCACCTTTCCGAAGCTGCCGCTCTCTCCGCTCCTGGAGCCGAAGAAGCGGCTTCTTCGCGCAAAGACGATTGTACTGGTCACAGTGCTCTCTTAGCGCGGCTTCTGCCGAAAGAAGCCCGGGAGCGGCTCTTAGCTCCGGAGAGCATCGTACCTTTGTCTTTAGCGTCTTTTGTGGTCTACATCTTAGCAGAAAGCTTTTCCACTACGTCTGGCAAGGAGAAAGTGTGCCAGCACAGAAAACTTTTCCCATCGTGTTCTAACGTTGCACGGATGTCTGCCAAGTGCTTGGCATGAAGAAAAGAAAAGTTGTCCAAAACAGCTTCCAATCGAATATTCATGTGATTGGAAAAGTCAGGAGAGTGGTAAGGTACTGTTTTCTATCAGTTGGCAAGCTGCGCACACAATCCCAATGTAATACAGCATCCTTCTTCACCTTTCCGAAGCTGCCGCTCTCTCCGGCTCCTGGAGCCGAAGAAGCGGCTTCTTCGCGCAAAGACGATTGTACCGGTCACAGTGCTCTCTTAGCGCGGCTTCTGCCGAAAGAAGCCCGGGAGCGGCTCTTAGCTCCGGAGAGCATCGTACCTTCGTCTTTAGCGTCTTTTGTGGTCTACATCTTAGCAAAAGGCTTTTCCACTACGTCTGGCAAGGAGAAAGTGTGCCAACACAGAAAACATCTCCCATCGTGTTCTAACGTTGCACGGAGGTCTGCCAAGTGCTTGGCATGAAGAAAAGAAAAGTTGTCCAAAACAGCTTCCAATCGAATATTCATGTGATTGGAAAAGTCAGGAGAGTGGTAAGGTACTGTTTTCTATCAGTTGGCAACCTGTGCAAACAATCCTAGTGTAATACAGCATCCTTCTTCACCTTTCCGATGCTGCCGCTCTCTCCGGCTCCTGGAGCCGAAGAAGCGGCTTCTTCGCGCAAAGACGATTGTACCGGTCACAGGGCTCTCTTAGCGCGGCTCCTGCCGAAAGAAGCCCGGGAGCGGCTCTTAGCTCCGGAGAGCATCGTACCTTCGTCTTTAGCGTCTTTTGTGGTCTACATCTTAGCAAAAAGCTTTTCCACTATGTCTGGCAAGGAGGAAGTGTGCCAGCACAGAAAACATCTCCCATCGTGTTCTAACGTTGCACGGATGTCTGCCAAGTGCTTGGCATGAAGAAAAGAAAAGTTGTCCAAAACAGCTTCCAATCGAATATTCATGTGATTGGAAAAGTCAGGAGAGTGGTAAGGTACTGTTTACTATCAGTTGGCAAGCTGCGCACAGAATCCCAATGTAATACAGCATCCTTCTTCACCTTTCCGATGCTGCCGCTCTCTCCGGCTCTTGGAGCCGAAGAAGCGGCTTCTTCGCGCAAAGACGATTGTACCGGTCACAGTGCTCTCTTAGCGCGGCTTCTGCCGAAAGAAGCCCGGGAGCGGCTCTTAGCTCCGGAGAGCATCGTACCTTCGTCTTTAGCGTCTTTTGTGGTCTACATCTTCGCAGAAAGCTTTTCCACTATGTCTGGCAAGGAAAACCTGCGCCAGCACAGAAAACATCTCCCATCGTGTTCTGGACGTTGCACGGAGGTCTGCCAAGTGTTTGACACGAAGAGAAGAAAAGTTGTCCAAAACAGCTTCCAATCGAATATTCATGTGATTGGAAAAGTCAGGACAGTGGTAAGGTACTGTTTTCTATCAGTTGGCAAGCTGCGCACACAATCCCAGTGCAATACAGCATCCTTCTTCACCTTTCCGAAGCTGCCGCTCTCTCCGCTCCTGGAGCCGAAGAAGCGGCTTCTTCGCGCAAAGACGATTGTACCGGTCACAGTGCTCTCTTAGCGCGGCTTCTGCCGAAAGAAGCCCGGGAGCGGCTCTTAGCTCCGGAGAGCATCGTACCTTTGTCTTTAGCGTCTTTTGTGGTCTACATCTTAGCAGAAAGCTTTTCCACTACGTCTGGCAAGGAGAAAGTGTGCCAGCACAGAAAACATCTCCCATCGTGTTCTAACGGTGCACGGATGTCTGCCAAGTGCTTGGCATGAAGAAAAGAAAAGCTGTCCAAAAGAGCTTCCAATCGAATATTCATGTGATTGGAAAAGTCAGGAGAGTGGTAAGGTACTGTTTTCTATCAGTTGGCAAGCTGCGCACACAATCCCAATGTAATACAGCATCCTTCTTCACCTTTCCGAAGCTGCCGCTCTCTCCGGCTCCTGGAGCCGAAGAAGCGGCTTCTTCGCGCAAAGACGATTGTACCGGTCACAGTGCTCTCTTAGCGCGGCTTCTGCCGAAAGAAGCCCGGGAGCGGCTCTTAGCTCCGGAGAGCATCGTACCTTCGTCTTTAGCGTCTTTTGTGGTCTACATCTTAGCAGAAAGCTTTTCCACTATGTCTGGCAAGGAGAAAGTGTGCCAGCACAGAAAACATCTCCCATCGCGTTCTGGACGTTGCACGGAGGTCTGCAAGTGTTTGGCATGAAGAAAAGAAAAGCTGTCCAAAAGAGCTTCCAATCGAATATTCATGTGATTGGAAAAGTCAGGAGAGTGGTAAGGTACTGTTTTCTATCAGTTGGCAAGCTGCGCACACAACCCCAGTGTAATACAGCATCCTTCTTCACCTTTCTGAAGCTGCCGCTCTCTCCGGCTCCTGGAGCCGAAGAAGCGGCTTCTTCGCGCAAAGACGATTGTACCGGTCACAGTGCTCTCTTAGGGCGGCTTCTGCCGAAAGAAGCCCGGGAGCGGCTCTTAGCTCCGGAGAGCATCGTACCTTCGTCTTTAGCGTCTTTTGTGGTCTACATCTTAGCAGAAAGCTTTTCCACTATGTCTGGCAAGGAGAAAGTGTGCCAGCACAGAAAACATCTCCCATCGTGTTCTAACGTTGCACGGAGGTCTGCCAAGTGCTTGGCATGAAGAAAAGAAAAGTTGTCCAAAACAGCTTCCAATTGAATATTCATGTGATTGGAAAAGTCAGGAGAGTGGTAAGGTACTGTTTTCTATCAGTTGGCAAGCTGCGCACACAATCCCAATGTAATACAGCATCCTTCTTCACATTTCCGAAGCTGCCGCTCCCTCCGGATCCTGGAGCCGAAGAAGCAGCTTCTTCGCGCAAAGACGATTGTACCGGTCACAGTGCTCTCTTAGCGCGGCTTCTGCCGAAAGAAGCCCGGGAGCGGCTCTTAGCTCCGGAGAGCATCGTACCTTCGTCTTTAGCGTCTTTTGTGGTCTACATCTTAGCAAAAAGCTTTTCCACTACGTCTGGCAAGGAGAAAGTGTGCCAGCACAGAAAACATCTCCCATCGTGTTCTAACGTTGCATGGAGGTCTGCCAAGTGCTTGGCATGAAGAAAAGAAAAGTTGTCCAAAACAGCTTCCAATCGAATATTCATGTGATTGGAAAAGTCAGGAGAGTGGTAAGGTACTGTTTTCTATCAGTTGGCAAGCTGCGCTCACAATCCCAGTGCAATACAGCATCCTTCTTCACATTTCCGAAGCTGCCGCTCCCTCCGGCTCCTGGAGCGGAAGAAGCGGCTTCTTCGCGCAAAGACGATTGTACCGCTCACAGTGCTCTCTTAGCGCGGCTTCTGCCGAAAGAAGCCCGGGAGCGGCTCTTAGCTCCGGAGAGCATCGTACCTTCGTCTTTAGCGTCTTTTGTGGTCTACATCTTAGCAGAAAGCTTTTCCACTATGTCTGGCAAGGAAAACCTGCGCCAGTACAGAAAACATCTCCCATCGTGTTCTGGACGTTGCACGGAGGTCTGCCAATTGTTTGACAAGAAGAGAAGAAAAGTTGTCCAAAGCAGCTTCCAATCGAATATTCATGTGATTGGAAAAGTCAGGAGAGTGGTAAGGTACTGTTTTCTATCTGTTGGCAAGCTGCGCACACAATCCCAATGTAATACAGCATCCTTCTTCACCTTACCAATGCTGCCACACTCTCCGGCTCCTGGAGCCGAAGAAGCGGCTTCTTCGCGCAAAGACGATTGTACCGGTCACAGTGCTCTCTTAGCGCGGCTTCTGCCGAAAGAAGCCCGGGAGCGGCTCTTAGCTCCGGAGATCATCGTACCTTCGTCTTTAGCGTCTTTTGTGGTCTACATCTTAGCAAAAAGCTTTTCCACTACGTCTGGCAAGGAGAAAGTGTGCCAACACAGAAAACATCTCCCATCGTGTTCTAACGTTGCACGGAGGTCTGCCAAGTGTTTGACAAGAAGAGAAGAAAAGTTGTCCAAAACAGCTTCCAATCGAATATTCATGTGATTGGAAAAGTCAGGAGAGTGGTAAGGTACTGTTTTCTATCAGTTGGCAAGCTGCGCACACAATCCCAATGTAATACAGCATCCTTCTTCACCTTTCCGAAGCTGCCGCTCTCTCCGGCTCCTGGAGCCGAAGAAGCGGCTTCTTCGCACAAAGACGATTGTACCGGTCACAGTGCTCTCTTAGCGCGGCTTCTGCCGAAAGAAGCCCGGGAGCGGCTCTTAGCTCCGGAGAGCATCGTACCTTCGTCTTTAGCGTCTTTTGTGGTCTACATCTTAGCAGAAAGCTTTTCCACTATGTCTGGCAAGGAGAAAGTGTGCCAGCACAGAAAACATCTCCCATCGTGTTCTGGACGTTGCACGGAGGTCTGCAAGTGTTTGGCATGAAGAAAAGAAAAGCTGTCCAAAAGAGCTTCCAATCGAATATTCATGTGATTGGAAAAGTCAGGAGAGTGGTAAGGTACTGTTTTCTATCAGTTGGCAAGCTGCGCACACAACCCCAGTGTAATACAGCATCCTTCTTCACCTTTCCGAAGCTGCCGCTCTCTCCGGCTCCTGGAGCCGAAGAAGCGGCTTCTTCACGCAAAGACGATTGTACCGGTCACAGTGCTCTCTTAGCGCGGCTTCTGCCGAAAGAAGCCCGGGAGCGGCTCTTAGCTCCGGAGAGCATCGTACCTTCGTCTTTAGCGTCTTTTGTGGTCTACATCTTAGCAAAAGGCTTTTCCACTACGTCTGGCATGGAGGAAGTGTGCCAACACAGAAAACATCTCCCATCGTGTTCTAACGTTGCACGGATGTCTGCCAAGTGCTTGGCATGAAGAAAAGAAAAGTTGTCCAAGAGAGCTTCCAATCGAATATTCATGTGATTGGAAAAGTCAGGAGAGTGGTAAGGTACTGTTTTCTATCAGTTGGCAAGCTGCGCACACAATCCCAGTGTTGTACAGCATCCTTCTTCACCTTTCCGAAGCTGCCGCTCTCTCCGGCTCCTGGAGCCGAAGAAGCGGCTTCTTCGCACAAAGACGATTGTACCGGTCACAGTGTTCTCTTAGCGCGGCTTCTGCCGAAAGAAGCCCGGGAGCGGCTCTTAGCTCCGGAGAGCATCGTACCTTCGTCTTTAGCGTCTTTTGTGGTCTACATCTTAGCAGAAAGCTTTTCCACTATGTCTGGCAAGGAAAACCTGCGCCAGCACAGAAAACATTTCCCATCGTGTTCTAACGTTGCACGGATGTCTGCCAAGTGCTTGGCATGAAGAAAAGAAAAGTTGTCCAAAACAGCTTCCAATCGAATATTCATGTGATTGGAAAAGTCAGGAGAGTGGTAAGGTACTGTTTTCTATCAGTTGGCAACCTGTGCACACAATCCTAGTGTAATACAGCATCCTTCTTCACGTTTCCGATGCTGCCGCTCTCTCCGGCACCTGGAGCCGAAGAAGCGGCTTCTTCGCGCAAAGACGATTGTACCGCTCACAGTGCTCTCTTAGCGCGGCTTCTGCCGAAAGAAGCCCGGGAGCGGCTCTTAGCTCCGGAGAGCATCGTACCTTCGTCTTTAGCGTCTTTTGTGGTCTACATCTTAGCAAAAAGCTTTTCCACTATGTCTGGCAAGGAGGAAGTGTGCCAGCACAGAAAACATCTCCCATCGTGTTCTAACGTTGCACGGATGTCTGCCAAGTGCTTGGCATGAAGAAAAGAAAAGTTGTCCAAAACAGCTTCCAATCGAATATTCATGTGATTGGAAAAGTCAGGAGAGTGGTAAGGTACTGTTTACTATCAGTTGGCAAGCTGCGCACACAATCCCAATGTAATACAGCATCCTTCTTCACCTTTCCGATGCTGCCGCTCTCTCCGGCTCCTGGAGCCGAAGAAGCGGCTTCTTCGCGCAAAGACGATTGTACCGGTCACAGTGCTCTCTTAGCGCGGCTTCTGCCGAAAGAAGCCCGGTAGCGGCTCTTAGCTCCGGAGAGCATCGTACCTTCGTCTTTAGCATCTTTTGTGGTCTACATCTTAGCAGAAAGCTTTTCCACTATGTCTGGTAAGGAAAACCTGCGCCAGCACAGAAAACATCTCCCATCGTGTTCTGGACGTTGCACGGAGGTCTGCCAAGTGTTTGACAAGAAGAGAAGAAAAGCTGTCCAAAAGAGCTTCCAATCGAATATTCATGTGATTGGAAAAGTCAGGAGAGTGCACAGGTACTGTTTTCTATCAGTTGGCAAGCTGCGCACACAATCCCAATGTAATACAGCATCCTTCTTCACCTTTCTGAAGCTGCCGCTCTCTCCGGCTCCTGGAGCCGAAGAAGCGGCTTCTTCGCGCAAAGACGATTGTACCGGTCACAGTGCTCTCTTAGCGCGGCTTCTGCCGAAAGAAGCCCGGGAGCGGCTCTTAGCTCCGGAGAGCATCGTACCTTCGTCTTTAGCGTCTTTTGTGGTCTACATCTTAGCAAAAAGCTTTTCCACTACGTCTGGCAAGGAGAAAGTGTGCCAGCACAGAAAACATCTCCCATCGTGTTCTAACGTTGCACGGATGTCTGCCAAGTGCTTGGCATGAAGAAAAGAAAAGTTGTCCAAAAGAGCTTCCAATCGAATATTCATGTGATTGGAAAAGTCAGGAGAGTGGTAAGGTACTGTTTACTATCAGTTGGCAAGCTGTGCACACAATCCCTATGTAATACAGCATCCTTCTTCACCTTTCCGTAGCTGCCGCTCTCTCCGGCGCCTGGAGCCGAAGAAGCGGCTTCTTCGCGCAAAGACGATTGTACCGGTCACAGTGCTCTCTTAGGGCGGCTTCTGCCGAAAGAAGCCCGGGAGCGGCTCTTAGCTCCGGAGAGCATCGTACCTTCGTCTTTAGCGTCTTTTGTGGTCTACATCTTAGCAGAAAGCTTTTCCACTATGTCTGGCAAGGAAAACCTGCGCCAGCACAGAAAACATCTCCCATCGTGTTCTGGACGATGCACGGAGGTCTGCCAAGTGTTTGACACGAAGAGAAGAGAAGTTGTCCAAAACAGATTCCAATGGAATATTCATGTGATTGGAAAAGTCAGGAGAGTGGTAAGGTACTGTTTTCTATCAGTTGGCAAGCTGCGCACACAATCCCAGTGCAATACAGCATCCTTCTTCACCTTTCCGAAGTTGCCGCTCTCTCCGCTCCTGGAGCCGAAGAAGCGGCTTCTTCGTGCAAAGACGATTGTACCGGTCACAGTGCTCTCTTAGCGCGGCTTCTGCCGAAAGAAGCCCGGGAGCGGCTCTTAGCTCCGGAGAGCATCGTACATTTGTCTTTAGCGTCTTCTGTGGTCTACATCTTAGCAGAAAGCTTTTCCACTACGTCTGGCAAGGAGAAAGTGTGCCAGCACAGAAAACATTTCCCATCGTGTTCTAACGTTGCACGGATGTCTGCCAAGTGCTTGGCATGAAGAAAAGAAAAGTTGTCCAAAACAGCCTCCAATCGAATATTCATGTGATTGGAAAAGTCAGGAGAGTGGTAAGGTACTGTTTTCTATCAGTTGGCAACCTGTGCACACAATCTTAGTGTAATACAGCATCCTTCTTCACGTTTCCGATGCTGCCGCTCTCTCCGGCACCTGGAGCCGAAGAAGCGGCTTCTTCGCGCAAAGACGATTGTACCGGTCACAGTGCTCTCTTAGCGCGGCTTCTGCCGAAAGAAGCCCGGGAGCGGCTCTTAGCTCCGGAGAGCATCGTACCTTCGTCTTTAGCGTCTTTTGTGGTCTACATCTTAGCAGAAAGCTTTTCCACTATGTCTGGCAAGGAGGAAGTGTGCCAGCACAGAAAACATCTCCCATCGTGTTCTAACGTTGCACGGATGTCTGCCAAGTGCTTGGCATGAAGAAAAGAAAAGTTGTCCAAAACAGCTTCCAATCGAATATTCATGTGATTGGAAAAGTCAGGAGAGTGGTAAGGTACTGTTTACTATCAGTTGGCAAGCTGCGCACACAATCCCAATGTAATACAGCATCCTTCTTCACCTTTCCGAAGCTGCCGCTCTCTCCGGCTCCTGGAGCCGAAGAAGCGGCTTCTTCGCGCAAAGACGATTGTACCGGTCACAGTGCTCTCTTAGCGCGGCTTCTGCCGAAAGAAGCCCGGGAGCGGCTCTTAGCTCCGGAGAGCATTGTACCTTCGTCTTTAGCATCTTTTGTGGTCTACATCTTAGCAGAAAGCTTTTCCACTATGTCTGGCAAGGAAAACCTGCGCCAGCACAGAAAACATCTCCCATCGTGTTCTGGACGTTGCACGGAGGTCTGCCAAGTGTTTGACAAGAAGAGAAGAAAAGCTGTCCAAAAGAGCTTCCAATCGAATATTCATGTGATTGGAAAAGTCAGGAGAGTGGTAAGGTACTGTTTTCTATCAGTTGGCAAGCTGCGCACACAATCCCAATGTAATACCGCATCCTTCTTCACCTTTCTGAAGCTGCCGCTCTCTCCGGCTCCTGGAGCCGAAGAAGCGGCTTCTTCGCGCAAAGACGATTGTACCGGTCACAGTGCTCTCTTAGCGCGGCTTCTGCCGAAAGAAGCCCGGGAGCGGCTCTTAGCTCCGGAGAGCATCGTACCTTCGTCTTTAGCGTCTTTTGTGGTCTACATCTTAGCAAAAAGCTTTTCCACTACGTCTGGCAAGGAGAAAGTGTGCCAGCACAGAAAACATCTCCCATCGTGTTCTAACGTTGCATGGAGGTCTGCCAAGTGCTTGGCATGAAGAAAAGAAAAGTTGTACAAAACAGCTTCCAATCGAATATTCATGTGATTGGAAAAGTCAGGAGAGTGGTAAGGTACTGTTTTCTATCAGTTGGCAAGCTGCGCACACAATCCCAATGTTGTACAGCATCCTTCTTCAGCTTTCCGAAGCTGCCGCTCTCTCCGGCTCCTGGAGCCGAAGAAGCGGCTTCTTCGCGCAAAGACGATTGTACCGGTCACAGGGCTCTCTTAGCGCGGCTTCTGCCGAAAGAAGCCCGGGAGCGGCTCTTAGCTCCGGAGAGCATCGTACCTTCGTCTTTAGCGTCTTTTGTGGTCTACATCTTAGCAAAAAGCTTTTCCACTATGTCTGGCAAGGAGAAAGTGTGCCAGCACAGAAAACATCTCCCATCGTGTTCTAACGTTGCACGGATGTCTGCCAAGTGCTTGGCATGAAGAAAAGAAAAGTTGTCCAAAACAGCTTCCAATCGAATATTCATGTGATTGGAAAAGTCAGGAGAGTGGTAAGGTACTGTTTACTATCAGTTGGCAAGCTGCGCACACAATCCCAATGTAATACAGCATCCTTCTTCACCTTTCCGATGCTGCCGCTCTCTCCGGCTCCTGGAGCCGAAGAAGCGGCCTCTTCGCGCAAAGACGATTGTACCGGTCACAGTGCTCTCTTAGCGCGGCTTCTGCCGAAAGAAGCCCGGGAGCGGCTCTTAGCTCCGGAGAGCATCGTACCTTCGTCTTTAGCGTCTTTTGTGGTCTACATCTTAGCAGAAAGCTTTTCCACTATGTCTGGCAAGGAAAACCTGCGCCAGCACAGAAAACATCTCCCATCGTGTTCTGGACGTTGCACGGAGGTCTGCCAAGTGTTTGACACGAAGAGAAGAAAAGTTGTCCAAAACAGCTTCCAATCGAATATTCATGTGATTGGAAAAGTCAGGAGAGTGGTAAGGTACTGTTTTCTATCAGTTGGCAAGCTGCGCACACAATCCCAGTGCAATACAGCATCCTTCTTCACCTTTCCGAAGCTGCCGCTCTCTCCGCTCCTGGAGCCGAAGAAGCGGCTTCTTCGCGCAAAGACGATTGTACCGGTCACAGTGCTCTCTTAGCGCGGCTTCTGCCGAAAGAAGCCCGGGAGCGGCTCTTAGCTCCGGAGAGCATCGTACCTTCGTCTTTAGCGTCTTTTGTGGTCTACATCTTAGCAGAAAGCTTTTCCACTACGTCTGGCAAGGAGAAACTGTGCCAGCACAGAAAACTTTTCCCATCGTGTTCTAACGTTGCACGGATGTCTGCCAAGTGCTTGGCATGAAGAAAAGAAAAGTTGTCCAAAACAGCTTCCAATCGAATATTCATGTGATTGGAAAAGTCAGGAGAGTGGTAAGGTACTGTTTTCTATCAGTTGGCAAGCTGCGCACACAATCCCAATGTAATACAGCATCCTTCTTCACCTTTCCGATGCTGCCGCTCTCTCCGGCTCCTGGAGCCGAAGAAGCGGCTTCTTCGCGCAAAGACGATTGTACCGGTCACAGTGCTCTCTTAGCGCGGCTTCTGCCGAAAGAAGCCCGGGAGCGGCTCTTAGCTCCGGAGAGCATCGTACCTTCGTCTTTAGCGTCTTTTGTGGTCTACATCTTAGCAAAAGGCCTTTCCACTACGTCTGGCAAGGAGAAAGTGTGCCAACACAGAAAACATCTCCCATCGTGTTCTAACGTGGCACGGAGGTCTGCCAAGTGCTTGGCATGAAGAAAAGAAAAGTTGTCCAAAACAGCTTCCAATCGAATATTCATGTGATTGGAAAAGTCAGGAGAGTGGTAAGGTACTGTTTTCTATCAGTTGGCAAGCTGCGCACACAATCCCAGTGTTGTACAGCATCCTTCTTCACCTTTCCGAAGCTGCCGCTCTCTCCGGCTCCTGGAGCCGAAGAAGCGGCTTCTTCACGCAAAGACGATTGTACCGGTCACAGTGCTCTCTTAGCGCGGCTTCTGCCGAAAGAAGCCCGGGAGCGGCTCTTAGCTCCGGAGAGCATCGTACCTTCGTCTTTAGCGTCTTTTGTGGTCTACATCTTAGCAAAAAGCTTTTCCACTACGTCTGGCAAGGAGAAAGTGTGCCAGCACAGAAAACATCTCCCATCGTGTTCTAACGTTGCATGGAGGTCTGCCAAGTGCTTGGCATGAAGAGAAGAAAAGTTGTCCAAAACAGCTTCCAATCGAATATTCATGTGATTGGAAAAGTCAGGAGAGTGGTAAGGTACTGTTTTCTATCAGTTGGCAAGCTGCGCACACAATCCCAGTGTTGTACAGCATCCTTCTTCAGCCTTCCGAAGCTGCCGCTCTCTCCGGCTCCTGGAGCCGAAGAAGCGGCTTCTTCGCGCAAAGACGATTGTACCGGTCACAGTGCTCTCTTAGCGCGGCTTCTGCCGAAAGAAGCCCGGGAGCGGCTCTTAGCTCCGGAGAGCATCGTACCTTCGTCTTTAGCGTCTTTTGTGGTCTACATCTTAGCAGAAAGCTTTTCCACTATGTCTGGCAAGGAAAACCTGCGCCAGCACAGAAAACATCTCCCATCGTGTTCTAACGTTGCACGGAGGTCTGCCAAGTGCTTGGCATGAAGAAAAGAAAAGTTGTACAAAACAGCTTCCAATCGAATATTCATGTGATTGGAAAAGTCAGGAGAGTGGTAAGGTACTGTTTTCTATCAGTTGGCAACCTCTGCAAACAATCCTAGTGTAATACAGCATCCTTCTTCACCTTTCCGATGCTGCCGCTCTCTCCGGCTCCTGGAGCCGAAGAAGCGGCTTCTTCGTGCAAAGACGATTGTACCGGTCACAGTGCTCTCTTAGCGCGGCTTCTGCCGAAAGAAGCCCGGGAGCGGCTCTTAGCTCCGGAGAGCATCGTACCTTCGTCTTTAGCGTCTTTTGTGGTCTACATCTTAGCAAAAAGCTTTTCCACTATGTCTGGCAAGGAGAAACTGTGCCAGCACAGAAAACATTTCCCATCGTGTTCTAACGTTGCACGGATGTCTGCCAAGTGCTTGGCATGAAGAAAAGAAAAGTTGTCCAAAACAGCTTCCAATCGAATATTCATGTGATTGGAAAAGTCAGGAGAGTGGTAAGGTACTGTTTACTATCAGTTGGCAAGCTGCGCACACAATCCCAATGTAATACAGCATCCTTCTTCACCTTTCCGATGCTGCCGCTCTCTCCGGCTCCTGGAGCCGAAGAAGCGGCCTCTTCGCGCAAAGACGATTGTACCGGTCACAGTGCTCTCTTAGCGCGGCTTCTGCCGAAAGAAGCCCGGGAGCGGCTCTTAGCTCCGGAGAGCATCGTACCTTCGTCTTTAGCGTCTTTTGTGGCCTACATCTTAGCAAAAAGCTTTTCCACTATGTCTGGCAAGGAAAACCTGCGCCAGCACAGAAAACATCTCCCATCGTGTTCTGGACGTTGCACGGAGGTCTGCCAAGTGTTTGACACGAAGAGAAGAAAAGTTGTCCAAAACAGCTTCCAATCGAATATTCATGTGATTGGAAAAGTCAGGAGAGTGGTAAGGTACTGTTTTCTATCAGTTGGCAAGCTGCGCACACAATCCCAGTGCAATACAGCATCCTTCTTCACCTTTCCGAAGCTGCCGCTCTCTCCGCTCCTGGAGCCGAAGAAGCGGCTTCTTCGCGCAAAGACGATTGTACCGGTCACAGTGCTCTCTTAGCGCGGCTTCTGCCGAAAGAAGCCCGGGAGCGGCTCTTAGCTCCGGAGAGCATCGTACCTTTGTCTTTAGCGTCTTTTGTGGTCTACATCTTAGCAGAAAGCTTTTCCACTACGTCTGGCAAGGAGAAAGTGTGCCAGCACAGAAAACTTTTCCCATCGTGTTCTAACGTTGCACGGATGTCTGCCAAGTGCTTGGCATGAAGAAAAGAAAAGTTGTCCAAAACAGCTTCCAATCGAATATTCATGTGATTGGAAAAGTCAGGAGAGTGGTAAGGTACTGTTTTCTATCAGTTGGCAAGCTGCGCACACAATCCCAATGTAATACAGCATCCTTCTTCACCTTTCCGAAGCTGCCGCTCTCTCCGGCTCCTGGAGCCGAAGAAGCGGCTTCTTCGCGCAAAGACGATTGTACCGGTCACAGTGCTCTCTTAGCGCGGCTTCTGCCGAAAGAAGCCCGGAAGCGGCTCTTAGCTCCGGAGAGCATCGTACCTTCGTCTTTAGCGTCTTTTGTGGTCTACATCTTAGCAAAAGGCTTTTCCACTACGTCTGGCAAGGAGAAAGTGTGCCAACACAGAAAACATCTCCCATCGTGTTCTAACGTTGCACGGAGGTCTGCCAAGTGCTTGGCATGAAGAAAAGAAAAGTTGTCCAAAAGAGCTTCCAATCGAATATTCATGTGATTGGAAAAGTCAGGAGAGTGGTAAGGTACTGTTTTCTATCAGTTGGCAAGCTGCGCACACAATCCCAGTGTTGTACAGCATCCTTCTTCACCTTTCCGAAGCTGCCGCTCTCTCCGGCTCCTGGAGCCGAAGAAGCGGCTTCTTCGCGCAAAGACGATTGTACCGGTCACAGTGCTCTCTTAGCGCGGCTTCTGCCGAAAGAAGCCCGGGAGCGGCTCTTAGCTCCGGAGAGCATCGTACCTTCGTCTTTAGCGTCTTTTGTGGTCTACATCTTAGCAAAAGGCTTTTCCACTACGTCTGGCAAGGAGAAAGTGTGCCAACACAGAAAACATCTCCCATCGTGTTCTAACGTTGCATGGAGGTCTGCCAGTGCTTGGCATGAAGAAAAGAAAAGCTGTCCAAAAGAGCTTCCAATCGAATATTCATGTGATTGGAAAAGTCAGGAGAGTGGTAAGGTACTGTTTTCTATCAGTTGGCAAGCTGCGCACACAATCCCAGTGTTGTACAGCATCCTTCTTCACCTTTCCGATGCTGCCGCTCTCTCCGGCTCCTGGAGCCGAAGAAGCGGCTTCTTCGCGCAAAGACGATTGTACCGGTCACAGTGCTCTCTTAGCGCGGCTTCTGCCGAAAGAAGCCCGGGAGCGGCTCTTAGCTCCGGAGAGCATCGTACCTTCGTCTTTAGCGTCTTTTGTGGTCTACATCTTAGCAGAAAGCTTTTCCACTACGTCTGGCAAGGAGAAAGTGTGCCAGCACAGAAAACATTTCCCATCGTGTTCTAACGTTGCACGGATGTCTGCCAAGTGCTTGGCATGAAGAGAAGAAAAGTTGTCCAAAAGAGCTTCCAATCGAATATTCATGTGATTGGAAAAGTCAGGAGAGTGGTAAGGTACTGTTTTCTATCAGTTGGCAAGCTGCGCACACAATCCCAGTGTTGTACAGCATCCTTCTTCACCTTTCCGAAGCTGCCGCTCTCTCCGGCTCCTGGAGCCGAAGAAGCGGCTTCTTCGCGCAAAGACGATTGTACCGGTCACAGTGCTCTCTTAGCGCGGCTTCTGCCGAAAGAAGCCCGGGAGCGGCTCTTAGCTCCGGAGAGCATCGTACCTTCGTCTTTAGCGTCTTTTGTGGTCTACATCTTAGCAGAAAGCTTTTCCACTATGTCTGGCAAGGAAAACCTGCGCCAGCACAGAAAACATCTCCCATCGTGTTCTAACGTTGCACGGAGGTCTGCCAAGTGCTTGGCATGAAGAAAAGAAAAGTTGTCCAAAACAGCTTCCAATCGAATATTCATGTGATTGGAAAAGTCAGGAGAGTGGTAAGGTACTGTTTTCTATCAGTTGGCAACCTCTGCAAACAATCCTAGTGTAATACAGCATCCTTCTTCACCTTTCCGATGCTGCCGCTTCTTCTGGCTCCTGGAGCCGAAGAAGCGGCTTCTTCGCGCAAAGACGATTGTACCGCTCACAGTGCTCTCTTAGCGCGGCTTCTGCCGAAAGAAGCCCGGGAGCGGCTCTTAGCTCCGGAGAGCATCGTACCTTCGTCTTTAGCGTCTTTTGTGGTCTACATCTTAGCAAAAAGCTTTTCCACTATGTCTGGCAAGGAGAAACTGTGCCAGCACAGAAAACATTTCCCATCGTGTTCTAACGTTGCACGGATGTCTGCCAAGTGCTTGGCATGAAGAAAAGAAAAGTTGTCCAAAACAGCTTCCAATCGAATATTCATGTGATTGGAAAAGTCAGGAGAGTGGTAAGGTACTGTTTACTATCAGTTGGCAAGCTGCGCACACAATCCCAATGTAATACAGCATCCTTCTTCACCTTTCCGATGCTGCCGCTCTCTCCGGCTCCTGGAGCCGAAGAAGCGGCCTCTTCGCGCAAAGACGATTGTACCGGTCACAGTGCTCTCTTAGCGCGGCTTCTGCCGAAAGAAGCCCGGGAGCGGCTCTTAGCTCCGGAGAGCATCGTACCTTCGTCTTTAGCGTCTTTTGTGGCCTACATCTTAGCAAAAAGCTTTTCCACTATGTCTGGCAAGGAAAACCTGCGCCAGCACAGAAAACATCTCCCATCGTGTTCTGGACGTTGCACGGAGGTCTGCCAAGTGTTTGACACGAAGAGAAGAAAAGTTGTCCAAAACAGCTTCCAATCGAATATTCATGTGATTGGAAAAGTCAGGAGAGTGGTAAGGTACTGTTTTCTATCAGTTGGCAAGCTGCGCACACAATCCCAGTGCAATACAGCATCCTTCTTCACCTTTCCGAAGCTGCCGCTCTCTCCGCTCCTGGAGCCGAAGAAGCGGCTTCTTCGCGCAAAGACGATTGTACCGGTCACAGTGCTCTCTTAGCGCGGCTTCTGCCGAAAGAAGCCCGGGAGCGGCTCTTAGCTCCGGAGAGCATCGTACCTTTGTCTTTAGCGTCTTTTGTGGTCTACATCTTAGCAGAAAGCTTTTCCACTACGTCTGGCAAGGAGAAAGTGTGCCAGCACAGAAAACTTTTCCCATCGTGTTCTAACGTTGCACGGATGTCTGCCAAGTGCTTGGCATGAAGAAAAGAAAAGTTGTCCAAAACAGCTTCCAATCGAATATTCATGTGATTGGAAAAGTCAGGAGAGTGGTAAGGTACTGTTTTCTATCAGTTGGCAAGCTGCGCACACAATCCCAATGTAATACAGCATCCTTCTTCACCTTTCCGAAGCTGCCGCTCTCTCCGGCTCCTGGAGCCGAAGAAGCGGCTTCTTCGCGCAAAGACGATTGTACCGGTCACAGTGCTCTCTTAGCGCGGCTTCTGCCGAAAGAAGCCCGGGAGCGGCTCTTAGCTCCGGAGAGCATCGTACCTTCGTCTTTAGCGTCTTTTGTGGTCTACATCTTAGCAAAAGGCTTTTCCACTACGTCTGGCAAGGAGAAAGTGTGCCAACACAGAAAACATCTCCCATCGTGTTCTAACGTTGCACGGAGGTCTGCCAAGTGCTTGGCATGAAGAAAAGAAAAGTTGTCCAAAAGAGCTTCCAATCGAATATTCATGTGATTGGAAAAGTCAGGAGAGTGGTAAGGTACTGTTTTCTATCAGTTGGCAAGCTGCGCACACAATCCCAGTGTTGTACAGCATCCTTCTTCACCTTTCCGAAGCTGCCGCTCTCTCCGGCTCCTGGAGCCGAAGAAGCGGCTTCTTCGCGCAAAGACGATTGTACCGGTCACAGTGCTCTCTTAGCGCGGCTTCTGCCGAAAGAAGCCCGGGAGCGGCTCTTAGCTCCGGAGAGCATCGTACCTTCGTCTTTAGCGTCTTTTGTGGTCTACATCTTAGCAAAAGGCTTTTCCACTACGTCTGGCAAGGAGAAAGTGTGCCAACACAGAAAACATCTCCCATCGTGTTCTAACGTTGCATGGAGGTCTGCCAGTGCTTGGCATGAAGAAAAGAAAAGCTGTCCAAAACAGCTTCCAATCGAATATTCATGTGATTGGAAAAGTCAGGAGAGTGGTAAGGTACTGTTTTCTATCAGTTGGCAAGCTGCGCACACAATCCCAGTGTTGTACAGCATCCTTCTTCACCTTTCCGATGCTGCCGCTCTCTCCGGCTCCTGGAGCCGAAGAAGCGGCTTCTTCGCGCAAAGACGATTGTACCGGTCACAGTGCTCTCTTAGCGCGGCTTCTGCCGAAAGAAGCCCGGGAGCGGCTCTTAGCTCCGGAGAGCATCGTACCTTCGTCTTTAGCGTCTTTTGTGGTCTACATCTTAGCAGAAAGCTTTTCCACTACGTCTGGCAAGGAGAAAGTGTGCCAGCACAGAAAACATTTCCCATCGTGTTCTAACGTTGCACGGATGTCTGCCAAGTGCTTGGCATGAAGAAAAGAAAAGTTGTCCAAAACAGCTTCCAATTGAATATTCATGTGATTGGAAAAGTCAGGAGAGTGGTAAGGTACTGTTTTCTATCAGTTGGCAACCTGTGCACACAATCCTAGTGTAATACAGCATCCTTCTTCACGTTTCCGATGCTGCCGCTCTCTCCGGCACCTGGAGCCGAAGAAGCGGCTTCTTCGCGCAAAGACGATTGTACCGGTCACAGTGCTCTCTTAGCGCGGCTTCTGCCGAAAGAAGCCCGGGAGCGGCTCTTAGCTCCGGAGAGCATCGTACCTTCGTCTTTAGCGTCTTTTGTGGTCTACATCTTAGCAAAAAGCTTTTCCACTATGTCTGGCAAGGAGAAACTGTGCCAGCACAGAAAACATCTCCCATCGTGTTCTAACGTTGCACGGAGGTCTGCCAAGTGCTTGGCATGAAGAGAAGAAAAGTTGTCCAAAACAGCTTCCAATCGAATATTCATGTGATTGGAAAAGTCAGGAGAGTGGTAAGGTACTGTTTTCTATCAGTTGGCAAGCTGCGCACACAATCCCAGTGTTGTACAGCATCCTTCTTCAGCTTTCCGAAGCTGCCGCTCTCTCCGGCTCCTGGAGCCGAAGAAGCGGCTTCTTCGCGCAAAGACGATTGTACCGGTCACAGTGCTCTCTTAGCGCGGCTTCTGCCGAAAGAAGCCCGGGAGCGGCTCTTAGCTCCGGAGAGCATCGTACCTTCGTCTTTAGCGTCTTTTGTGGTCTACATCTTAGCAGAAAGCTTTTCCACTATGTCTGGCAAGGAAAACCTGCGCCAGCACAGAAAACATCTCCCATCGTGTTCTAACGTTGCACGGAGGTCTGCCAAGTGCTTGGCATGAAGAAAAGAAAAGTTGTACAAAAGAGCTTCCAATCGAATATTCATGTGATTGGAAAAGTCAGGAGAGTGGTAAGGTACTGTTTACTATCAGTTGGCAAGCTGCGCACACAATCCCAATGTAATACAGCATCCTTCTTCACCTTTCCGATGCTGCCGCTCTCTCCGGCTCCTGGAGCCGAAGAAGCGGCCTCTTCGCGCAAAGACGATTGTACCGGTCACAGTGCTCTCTTAGCGCGGCTTCTGCCGAAAGAAGCCCGGGAGCGGCTCTTAGCTCCGGAGAGCATCGTACCTTCGTCTTTAGCGTCTTTTGTGGCCTACATCTTAGCAAAAAGCTTTTCCACTATGTCTGGCAAGGAAAACCTGCGCCAGCACAGAAAACATCTCCCATCGTGTTCTGGACGTTGCACGGAGGTCTGCCAAGTGTTTGACACGAAGAGAAGAAAAGTTGTCCAAAACAGCTTCCAATCGAATATTCATGTGATTGGAAAAGTCAGGAGAGTGGTAAGGTACTGTTTTCTATCAGTTGGCAAGCTGCGCACACAATCCCAGTGCAATACAGCATCCTTCTTCACCTTTCCGAAGCTGCCGCTCTCTCCGCTCCTGGAGCCGAAGAAGCGGCTTCTTCGCGCAAAGACGATTGTACCGGTCACAGTGCTCTCTTAGCGCGGCTTCTGCCGAAAGAAGCCCGGGAGCGGCTCTTAGCTCCGGAGAGCATCGTACCTTCGTCTTTAGCGTCTTTTGTGGTCTACATCTTAGCAGAAAGCTTTTCCACTACGTCTGGCAAGGAGAAAGTGTGCCAGCACAGAAAACTTTTCCCATCGTGTTCTAACGTTGCACGGATGTCTGCCAAGTGCTTGGCATGAAGAAAAGAAAAGTTGTCCAAAACAGCTTCCAATCGAATATTCATGTGATTGGAAAAGTCAGGAGAGTGGTAAGGTACTGTTTTCTATCAGTTGGCAAGCTGCGCACACAATCCCAATGTAATACAGCATCCTTCTTCACCTTTCCGAAGCTGCCGCTCTCTCCGGCTCCTGGAGCCGAAGAAGCGGCTTCTTCGCGCAAAGACGATTGTACCGGTCACAGTGCTCTCTTAGCGCGGCTTCTGCCGAAAGAAGCCCGGTAGCGGCTCTTAGCTCCGGAGAGCATCGTACCTTCGTCTTTAGCGTCTTTTGTGGTCTACATCTTAGCAAAAGGCTTTTCCACTACGTCTGGCAAGGAGAAAGTGTGCCAACACAGAAAACATCTCCCATCGTGTTCTAACGTTGCACGGAGGTCTGCCAAGTGCTTGGCATGAAGAAAAGAAAAGTTGTCCAAAAGAGCTTCCAATCGAATATTCATGTGATTGGAAAAGTCAGGAGAGTGGTAAGGTACTGTTTTCTATCAGTTGGCAAGCTGCGCACACAATCCCAGTGTTGTACAGCATCCTTCTTCACCTTTCCGAAGCTGCCGCTCTCTCCGGCTCCTGGAGCCGAAGAAGCGGCTTCTTCGCGCAAAGACGATTGTACCGGTCACAGTGCTCTCTTAGCGCGGCTTCTGCCGAAAGAAGCCCGGGAGCGGCTCTTAGCTCCGGAGAGCATCGTACCTTCGTCTTTAGCGTCTTTTGTGGTCTACATCTTAGCAAAAGGCTTTTCCACTACGTCTGGCAAGGAGAAAGTGTGCCAACACAGAAAACATCTCCCATCGTGTTCTAACGTTGCATGGAGGTCTGCCAGTGCTTGGCATGAAGAAAAGAAAAGCTGTCCAAAAGAGCTTCCAATCGAATATTCATGTGATTGGAAAAGTCAGGAGAGTGGTAAGGTACTGTTTTCTATCAGTTGGCAAGCTGCGCACACAATCCCAGTGTTGTACAGCATCCTTCTTCACCTTTCCGATGCTGCCGCTCTCTCCGGCTCCTGGAGCCGAAGAAGCGGCTTCTTCGCGCAAAGACGATTGTACCGGTCACAGTGCTCTCTTAGCGCGGCTTCTGCCGAAAGAAGCCCGGGAGCGGCTCTTAGCTCCGGAGAGCATCGTACCTTCGTCTTTAGCGTCTTTTGTGGTCTACATCTTAGCAGAAAGCTTTTCCACTACGTCTGGCAAGGAGAAAGTGTGCCAGCACAGAAAACATTTCCCATCGTGTTCTAACGTTGCACGGATGTCTGCCAAGTGCTTGGCATGAAGAGAAGAAAAGTTGTCCAAAACAGCTTCCAATCGAATATTCATGTGATTGGAAAAGTCAGGAGAGTGGTAAGGTACTGTTTTCTATCAGTTGGCAAGCTGCGCACACAATCCCAGTGTTGTACAGCATCCTTCTTCACCTTTCCGATGCTGCCGCTCTCTCCGGCTCCTGGAGCCGAAGAAGCGGCTTCTTCGCGCAAAGACGATTGTACCGGTCACAGTGCTCTCTTAGCGCGGCTTCTGCCGAAAGAAGCCCGGGAGCGGCTCTTAGCTCCGGAGAGCATCGTACCTTCGTCTTTAGCGTCTTTTGTGGTCTACATCTTAGCAGAAAGCTTTTCCACTATGTCTGGCAAGGAAAACCTGCGCCAGCACAGAAAACATCTCCCATCGTGTTCTAACGTTGCACGGAGGTCTGCCAAGTGCTTGGCATGAAGAAAAGAAAAGTTGTACAAAACAGCTTCCAATCGAATATTCATGTGATTGGAAAAGTCAGGAGAGTGGTAAGGTACTGTTTTCTATCAGTTGGCAACCTCTGCAAACAATCCTAGTGTAATACAGCATCCTTCTTCACCTTTCCGATGCTGCCGCTTCTTCCGGCTCCTGGAGCCGAAGAAGCGGCTTCTTCGCGCAAAGACGATTGTACCGCTCACAGTGCTCTCTTAGCGCGGCTTCTGCCGAAAGAAGCCCGGGAGCGGCTCTTAGCTCCGGAGAGCATCGTACCTTCGTCTTTAGCGTCTTTTGTGGTCTACATCTTAGCAAAAAGCTTTTCCACTATGTCTGGCAAGGAGAAACTGTGCCAGCACAGAAAACATTTCCCATCGTGTTCTAACGTTGCACGGATGTCTGCCAAGTGCTTGGCATGAAGAAAAGAAAAGTTGTCCAAAACAGCTTCCAATCGAATATTCATGTGATTGGAAAAGTCAGGAGAGTGGTAAGGTACTGTTTACTATCAGTTGGCAAGCTGCGCACACAATCCCAATGTAATACAGCATCCTTCTTCACCTTTCCGATGCTGCCGCACACTCCGGCTCCTGGAGCCGAAGAAGCGGCCTCTTCGCGCAAAGACGATTGTACCGGTCACAGTGCTCTCTTAGCGCGGCTTCTGCCGAAAGAAGCCCGGGAGCGGCTCTTAGCTCCGGAGAGCATCGTACCTTCGTCTTTAGCGTCTTTTGTGGCCTACATCTTAGCAAAAAGCTTTTCCACTATGTCTGGCAAGGAAAACCTGCGCCAGCACAGAAAACATCTCCCATCGTGTTCTGGACGTTGCACGGAGGTCTGCCAAGTGTTTGACACGAAGAGAAGAAAAGTTGTCCAAAACAGCTTCCAATCGAATATTCATGTGATTGGAAAAGTCAGGAGAGTGGTAAGGTACTGTTTTCTATCAGTTGGCAAGCTGCGCACACAATCCCAGTGCAATACAGCATCCTTCTTCACCTTTCCGAAGCTGCCGCTCTCTCCGCTCCTGGAGCCGAAGAAGCGGCTTCTTCGCGCAAAGACGATTGTACCGGTCACAGTGCTCTCTTAGCGCGGCTTCTGCCGAAAGAAGCCCGGGAGCGGCTCTTAGCTCCGGAGAGCATCGTACCTTTGTCTTTAGCGTCTTTTGTGGTCTACATCTTAGCAGAAAGCTTTTCCACTACGTCTGGCAAGGAGAAAGTGTGCCAGCACAGAAAACTTTTCCCATCGTGTTCTAACGTTGCACGGATGTCTGCCAAGTGCTTGGCATGAAGAAAAGAAAAGTTGTCCAAAACAGCTTCCAATCGAATATTCATGTGATTGGAAAAGTCAGGAGAGTGGTAAGGTACTGTTTTCTATCAGTTGGCAAGCTGCGCACACAATCCCAATGTAATACAGCATCCTTCTTCACCTTTCCGAAGCTGCCGCTCTCTCCGGCTCCTGGAGCCGAAGAAGCGGCTTCTTCGCGCAAAGACGATTGTACCGGTCACAGTGCTCTCTTAGCGCGGCTTCTGCCGAAAGAAGCCCGGGAGCGGCTCTTAGCTCCGGAGAGCATCGTACCTTCGTCTTTAGCGTCTTTTGTGGTCTACATCTTAGCAAAAGGCTTTTCCACTACGTCTGGCAAGGAGAAAGTGTGCCAACACAGAAAACATCTCCCATCGTGTTCTAACGTTGCACGGAGGTCTGCCAAGTGCTTGGCATGAAGAAAAGAAAAGTTGTCCAAAAGAGCTTCCAATCGAATATTCATGTGATTGGAAAAGTCAGGAGAGTGGTAAGGTACTGTTTTCTATCAGTTGGCAAGCTGCGCACACAATCCCAGTGTTGTACAGCATCCTTCTTCACCTTTCCGAAGCTGCCGCTCTCTCCGGCTCCTGGAGCCGAAGAAGCGGCTTCTTCGCGCAAAGACGATTGTACCGGTCACAGTGCTCTCTTAGCGCGGCTTCTGCCGAAAGAAGCCCGGGAGCGGCTCTTAGCTCCGGAGAGCATCGTACCTTCGTCTTTAGCGTCTTTTGTGGTCTACATCTTAGCAAAAGGCTTTTCCACTACGTCTGGCAAGGAGAAAGTGTGCCAACACAGAAAACATCTCCCATCGTGTTCTAACGTTGCATGGAGGTCTGCCAGTGCTTGGCATGAAGAAAAGAAAAGCTGTCCAAAAGAGCTTCCAATCGAATATTCATGTGATTGGAAAAGTCAGGAGAGTGGTAAGGTACTGTTTTCTATCAGTTGGCAAGCTGCGCACACAATCCCAGTGTTGTACAGCATCCTTCTTCACCTTTCCGATGCTGCCGCTCTCTCCGGCTCCTGGAGCCGAAGAAGCGGCTTCTTCGCGCAAAGACGATTGTACCGGTCACAGTGCTCTCTTAGCGCGGCTTCTGCCGAAAGAAGCCCGGGAGCGGCTCTTAGCTCCGGAGAGCATCGTACCTTCGTCTTTAGCGTCTTTTGTGGTCTACATCTTAGCAGAAAGCTTTTCCACTACGTCTGGCAAGGAGAAAGTGTGCCAGCACAGAAAACATTTCCCATCGTGTTCTAACGTTGCACGGATGTCTGCCAAGTGCTTGGCATGAAGAAAAGAAAAGTTGTCCAAAACAGCTTCCAATCGAATATTCATGTGATTGGAAAAGTCAGGAGAGTGGTAAGGTACTGTTTTCTATCAGTTGGCAAGCTGCGCACACAATCCCAGTGTTGTACAGCATCCTTCTTCACCTTTCCGATGCTGCCGCTCTCTCCGGCTCCTGGAGCCGAAGAAGCGGCTTCTTCGCGCAAAGACGATTGTACCGGTCACAGTGCTCTCTTAGCGCGGCTTCTGCCGAAAGAAGCCCGGGAGCGGCTCTTAGCTCCGGAGAGCATCGTACCTTCGTCTTTAGCGTCTTTTGTGGTCTACATCTTAGCAGAAAGCTTTTCCACTATGTCTGGCAAGGAAAACCTGCGCCAGCACAGAAAACATCTCCCATCGTGTTCTAACGTTGCACGGAGGTCTGCCAAGTGCTTGGCATGAAGAAAAGAAAAGTTGTACAAAACAGCTTCCAATCGAATATTCATGTGATTGGAAAAGTCAGGAGAGTTGTAAGGTACTGTTTTCTATCAGTTGGCAACCTCTGCAAACAATCCTAGTGTAATACAGCATCCTTCTTCACCTTTCCGATGCTGCCGCTTCTTCCGGCTCCTGGAGCCGAAGAAGCGGCTTCTTCGCGCTAAGACGATTGTACCGCTCACAGTGCTCTCTTAGCGCGGCTTCTGCCGAAAGAAGCCCGGGAGCGGCTCTTAGCTCCGGAGAGCATCGTACCTTCGTCTTTAGCGTCTTTTGTGGTCTACATCTTAGCAAAAAGCTTTTCCACTATGTCTGGCAAGGAGAAACTGTGCCAGCACAGAAAACATTTCCCATCGTGTTCTAACGTTGCACGGATGTCTGCCAAGTGCTTGGCATGAAGAAAAGAAAAGTTGTCCAAAACAGCTTCCAATCGAATATTCATGTGATTGGAAAAGTCAGGAGAGTGGTAAGGTACTGTTTACTATCAGTTGGCAAGCTGCGCACACAATCCCAATGTAATACAGCATCCTTCTTCACCTTTCCGATGCTGCCGCACTCTCCGGCTCCTGGAGCCGAAGAAGCGGCCTCTTCGCGCAAAGACGATTGTACCGGTCACAGTGCTCTCTTAGCGCGGCTTCTGCCGAAAGAAGCCCGGGAGCGGCTCTTAGCTCCGGAGAGCATCGTACCTTCGTCTTTAGCGTCTTTTGTGGCCTACATCTTAGCAAAAAGCTTTTCCACTATGTCTGGCAAGGAAAACCTGCGCCAGCACAGAAAACATCTCCCATCGTGTTCTGGACGTTGCACGGAGGTCTGCCAAGTGTTTGACACGAAGAGAAGAAAAGTTGTCCAAAACAGCTTCCAATCGAATATTCATGTGATTGGAAAAGTCAGGAGAGTGGTAAGGTACTGTTTTCTATCAGTTGGCAAGCTGCGCACACAATCCCAGTGCAATACAGCATCCTTCTTCACCTTTCCGAAGCTGCCGCTCTCTCCGCTCCTGGAGCCGAAGAAGCGGCTTCTTCGCGCAAAGACGATTGTACCGGTCACAGTGCTCTCTTAGCGCGGCTTCTGCCGAAAGAAGCCCGGGAGCGGCTCTTAGCTCCGGAGAGCATCGTACCTTTGTCTTTAGCGTCTTTTGTGGTCTACATCTTAGCAGAAAGCTTTTCCACTACGTCTGGCAAGGAGAAAGTGTGCCAGCACAGAAAACTTTTCCCATCGTGTTCTAACGTTGCACGGATGTCTGCCAAGTGCTTGGCATGAAGAAAAGAAAAGTTGTCCAAAACAGCTTCCAATCGAATATTCATGTGATTGGAAAAGTCAGGAGAGTGGTAAGGTACTGTTTTCTATCAGTTGGCAAGCTGCGCACACAATCCCAATGTAATACAGCATCCTTCTTCACCTTTCCGAAGCTGCCGCTCTCTCCGGCTCCTGGAGCCGAAGAAGCGGCTTCTTCGCGCAAAGACGATTGTACCGGTCACAGTGCTCTCTTAGCGCGGCTTCTGCCGAAAGAAGCCCGGGAGCGGCTCTTAGCTCCGGAGAGCATCGTACCTTCGTCTTTAGCGTCTTTTGTGGTCTACATCTTAGCAGAAAGCTTTTCCACTACGTCTGGCAAGGAGAAAGTGTGCCAACACAGAAAACATCTCCCATCGTGTTCTAACGTTGCACGGAGGTCTGCCAAGTGCTTGGCATGAAGAAAAGAAAAGTTGTCCAAAAGAGCTTCCAATCGAATATTCATGTGATTGGAAAAGTCAGGAGAGTGGTAAGGTACTGTTTTCTATCAGTTGGCAAGCTGCGCACACAATCCCAGTGTTGTACAGCATCCTTCTTCACCTTTCCGAAGCTGCCGCTCTCTCCGGCTCCTGGAGCCGAAGAAGCGGCTTCTTCGCGCAAAGACGATTGTACCGGTCACAGTGCTCTCTTAGCGCGGCTTCTGCCGAAAGAAGCCCGGGAGCGGCTCTTAGCTCCGGAGAGCATCGTACCTTCGTCTTTAGCGTCTTTTGTGGTCTACATCTTAGCAAAAGGCTTTTCCACTACGTCTGGCAAGGAGAAAGTGTGCCAACACAGAAAACATCTCCCATCGTGTTCTAACGTTGCATGGAGGTCTGCCAGTGCTTGGCATGAAGAAAAGAAAAGCTGTCCAAAAGAGCTTCCAATCGAATATTCATGTGATTGGAAAAGTCAGGAGAGTGGTAAGGTACTGTTTTCTATCAGTTGGCAAGCTGCGCACACAATCCCAGTGTTGTACAGCATCCTTCTTCACCTTTCCGATGCTGCCGCTCTCTCCGGCTCCTGGAGCCGAAGAAGCGGCTTCTTCGCGCAAAGACGATTGTACCGGTCACAGTGCTCTCTTAGCGCGGCTTCTGCCGAAAGAAGCCCGGGAGCGGCTCTTAGCTCCGGAGAGCATCGTACCTTCGTCTTTAGCGTCTTTTGTGGTCTACATCTTAGCAGAAAGCTTTTCCACTACGTCTGGCAAGGAGAAAGTGTGCCAGCACAGAAAACATTTCCCATCGTGTTCTAACGTTGCACGGATGTCTGCCAAGTGCTTGGCATGAAGAAAAGAAAAGTTGTCCAAAACAGCTTCCAATTGAATATTCATGTGATTGGAAAAGTCAGGAGAGTGGTAAGGTACTGTTTTCTATCAGTTGGCAACCTGTGCACACAATCCTAGTGTAATACAGCATCCTTCTTCACGTTTCCGATGCTGCCGCTCTCTCCGGCACCTGGAGCCGAAGAAGCGGCTTCTTCGCGCAAAGACGATTGTACCGGTCACAGTGCTCTCTTAGCGCGGCTTCTGCCGAAAGAAGCCCGGGAGCGGCTCTTAGCTCCGGAGAGCATCGTACCTTCGTCTTTAGCGTCTTTTGTGGTCTACATCTTAGCAAAAAGCTTTTCCACTATGTCTGGCAAGGAGAAAGTGTGCCAGCACAGAAAACATCTCCCATCGTGTTCTAACGTTGCACGGAGGTCTGCCAAGTGCTTGGCATGAAGAAAAGAAAAGCTGTCCAAAAGAGCGTCCAATCGAATATTCATGTGATTGGAAAAGTCAGGAGAGTGGTAAGGTACTGTTTTCTATCAGTTGGCAAGCTGCGCTCACAATCCCAGTGTTGTACAGCATCCTTCTTCAGCTTTCCGAAGCTGCCGCTCTCTCCGGCTCCTGGAGCCGAAGAAGCGGCTTCTTCGCGCAAAGACGATTGTACCGGTCACAGTGCTCTCTTAGCGCGGCTTCTGCCGAAAGAAGCCCGGGAGCGGCTCTTAGCTCCGGAGAGCATCGTACCTTCGTCTTTAGCGTCTTTTGTGGTCTACATCTTAGCAGAAAGCTTTTCCACTATGTCTGGCAAGGAAAACCTGCGCCAGCACAGAAAACATCTCCCATCGTGTTCTAACGTTGCACGGAGGTCTGCCAAGTGCTTGGCATGAAGAAAAGAAAAGTTGTACAAAACAGCTTCCAATCGAATATTCATGTGATTGGAAAAGTCAGGAGAGTGGTAAGGTACTGTTTTCTATCAGTTGGCAACCTCTGCAAACAATCCTAGTGTAATACAGCATCCTTCTTCACCTTTCCGATGCTGCCGCTCTCTCCGGCTCCTGGAGCCGAAGAAGCGGCTTCTTCGTGCAAAGACGATTGTACCGGTCACAGTGCTCTCTTAGCGCGGCTTCTGCCGAAAGAAGCCCGGGAGCGGCTCTTAGCTCCGGAGAGCATCGTACCTTCGTCTTTAGCGTCTTTTGTGGTCTACATCTTAGCAAAAAGCTTTTCCACTATGTCTGGCAAGGAGAAACTGTGCCAGCACAGAAAACATTTCCCATCGTGTTCTAACGTTGCACGGATGTCTGCCAAGTGCTTGGCATGAAGAAAAGAAAAGTTGTCCAAAACAGCTTCCAATCGAATATTCATGTGATTGGAAAAGTCAGGAGAGTGGTAAGGTACTGTTTACTATCAGTTGGCAAGCTGCGCACACAATCCCAATGTAATACAGCATCCTTCTTCACCTTTCCGATGCTGCCGCTCTCTCCGGCTCCTGGAGCCGAAGAAGCGGCCTCTTCGCGCAAAGACGATTGTACCGGTCACAGTGCTCTCTTAGCGCGGCTTCTGCCGAAAGAAGCCCGGGAGCGGCTCTTAGCTCCGGAGAGCATCGTACCTTCGTCTTTAGCGTCTTTTGTGGCCTACATCTTAGCAAAAAGCTTTTCCACTATGTCTGGCAAGGAAAACCTGCGCCAGCACAGAAAACATCTCCCATCGTGTTCTGGACGTTGCACGGAGGTCTGCCAAGTGTTTGACACGAAGAGAAGAAAAGTTGTCCAAAACAGCTTCCAATCGAATATTCATGTGATTGGAAAAGTCAGGAGAGTGGTAAGGTACTGTTTTCTATCAGTTGGCAAGCTGCGCACACAATCCCAATGTAATACCGCATCCTTCTTCACCTTTCTGAAGCTGCCGCTCTCTCCGGCTCCTGGAGCCGAAGAAGCGGCTTCTTCGCGCAAAGACGATTGTACCGCTCACAGTGCTCTCTTAGCGCGGCTTCTGCCGAAAGAAGCCCGGGAGCGGCTCTTAGCTCCGGAGAGCATCGTACCTTTGTCTTTAGCGTCTTTTGTGGTCTACATCTTAGCAGAAAGCTTTTCCACTACGTCTGGCAAGGAGAAACTGTGCCAGCACAGAAAACTTTTCCCATCGTGTTCTAACGTTGCACGGATGTCTGCCAAGTGCTTGGCATGAAGAAAAGAAAAGTTGTCCAAAACAGCTTCCAATCGAATATTCATGTGATTGGAAAAGTCAGGAGAGTGGTAAGGTACTGTTTTCTATCAGTTGGCAAGCTGCGCACACAATCCCAATGTAATACAGCATCCTTCTTCACCTTTCCGAAGCTGCCGCTCTCTCCGGCTCCTGGAGCCGAAGAAGCGGCTTCTTCGCGCAAAGACGATTGTACCGGTCACAGTGCTCTCTTAGCGCGGCTTCTGCCGAAAGAAGCCCGGAAGCGGCTCTTAGCTCCGGAGAGCATCGTACCTTCGTCTTTAGCGTCTTTTGTGGTCTACATCTTAGCAAAAGGCTTTTCCACTACGTCTGGCAAGGAGAAAGTGTGCCAACACAGAAAACATCTCCCATCGTGTTCTAACGTTGCACGGAGGTCTGCCAAGTGCTTGGCATGAAGAAAAGAAAAGTTGTCCAAAAGAGCTTCCAATCGAATATTCATGTGATTGGAAAAGTCAGGAGAGTGGTAAGGTACTGTTTTCTATCAGTTGGCAAGCTGCGCACACAATCCCAGTGTTGTACAGCATCCTTCTTCACCTTTCCGAAGCTGCCGCTCTCTCCGGCTCCTGGAGCCGAAGAAGCGGCTTCTTCGCGCAAAGACGATTGTACCGGTCACAGTGCTCTCTTAGCGCGGCTTCTGCCGAAAGAAGCCCGGGAGCGGCTCTTAGCTCCGGAGAGCATCGTACCTTCGTCTTTAGCGTCTTTTGTGGTCTACATCTTAGCAAAAGGCTTTTCCACTACGTCTGGCAAGGAGAAAGTGTGCCAACACAGAAAACATCTCCCATCGTGTTCTAACGTTGCATGGAGGTCTGCCAGTGCTTGGCATGAAGAAAAGAAAAGCTGTCCAAAAGAGCTTCCAATCGAATATTCATGTGATTGGAAAAGTCAGGAGAGTGGTAAGGTACTGTTTTCTATCAGTTGGCAAGCTGCGCACACAATCCCAGTGTTGTACAGCATCCTTCTTCACCTTTCCGATGCTGCCGCTCTCTCCGGCTCCTGGAGCCGAAGAAGCGGCTTCTTCGCGCAAAGACGATTGTACCGGTCACAGTGCTCTCTTAGCGCGGCTTCTGCCGAAAGAAGCCCGGGAGCGGCTCTTAGCTCCGGAGAGCATCGTACCTTCGTCTTTAGCGTCTTTTGTGGTCTACATCTTAGCAGAAAGCTTTTCCACTACGTCTGGCAAGGAGAAAGTGTGCCAGCACAGAAAACATTTCCCATCGTGTTCTAACGTTGCACGGATGTCTGCCAAGTGCTTGGCATGAAGAGAAGAAAAGTTGTCCAAAAGAGCTTCCAATCGAATATTCATGTGATTGGAAAAGTCAGGAGAGTGGTAAGGTACTGTTTTCTATCAGTTGGCAAGCTGTGCACACAATCCCAGTGTTGTACAGCATCCTTCTTCACCTTTCCGAAGCTGCCGCTCTCTCCGGCTCCTGGAGCCGAAGAAGCGGCTTCTTCGCGCAAAGACGATTGTACCGGTCACAGTGCTCTCTTAGCGCGGCTTCTGCCGAAAGAAGCCCGGGAGCGGCTCTTAGCTCCGGAGAGCATCGTACCTTCGTCTTTAGCGTCTTTTGTGGTCTACATCTTAGCAGAAAGCTTTTCCACTATGTCTGGCAAGGAAAACCTGCGCCAGCACAGAAAACATCTCCCATCGTGTTCTAACGTTGCACGGAGGTCTGCCAAGTGCTTGGCATGAAGAAAAGAAAAGTTGTCCAAAACAGCTTCCAATCGAATATTCATGTGATTGGAAAAGTCAGGAGAGTGGTAAGGTACTGTTTTCTATCAGTTGGCAACCTCTGCAAACAATCCTAGTGTAATACAGCATCCTTCTTCACCTTTCCGATGCTGCCGCTTCTTCTGGCTCCTGGAGCCGAAGAAGCGGCTTCTTCGCGCAAAGACGATTGTACCGCTCACAGTGCTCTCTTAGCGCGGCTTCTGCCGAAAGAAGCCCGGGAGCGGCTCTTAGCTCCGGAGAGCATCGTACCTTCGTCTTTAGCGTCTTTTGTGGTCTACATCTTAGCAAAAAGCTTTTCCACTATGTCTGGCAAGGAGAAACTGTGCCAGCACAGAAAACATTTCCCATCGTGTTCTAACGTTGCACGGATGTCTGCCAAGTGCTTGGCATGAAGAAAAGAAAAGTTGTCCAAAACAGCTTCCAATCGAATATTCATGTGATTGGAAAAGTCAGGAGAGTGGTAAGGTACTGTTTACTATCAGTTGGCAAGCTGCGCACACAATCCCAATGTAATACAGCATCCTTCTTCACCTTTCCGATGCTGCCGCTCTCTCCGGCTCCTGGAGCCGAAGAAGCGGCCTCTTCGCGCAAAGACGATTGTACCGGTCACAGTGCTCTCTTAGCGCGGCTTCTGCCGAAAGAAGCCCGGGAGCGGCTCTTAGCTCCGGAGAGCATCGTACCTTCGTCTTTAGCGTCTTTTGTGGCCTACATCTTAGCAAAAAGCTTTTCCACTATGTCTGGCAAGGAAAACCTGCGCCAGCACAGAAAACATCTCCCATCGTGTTCTGGACGTTGCACGGAGGTCTGCCAAGTGTTTGACACGAAGAGAAGAAAAGTTGTCCAAAACAGCTTCCAATCGAATATTCATGTGATTGGAAAAGTCAGGAGAGTGGTAAGGTACTGTTTTCTATCAGTTGGCAAGCTGCGCACACAATCCCAGTGCAATACAGCATCCTTCTTCACCTTTCCGAAGCTGCCGCTCTCTCCGCTCCTGGAGCCGAAGAAGCGGCTTCTTCGCGCAAAGACGATTGTACCGGTCACAGTGCTCTCTTAGCGCGGCTTCTGCCGAAAGAAGCCCGGGAGCGGCTCTTAGCTCCGGAGAGCATCGTACCTTTGTCTTTAGCGTCTTTTGTGGTCTACATCTTAGCAGAAAGCTTTTCCACTACGTCTGGCAAGGAGAAAGTGTGCCAGCACAGAAAACTTTTCCCATCGTGTTCTAACGTTGCACGGATGTCTGCCAAGTGCTTGGCATGAAGAAAAGAAAAGTTGTCCAAAACAGCTTCCAATCGAATATTCATGTGATTGGAAAAGTCAGGAGAGTGGTAAGGTACTGTTTTCTATCAGTTGGCAAGCTGCGCACACAATCCCAATGTAATACAGCATCCTTCTTCACCTTTCCGAAGCTGCCGCTCTCTCCGGCTCCTGGAGCCGAAGAAGCGGCTTCTTCGCGCAAAGACGATTGTACCGGTCACAGTGCTCTCTTAGCGCGGCTTCTGCCGAAAGAAGCCCGGGAGCGGCTCTTAGCTCCGGAGAGCATCGTACCTTCGTCTTTAGCGTCTTTTGTGGTCTACATCTTAGCAAAAGGCTTTTCCACTACGTCTGGCAAGGAGAAAGTGTGCCAACACAGAAAACATCTCCCATCGTGTTCTAACGTTGCACGGAGGTCTGCCAAGTGCTTGGCATGAAGAAAAGAAAAGTTGTCCAAAAGAGCTTCCAATCGAATATTCATGTGATTGGAAAAGTCAGGAGAGTGGTAAGGTACTGTTTTCTATCAGTTGGCAAGCTGCGCACACAATCCCAGTGTTGTACAGCATCCTTCTTCACCTTTCCGAAGCTGCCGCTCTCTCCGGCTCCTGGAGCCGAAGAAGCGGCTTCTTCGCGCAAAGACGATTGTACCGGTCACAGTGCTCTCTTAGCGCGGCTTCTGCCGAAAGAAGCCCGGGAGCGGCTCTTAGCTCCGGAGAGCATCGTACCTTCGTCTTTAGCGTCTTTTGTGGTCTACATCTTAGCAAAAGGCTTTTCCACTACGTCTGGCAAGGAGAAAGTGTGCCAACACAGAAAACATCTCCCATCGTGTTCTAACGTTGCATGGAGGTCTGCCAGTGCTTGGCATGAAGAAAAGAAAAGCTGTCCAAAACAGCTTCCAATCGAATATTCATGTGATTGGAAAAGTCAGGAGAGTGGTAAGGTACTGTTTTCTATCAGTTGGCAAGCTGCGCACACAATCCCAGTGTTGTACAGCATCCTTCTTCACCTTTCCGATGCTGCCGCTCTCTCCGGCTCCTGGAGCCGAAGAAGCGGCTTCTTCGCGCAAAGACGATTGTACCGGTCACAGTGCTCTCTTAGCGCGGCTTCTGCCGAAAGAAGCCCGGGAGCGGCTCTTAGCTCCGGAGAGCATCGTACCTTCGTCTTTAGCGTCTTTTGTGGTCTACATCTTAGCAGAAAGCTTTTCCACTACGTCTGGCAAGGAGAAAGTGTGCCAGCACAGAAAACATTTCCCATCGTGTTCTAACGTTGCACGGATGTCTGCCAAGTGCTTGGCATGAAGAGAAGAAAAGTTGTCCAAAACAGCTTCCAATCGAATATTCATGTGATTGGAAAAGTCAGGAGAGTGGTAAGGTACTGTTTTCTATCAGTTGGCAACCTGTGCACACAATCCTAGTGTAATACAGCATCCTTCTTCACGTTTCCGATGCTGCCGCTCTCTCCGGCACCTGGAGCCGAAGAAGCGGCTTCTTCGCGCAAAGACGATTGTACCGGTCACAGTGCTCTCTTAGCGCGGCTTCTGCCGAAAGAAGCCCGGGAGCGGCTCTTAGCTCCGGAGAGCATCGTACCTTCGTCTTTAGCGTCTTTTGTGGTCTACATCTTAGCAAAAAGCTTTTCCACTATGTCTGGCAAGGAGAAACTGTGCCAGCACAGAAAACATCTCCCATCGTGTTCTAACGTTGCACGGAGGTCTGCCAAGTGCTTGGCATGAAGAGAAGAAAAGTTGTCCAAAACAGCTTCCAATCGAATATTCATGTGATTGGAAAAGTCAGGAGAGTGGTAAGGTACTGTTTTCTATCAGTTGGCAAGCTGCGCACACAATCCCAGTGTTGTACAGCATCCTTCTTCAGCTTTCCGAAGCTGCCGCTCTCTCCGGCTCCTGGAGCCGAAGAAGCGGCTTCTTCGCGCAAAGACGATTGTACCGGTCACAGTGCTCTCTTAGCGCGGCTTCTGCCGAAAGAAGCCCGGGAGCGGCTCTTAGCTCCGGAGAGCATCGTACCTTCGTCTTTAGCGTCTTTTGTGGTCTACATCTTAGCAGAAAGCTTTTCCACTATGTCTGGCAAGGAAAACCTGCGCCAGCACAGAAAACATCTCCCATCGTGTTCTAACGTTGCACGGAGGTCTGCCAAGTGCTTGGCATGAAGAAAAGAAAAGTTGTACAAAAGAGCTTCCAATCGAATATTCATGTGATTGGAAAAGTCAGGAGAGTGGTAAGGTACTGTTTTCTATCAGTTGGCAACCTCTGCAAACAATCCTAGTGTAATACAGCATCCTTCTTCACCTTTCCGATGCTGCCGCTCTCTCCGGCTCCTGGAGCCGAAGAAGCGGCTTCTTCGCGCAAAGACGATTGTACCGGTCACAGTGCTCTCTTAGCGCGGCTTCTGCCGAAAGAAGCCCGGGAGCGGCTCTTAGCTCCGGAGAGCATCGTACCTTCGTCTTTAGCGTCTTTTGTGGTCTACATCTTAGCAAAAAGCTTTTCCACTATGTCTGGCAAGGAGAAACTGTGCCAGCACAGAAAACATTTCCCATCGTGTTCTAACGTTGCACGGATGTCTGCCAAGTGCTTGGCATGAAGAAAAGAAAAGTTGTCCAAAACAGCTTCCAATCGAATATTCATGTGATTGGAAAAGTCAGGAGAGTGGTAAGGTACTGTTTACTATCAGTTGGCAAGCTGCGCACACAATCCCAATGTAATACAGCATCCTTCTTCACCTTTCCGATGCTGCCGCTCTCTCCGGCTCCTGGAGCCGAAGAAGCGGCCTCTTCGCGCAAAGACGATTGTACCGGTCACAGTGCTCTCTTAGCGCGGCTTCTGCCGAAAGAAGCCCGGGAGCGGCTCTTAGCTCCGGAGAGCATCGTACCTTCGTCTTTAGCGTCTTTTGTGGCCTACATCTTAGCAAAAAGCTTTTCCACTATGTCTGGCAAGGAAAACCTGCGCCAGCACAGAAAACATCTCCCATCGTGTTCTGGACGTTGCACGGAGGTCTGCCAAGTGTTTGACACGAAGAGAAGAAAAGTTGTCCAAAACAGCTTCCAATCGAATATTCATGTGATTGGAAAAGTCAGGAGAGTGGTAAGGTACTGTTTTCTATCAGTTGGCAAGCTGCGCACACAATCCCAGTGCAATACAGCATCCTTCTTCACCTTTCCGAAGCTGCCGCTCTCTCCGCTCCTGGAGCCGAAGAAGCGGCTTCTTCGCGCAAAGACGATTGTACCGGTCACAGTGCTCTCTTAGCGCGGCTTCTGCCGAAAGAAGCCCGGGAGCGGCTCTTAGCTCCGGAGAGCATCGTACCTTCGTCTTTAGCGTCTTTTGTGGTCTACATCTTAGCAGAAAGCTTTTCCACTACGTCTGGCAAGGAGAAAGTGTGCCAGCACAGAAAACTTTTCCCATCGTGTTCTAACGTTGCACGGATGTCTGCCAAGTGCTTGGCATGAAGAAAAGAAAAGTTGTCCAAAACAGCTTCCAATCGAATATTCATGTGATTGGAAAAGTCAGGAGAGTGGTAAGGTACTGTTTTCTATCAGTTGGCAAGCTGCGCACACAATCCCAATGTAATACAGCATCCTTCTTCACCTTTCCGAAGCTGCCGCTCTCTCCGGCTCCTGGAGCCGAAGAAGCGGCTTCTTCGCGCAAAGACGATTGTACCGGTCACAGTGCTCTCTTAGCGCGGCTTCTGCCGAAAGAAGCCCGGTAGCGGCTCTTAGCTCCGGAGAGCATCGTACCTTCGTCTTTAGCGTCTTTTGTGGTCTACATCTTAGCAAAAGGCTTTTCCACTACGTCTGGCAAGGAGAAAGTGTGCCAACACAGAAAACATCTCCCATCGTGTTCTAACGTTGCACGGAGGTCTGCCAAGTGCTTGGCATGAAGAAAAGAAAAGTTGTCCAAAAGAGCTTCCAATCGAATATTCATGTGATTGGAAAAGTCAGGAGAGTGGTAAGGTACTGTTTTCTATCAGTTGGCAAGCTGCGCACACAATCCCAGTGTTGTACAGCATCCTTCTTCACCTTTCCGAAGCTGCCGCTCTCTCCGGCTCCTGGAGCCGAAGAAGCGGCTTCTTCGCGCAAAGACGATTGTACCGGTCACAGTGCTCTCTTAGCGCGGCTTCTGCCGAAAGAAGCCCGGGAGCGGCTCTTAGCTCCGGAGAGCATCGTACCTTCGTCTTTAGCGTCTTTTGTGGTCTACATCTTAGCAAAAGGCTTTTCCACTACGTCTGGCAAGGAGAAAGTGTGCCAACACAGAAAACATCTCCCATCGTGTTCTAACGTTGCATGGAGGTCTGCCAGTGCTTGGCATGAAGAAAAGAAAAGCTGTCCAAAAGAGCTTCCAATCGAATATTCATGTGATTGGAAAAGTCAGGAGAGTGGTAAGGTACTGTTTTCTATCAGTTGGCAAGCTGCGCACACAATCCCAGTGTTGTACAGCATCCTTCTTCACCTTTCCGATGCTGCCGCTCTCTCCGGCTCCTGGAGCCGAAGAAGCGGCTTCTTCGCGCAAAGACGATTGTACCGGTCACAGTGCTCTCTTAGCGCGGCTTCTGCCGAAAGAAGCCCGGGAGCGGCTCTTAGCTCCGGAGAGCATCGTACCTTCGTCTTTAGCGTCTTTTGTGGTCTACATCTTAGCAGAAAGCTTTTCCACTACGTCTGGCAAGGAGAAAGTGTGCCAGCACAGAAAACATTTCCCATCGTGTTCTAACGTTGCACGGATGTCTGCCAAGTGCTTGGCATGAAGAGAAGAAAAGTTGTCCAAAACAGCTTCCAATCGAATATTCATGTGATTGGAAAAGTCAGGAGAGTGGTAAGGTACTGTTTTCTATCAGTTGGCAAGCTGCGCACACAATCCCAGTGTTGTACAGCATCCTTCTTCACCTTTCCGATGCTGCCGCTCTCTCCGGCTCCTGGAGCCGAAGAAGCGGCTTCTTCGCGCAAAGACGATTGTACCGGTCACAGTGCTCTCTTAGCGCGGCTTCTGCCGAAAGAAGCCCGGGAGCGGCTCTTAGCTCCGGAGAGCATCGTACCTTCGTCTTTAGCGTCTTTTGTGGTCTACATCTTAGCAGAAAGCTTTTCCACTATGTCTGGCAAGGAAAACCTGCGCCAGCACAGAAAACATCTCCCATCGTGTTCTAACGTTGCACGGAGGTCTGCCAAGTGCTTGGCATGAAGAAAAGAAAAGTTGTACAAAACAGCTTCCAATCGAATATTCATGTGATTGGAAAAGTCAGGAGAGTGGTAAGGTACTGTTTTCTATCAGTTGGCAACCTCTGCAAACAATCCTAGTGTAATACAGCATCCTTCTTCACCTTTCCGATGCTGCCGCTTCTTCCGGCTCCTGGAGCCGAAGAAGCGGCTTCTTCGCGCAAAGACGATTGTACCGCTCACAGTGCTCTCTTAGCGCGGCTTCTGCCGAAAGAAGCCCGGGAGCGGCTCTTAGCTCCGGAGAGCATCGTACCTTCGTCTTTAGCGTCTTTTGTGGTCTACATCTTAGCAAAAAGCTTTTCCACTATGTCTGGCAAGGAGAAACTGTGCCAGCACAGAAAACATTTCCCATCGTGTTCTAACGTTGCACGGATGTCTGCCAAGTGCTTGGCATGAAGAAAAGAAAAGTTGTCCAAAACAGCTTCCAATCGAATATTCATGTGATTGGAAAAGTCAGGAGAGTGGTAAGGTACTGTTTACTATCAGTTGGCAAGCTGCGCACACAATCCCAATGTAATACAGCATCCTTCTTCACCTTTCCGATGCTGCCGCACTCTCCGGCTCCTGGAGCCGAAGAAGCGGCCTCTTCGCGCAAAGACGATTGTACCGGTCACAGTGCTCTCTTAGCGCGGCTTCTGCCGAAAGAAGCCCGGGAGCGGCTCTTAGCTCCGGAGAGCATCGTACCTTCGTCTTTAGCGTCTTTTGTGGCCTACATCTTAGCAAAAAGCTTTTCCACTATGTCTGGCAAGGAAAACCTGCGCCAGCACAGAAAACATCTCCCATCGTGTTCTGGACGTTGCACGGAGGTCTGCCAAGTGTTTGACACGAAGAGAAGAAAAGTTGTCCAAAACAGCTTCCAATCGAATATTCATGTGATTGGAAAAGTCAGGAGAGTGGTAAGGTACTGTTTTCTATCAGTTGGCAAGCTGCGCACACAATCCCAGTGCAATACAGCATCCTTCTTCACCTTTCCGAAGCTGCCGCTCTCTCCGCTCCTGGAGCCGAAGAAGCGGCTTCTTCGCGCAAAGACGATTGTACCGGTCACAGTGCTCTCTTAGCGCGGCTTCTGCCGAAAGAAGCCCGGGAGCGGCTCTTAGCTCCGGAGAGCATCGTACCTTTGTCTTTAGCGTCTTTTGTGGTCTACATCTTAGCAGAAAGCTTTTCCACTACGTCTGGCAAGGAGAAAGTGTGCCAGCACAGAAAACTTTTCCCATCGTGTTCTAACGTTGCACGGATGTCTGCCAAGTGCTTGGCATGAAGAAAAGAAAAGTTGTCCAAAACAGCTTCCAATCGAATATTCATGTGATTGGAAAAGTCAGGAGAGTGGTAAGGTACTGTTTTCTATCAGTTGGCAAGCTGCGCACACAATCCCAATGTAATACAGCATCCTTCTTCACCTTTCCGAAGCTGCCGCTCTCTCCGGCTCCTGGAGCCGAAGAAGCGGCTTCTTCGCGCAAAGACGATTGTACCGGTCACAGTGCTCTCTTAGCGCGGCTTCTGCCGAAAGAAGCCCGGGAGCGGCTCTTAGCTCCGGAGAGCATCGTACCTTCGTCTTTAGCGTCTTTTGTGGTCTACATCTTAGCAAAAGGCTTTTCCACTACGTCTGGCAAGGAGAAAGTGTGCCAACACAGAAAACATCTCCCATCGTGTTCTAACGTTGCACGGAGGTCTGCCAAGTGCTTGGCATGAAGAAAAGAAAAGTTGTCCAAAAGAGCTTCCAATCGAATATTCATGTGATTGGAAAAGTCAGGAGAGTGGTAAGGTACTGTTTTCTATCAGTTGGCAAGCTGCGCACACAATCCCAGTGTTGTACAGCATCCTTCTTCACCTTTCCGAAGCTGCCGCTCTCTCCGGCTCCTGGAGCCGAAGAAGCGGCTTCTTCGCGCAAAGACGATTGTACCGGTCACAGTGCTCTCTTAGCGCGGCTTCTGCCGAAAGAAGCCCGGGAGCGGCTCTTAGCTCCGGAGAGCATCGTACCTTCGTCTTTAGCGTCTTTTGTGGTCTACATCTTAGCAAAAGGCTTTTCCACTACGTCTGGCAAGGAGAAAGTGTGCCAACACAGAAAACATCTCCCATCGTGTTCTAACGTTGCATGGAGGTCTGCCAGTGCTTGGCATGAAGAAAAGAAAAGCTGTCCAAAAGAGCTTCCAATCGAATATTCATGTGATTGGAAAAGTCAGGAGAGTGGTAAGGTACTGTTTTCTATCAGTTGGCAAGCTGCGCACACAATCCCAGTGTTGTACAGCATCCTTCTTCACCTTTCCGATGCTGCCGCTCTCTCCGGCTCCTGGAGCCGAAGAAGCGGCTTCTTCGCGCAAAGACGATTGTACCGGTCACAGTGCTCTCTTAGCGCGGCTTCTGCCGAAAGAAGCCCGGGAGCGGCTCTTAGCTCCGGAGAGCATCGTACCTTCGTCTTTAGCGTCTTTTGTGGTCTACATCTTAGCAGAAAGCTTTTCCACTACGTCTGGCAAGGAGAAAGTGTGCCAGCACAGAAAACATTTCCCATCGTGTTCTAACGTTGCACGGATGTCTGCCAAGTGCTTGGCATGAAGAAAAGAAAAGTTGTCCAAAACAGCTTCCAATCGAATATTCATGTGATTGGAAAAGTCAGGAGAGTGGTAAGGTACTGTTTTCTATCAGTTGGCAAGCTGCGCACACAATCCCAGTGTTGTACAGCATCCTTCTTCACCTTTCCGATGCTGCCGCTCTCTCCGGCTCCTGGAGCCGAAGAAGCGGCTTCTTCGCGCAAAGACGATTGTACCGGTCACAGTGCTCTCTTAGCGCGGCTTCTGCCGAAAGAAGCCCGGGAGCGGCTCTTAGCTCCGGAGAGCATCGTACCTTCGTCTTTAGCGTCTTTTGTGGTCTACATCTTAGCAGAAAGCTTTTCCACTATGTCTGGCAAGGAAAACCTGCGCCAGCACAGAAAACATCTCCCATCGTGTTCTAACGTTGCACGGAGGTCTGCCAAGTGCTTGGCATGAAGAAAAGAAAAGTTGTACAAAACAGCTTCCAATCGAATATTCATGTGATTGGAAAAGTCAGGAGAGTTGTAAGGTACTGTTTTCTATCAGTTGGCAACCTCTGCAAACAATCCTAGTGTAATACAGCATCCTTCTTCACCTTTCCGATGCTGCCGCTTCTTCCGGCTCCTGGAGCCGAAGAAGCGGCTTCTTCGCGCTAAGACGATTGTACCGCTCACAGTGCTCTCTTAGCGCGGCTTCTGCCGAAAGAAGCCCGGGAGCGGCTCTTAGCTCCGGAGAGCATCGTACCTTCGTCTTTAGCGTCTTTTGTGGTCTACATCTTAGCAAAAAGCTTTTCCACTATGTCTGGCAAGGAGAAACTGTGCCAGCACAGAAAACATTTCCCATCGTGTTCTAACGTTGCACGGATGTCTGCCAAGTGCTTGGCATGAAGAAAAGAAAAGTTGTCCAAAACAGCTTCCAATCGAATATTCATGTGATTGGAAAAGTCAGGAGAGTGGTAAGGTACTGTTTACTATCAGTTGGCAAGCTGCGCACACAATCCCAATGTAATACAGCATCCTTCTTCACCTTTCCGATGCTGCCGCACTCTCCGGCTCCTGGAGCCGAAGAAGCGGCCTCTTCGCGCAAAGACGATTGTACCGGTCACAGTGCTCTCTTAGCGCGGCTTCTGCCGAAAGAAGCCCGGGAGCGGCTCTTAGCTCCGGAGAGCATCGTACCTTCGTCTTTAGCGTCTTTTGTGGCCTACATCTTAGCAAAAAGCTTTTCCACTATGTCTGGCAAGGAAAACCTGCGCCAGCACAGAAAACATCTCCCATCGTGTTCTGGACGTTGCACGGAGGTCTGCCAAGTGTTTGACACGAAGAGAAGAAAAGTTGTCCAAAACAGCTTCCAATCGAATATTCATGTGATTGGAAAAGTCAGGAGAGTGGTAAGGTACTGTTTTCTATCAGTTGGCAAGCTGCGCACACAATCCCAGTGCAATACAGCATCCTTCTTCACCTTTCCGAAGCTGCCGCTCTCTCCGCTCCTGGAGCCGAAGAAGCGGCTTCTTCGCGCAAAGACGATTGTACCGGTCACAGTGCTCTCTTAGCGCGGCTTCTGCCGAAAGAAGCCCGGGAGCGGCTCTTAGCTCCGGAGAGCATCGTACCTTTGTCTTTAGCGTCTTTTGTGGTCTACATCTTAGCAGAAAGCTTTTCCACTACGTCTGGCAAGGAGAAAGTGTGCCAGCACAGAAAACTTTTCCCATCGTGTTCTAACGTTGCACGGATGTCTGCCAAGTGCTTGGCATGAAGAAAAGAAAAGTTGTCCAAAACAGCTTCCAATCGAATATTCATGTGATTGGAAAAGTCAGGAGAGTGGTAAGGTACTGTTTTCTATCAGTTGGCAAGCTGCGCACACAATCCCAATGTAATACAGCATCCTTCTTCACCTTTCCGAAGCTGCCGCTCTCTCCGGCTCCTGGAGCCGAAGAAGCGGCTTCTTCGCGCAAAGACGATTGTACCGGTCACAGTGCTCTCTTAGCGCGGCTTCTGCCGAAAGAAGCCCGGGAGCGGCTCTTAGCTCCGGAGAGCATCGTACCTTCGTCTTTAGCGTCTTTTGTGGTCTACATCTTAGCAGAAAGCTTTTCCACTACGTCTGGCAAGGAGAAAGTGTGCCAACACAGAAAACATCTCCCATCGTGTTCTAACGTTGCACGGAGGTCTGCCAAGTGCTTGGCATGAAGAAAAGAAAAGTTGTCCAAAAGAGCTTCCAATCGAATATTCATGTGATTGGAAAAGTCAGGAGAGTGGTAAGGTACTGTTTTCTATCAGTTGGCAAGCTGCGCACACAATCCCAGTGTTGTACAGCATCCTTCTTCACCTTTCCGAAGCTGCCGCTCTCTCCGGCTCCTGGAGCCGAAGAAGCGGCTTCTTCGCGCAAAGACGATTGTACCGGTCACAGTGCTCTCTTAGCGCGGCTTCTGCCGAAAGAAGCCCGGGAGCGGCTCTTAGCTCCGGAGAGCATCGTACCTTCGTCTTTAGCGTCTTTTGTGGTCTACATCTTAGCAAAAGGCTTTTCCACTACGTCTGGCAAGGAGAAAGTGTGCCAACACAGAAAACATCTCCCATCGTGTTCTAACGTTGCATGGAGGTCTGCCAGTGCTTGGCATGAAGAAAAGAAAAGCTGTCCAAAAGAGCTTCCAATCGAATATTCATGTGATTGGAAAAGTCAGGAGAGTGGTAAGGTACTGTTTTCTATCAGTTGGCAAGCTGCGCACACAATCCCAGTGTTGTACAGCATCCTTCTTCACCTTTCCGATGCTGCCGCTCTCTCCGGCTCCTGGAGCCGAAGAAGCGGCTTCTTCGCGCAAAGACGATTGTACCGGTCACAGTGCTCTCTTAGCGCGGCTTCTGCCGAAAGAAGCCCGGGAGCGGCTCTTAGCTCCGGAGAGCATCGTACCTTCGTCTTTAGCGTCTTTTGTGGTCTACATCTTAGCAGAAAGCTTTTCCACTACGTCTGGCAAGGAGAAAGTGTGCCAGCACAGAAAACATTTCCCATCGTGTTCTAACGTTGCACGGATGTCTGCCAAGTGCTTGGCATGAAGAAAAGAAAAGTTGTCCAAAACAGCTTCCAATTGAATATTCATGTGATTGGAAAAGTCAGGAGAGTGGTAAGGTACTGTTTTCTATCAGTTGGCAACCTGTGCACACAATCCTAGTGTAATACAGCATCCTTCTTCACGTTTCCGATGCTGCCGCTCTCTCCGGCACCTGGAGCCGAAGAAGCGGCTTCTTCGCGCAAAGACGATTGTACCGGTCACAGTGCTCTCTTAGCGCGGCTTCTGCCGAAAGAAGCCCGGGAGCGGCTCTTAGCTCCGGAGAGCATCGTACCTTCGTCTTTAGCGTCTTTTGTGGTCTACATCTTAGCAAAAAGCTTTTCCACTATGTCTGGCAAGGAGAAAGTGTGCCAGCACAGAAAACATCTCCCATCGTGTTCTAACGTTGCACGGAGGTCTGCCAAGTGCTTGGCCTGAAGAAAAGAAAAGCTGTCCAAAAGAGCGTCCAATCGAATATTCATGTGATTGGAAAAGTCAGGAGAGTGGTAAGGTACTGTTTTCTATCAGTTGGCAAGCTGCGCTCACAATCCCAGTGTTGTACAGCATCCTTCTTCAGCTTTCCGAAGCTGCCGCTCTCTCCGGCTCCTGGAGCCGAAGAAGCGGCTTCTTCGCGCAAAGACGATTGTACCGGTCACAGTGCTCTCTTAGCGCGGCTTCTGCCGAAAGAAGCCCGGGAGCGGCTCTTAGCTCCGGAGAGCATCGTACCTTCGTCTTTAGCGTCTTTTGTGGTCTACATCTTAGCAGAAAGCTTTTCCACTATGTCTGGCAAGGAAAACCTGCGCCAGCACAGAAAACATCTCCCATCGTGTTCTAACGTTGCACGGAGGTCTGCCAAGTGCTTGGCATGAAGAAAAGAAAAGTTGTACAAAACAGCTTCCAATCGAATATTCATGTGATTGGAAAAGTCAGGAGAGTGGTAAGGTACTGTTTTCTATCAGTTGGCAACCTCTGCAAACAATCCTAGTGTAATACAGCATCCTTCTTCACCTTTCCGATGCTGCCGCTCTCTCCGGCTCCTGGAGCCGAAGAAGCGGCTTCTTCGCGCAAAGACGATTGTACCGGTCACAGTGCTCTCTTAGCGCGGCTTCTGCCGAAAGAAGCCCGGGAGCGGCTCTTAGCTCCGGAGAGCATCGTACCTTCGTCTTTAGCGTCTTTTGTGGTCTACATCTTAGCAAAAAGCTTTTCCACTATGTCTGGCAAGGAGAAACTGTGCCAGCACAGAAAACATTTCCCATCGTGTTCTAACGTTGCACGGATGTCTGCCAAGTGCTTGGCATGAAGAAAAGAAAAGTTGTCCAAAACAGCTTCCAATCGAATATTCATGTGATTGGAAAAGTCAGGAGAGTGGTAAGGTACTGTTTACTATCAGTTGGCAAGCTGCGCACACAATCCCAATGTAATACAGCATCCTTCTTCACCTTTCCGATGCTGCCGCTCTCTCCGGCACCTGGAGCCGAAGAAGCGGCCTCTTCGCGCAAAGACGATTGTACCGGTCACAGTGCTCTCTTAGCGCGGCTTCTGCCGAAAGAAGCCCGGGAGCGGCTCTTAGCTCCGGAGAGCATCGTACCTTCGTCTTTAGCGTCTTTTGTGGCCTACATCTTAGCAAAAAGCTTTTCCACTATGTCTGGCAAGGAAAACCTGCGCCAGCACAGAAAACATCTCCCATCGTGTTCTGGACGTTGCACGGAGGTCTGCCAAGTGTTTGACACGAAGAGAAGAAAAGTTGTCCAAAACAGCTTCCAATCGAATATTCATGTGATTGGAAAAGTCAGGAGAGTGGTAAGGTACTGTTTTCTATCAGTTGGCAAGCTGCGCACACAATCCCAGTGCAATACAGCATCCTTCTTCACCTTTCCGAAGCTGCCGCTCTCTCCGCTCCTGGAGCCGAAGAAGCGGCTTCTTCGCGCAAAGACGATTGTACCGGTCACAGTGCTCTCTTAGCGCGGCTTCTGCCGAAAGAAGCCCGGGAGCGGCTCTTAGCTCCGGAGAGCATCGTACCTTCGTCTTTAGCGTCTTTTGTGGTCTACATCTTAGCAGAAAGCTTTTCCACTATGTCTGGCAAGGAAAACCTGCGCCAGCACAGAAAACATCTCCCATCGTGTTCTGGACGTTGCACGGAGGTCTGCCAAGTGTTTGACACGAAGAGAAGAAAAGTTGTCCAAAACAGCTTCCAATCGAATATTCATGTGATTGGAAAAGTCAGGAGAGTGGTAAGGTACTGTTTTCTATCAGTTGGCAAGCTGCGCACACAATCCCAGTGCAATACAGCATCCTTCTTCACCTTTCCGAAGCTGCCGCTCTCTCCGCTCCTGGAGCCGAAGAAGCGGCTTCTTCGCGCAAAGACGATTGTACCGGTCACAGTGCTCTCTTAGCGCGGCTTCTGCCGAAAGAAGCCCGGGAGCGGCTCTTAGCTCCGGAGAGCATCGTACCTTTGTCTTTAGCGTCTTTTGTGGTCTACATCTTAGCAGAAAGCTTTTCCACTACGTCTGGCAAGGAGAAAGTGTGCCAGCACAGAAAACATTTCCCATCGTGTTCTAACGTTGCACGGATGTCTGCCAAGTGCTTGGCATGAAGAAAAGAAAAGTTGTCCAAAACAGCTTCCAATCGAATATTCATGTGATTGGAAAAGTCAGGAGAGTGGTAAGGTACTGTTTTCTATCAGTTGGCAAGCTGCGCACACAATCCTAGTGTAATACAGCATCCTTCTTCACGTTTCCGATGCTGCCGCTCTCTCCGGCACCTGGAGCCGAAGAAGCGGCTTCTTCGCGCAAAGACGATTGTACCGGTCACAGTGCTCTCTTAGCGCGGCTTCTGCCGAAAGAAGCCCGGGAGCGGCTCTTAGCTCCGGAGAGCATCGTACCTTCGTCTTTAGCGTCTTTTGTGGTCTACATCTTAGCAAAAAGCTTTTCCACTATGTCTGGCAAGGAGAAACTGTGCCAGCACAGAAAACATCTCCCATCGTGTTCTAACGTTGCACGGATGTCTGCCAAGTGCTTGGCATGAAGAAATGAAAAGCTGTCCAAAAGAGCTTCCAATCGAATATTCATGTGATTGGAAAAGTCAGGAGAGTGGTAAGGTACTGTTTTCTATCAGTTGGCAAGCTGCGCACACAATCCCAATGTAATACAGCATCCTTCTTCACCTTTCCGAAGCTGCCGCTCTCTCCGGCTCCTGGAGCCGAAGAAGCGGCTTCTTCGCGCAAAGACGATTGTACCGGTCACAGTGCTCTCTTAGCGCGGCTTCTGCCGAAAGAAGCCCGGGAGCGGCTCTTAGCTCCGGAGAGCATCGTACCTTCGTCTTTAGCGTCTTTTGTGGTCTACATCTTAGCAGAAAGCTTTTCCACTATGTCTGGCAAGGAGAAAGTGTGCCAGCACAGAAAACATCTCCCATCGTGTTCTGGACGTTGCACGGAGGTCTGCAAGTGTTTGGCATGAAGAAAAGAAAAGCTGTCCAAAAGAGCTTCCAATCGAATATTCATGTGATTGGAAAAGTCAGGAGAGTGGTAAGGTACTGTTTTCTATCAGTTGGCAAGCTGCGCACACAATCCCAGTGTAATACAGCATCCTTCTTCACCTTTCTGAAGCTGCCGCTCTCTCCGGCTCCTGGAGCCGAAGAAGCGGCTTCTTCGCGCAAAGACGATTGTACCGGTCACAGTGCTCTCTTAGCGCGGCTTCTGCCGAAAGAAGCCCGGGAGCGGCTCTTAGCTCCGGAGAGCATCGTACCTTCGTCTTTAGCGTCTTTTGTGGTCTACATCTTAGCAAAAGGCTTTTCCACTACGTCTGGCAAGGAGAAAGTGTGCCAATAGAGAAAACATCTCCCATCGTGTTCTAACGTTGCACGGAGGTCTGCCAAGTGCTTGGCATGAAGAAAAGAAAAGTTGTCCAAAACAGCTTCCAATCGAATATTCATGTGATTGGAAAAGTCAGGAGAGTGGTAAGGTACTGTTTTCTATCAGTTGGCAAGCTGCGCACACAATCCCAGTGTTGTACAGCATCCTTCTTCACCTTTCCAAAGCTGCCGCTCTCTCCGGCTCCTGGAGCCGAAGAAGCGGCTTCTTCGCGCAAAGACGATTGTACCGGTCACAGTGCTCTCTTAGCGCGGCTTCTGCCGAAAGAAGCCCGGGAGCGGCTCTTAGCTCCGGAGAGCATCGTACCTTCGTCTTTAGCGTCTTTTGTGGTCTACATCTTGGCAGAAAGCTTTTCCACTATGTCTGGCAAGGAGAAAGTGTGCCAGCACAGAAAACATCTCCCATCGTGTTCTACCGTTGCACGGAGGTCTGCCAAGTGCTTGGCATGAAGAAAAGAAAAGTTGTCCAAAACAGCTTCCAATTGAATATTCATGTGATTGGAAAAGTCAGGAGAGTGGTAAGGTACTGTTTTCTATCTGTTGGCAAGCTGCGCACACAATCCCAATGTAATACAGCATCCTTCTTCACATTTCCGAAGCTGCCGCTCCCTCCGGATCCTGGAGCCGAAGAAGCGGCTTCTTCGCGCAAAGACGATTGTACCGGTCACAGTGCTCTCTTAGCGCGGCTTCTGCCGAAAGAAGCCCGGGAGCGGCTCTTAGCTCCGGAGAGCATCGTACCTTCGTCTTTAGCGTCTTTTGTGGTCTACATCTTAGCAAAAAGCTTTTCCACTACGTCTGGCAAGGAGAAAGTGTGCCAACACAGAAAACATCTCCCATCGTGTTCTAACGTTGCACGGATGTCTGCCAAGTGCTTGGCATGAAGAAAAGTTGTCCAAAACAGCTTCCAATCGAATATTCATGTGATTGGAAAAGTCAGGAGAGTGGTAAGGTACTGTTTTCTATCAGTTGGCAACCTGTGCACACAATCCTAGTGTAATACAGCATCCTTCCTCACCTTTCCGATGCTGCCGCTCTCTCCGGCACCTGGAGCCGAAGAAGCGGCTTCTTCGCGCAAAGACGATTGTACCGGTCACAGTGCTCTCTTAGCGCGGCTTCTGCCGAAAGAAGCCCGGGAGCGGCTCTTAGCTCCGGAGAGCATCGTACCTTCGTCTTTAGCGTCTTTTGTGGTCTACATCTTAGCAAAAAGCTTTTCCACTATGTCTGGCAAGGAGGAAGTGTGCCAGCACAGAAAACATCTCCCATCGTGTTCTAACGTTGCACGGATGTCTGCCAAGTGCTTGGCATGAAGAAAAGAAAAGTTGTCCAAAACAGCTTCCAATCGAATATTCATGTGATTGGAAAAGTCAGGAGAGTGGTAAGGTACTGTTTACTATCAGTTGGCAAGCTGCGCACACAATCCCAATGTAATACAGCATCCTTCTTCACCTTTCCGATGCTGCCGCTCTCTCCGGCTCCTGGAGCCGAAGAAGTGGCTTCTTCGCGCAAAGACGATTGTACCGGTCACAGTGCTCTCTTAGCGCGGCTTCTGCCGAAAGAAGCCCGGGAGCGGCTCTTAGCTCCGGAGAGCATCGTACCTTCGTCTTTAGCATCTTTTGTGGTCTACATCTTAGCAGAAAGCTTTTCCACTATGTCTGGTAAGGAAAACCTGCGCCAGCACAGAAAACATCTCCCATCGTGTTCTGGACGTTGCACGGAGGTCTGCCAAGTGTTTGACAAGAAGAGAAGAAAAGCTGTCCAAAAGAGCTTCCAATCGAATATTCATGTGATTGGAAAAGTCAGGAGAGTGGTAAGGTACTGTTTTCTATCAGTTGGCAAGCTGCGCACACAATCCCAATGTAATACAGCATCCTTCTTCACCTTTCTGAAGCTGCCGCTCTCTCCGGCTCCTGGAGCCGAAGAAGCGGCTTCTTCGCGCAAAGACGATTGTACCGGTCACAGTGCTCTCTTAGCGCGGCTTCTGCCGAAAGAAGCCCGGGAGCGGCTCTTAGCTCCGGAGAGCATCGTACCTTCGTCTTTAGCGTCTTTTGTGGTCTACATCTTAGCAAAAAGCTTTTCCACTACGTCTGGCAAGGAGAAAGTGTGCCAGCACAGAAAACATCTCCCATCGTGTTCTAACGTTGCATGGAGGTCTGCCAAGTGCTTGGCATGAAGAAAAGAAAAGTTGTCCAAAACAGCTTCCAATCGAATATTCATGTGATTGGAAAAGTCAGGAGAGTGGTAAGGTACTGTTTTCTATCAGTTGGCAAGCTGTGCAACCAATCCCTATGTAATACAGCATCCTTCTTCACCCTTCCGATGCTGCCGCTCTCTCCGGCTCCTGGAGCCGAAGAAGCGGCTTCTTCGCGCAAAGACGATTGTACCGGTCACAGTGCTCTCTTAGCGCGGCTTCTGCCGAAAGAAGCCCGGGAGCGGCTCTTAGCTCCGGAGAGCATCGTACCTTCGTCTTTAGCATCTTTTGTGGTCTACATCTTAGCAGAAAGCTTTTCCACTATGTCTGGTAAGGAAAACCTGCGCCAGCACAGAAAACATCTCCCATCGTGTTCTGGACGTTGCACGGAGGTCTGCCAAGTGTTTGACAAGAAGAGAAGGAAAGCTGTCCAAAAGAGCTTCCAATCGAATATTCATGTGATTGGAAAAGTCAGGAGAGTGGTAAGGTACTGTTTTCTATCAGTTGGCAAGCTGCGCTCACAATCCCAATATAATACAGCATCCTTCTTCACATTTCCGAAGCTGCCGCTCCCTCCGGATCCTGGAGCGGAAGAAGCGGCTTCTTCGCGCAAAGACGATTGTACCGCTCACAGTGCTCTCTTAGCGCGGCTTCTGCCGAAAGAAGCCCGGGAGCGGCTCTTAGCTCCGGAGAGCATCGTACCTTCGTCTTTAGCGTCTTTTGTGGTCTACATCTTAGCAAAAAGCTTTTCCACTACGTCTGGCAAGGAGAAAGTGTGCCAACACAGAAAACATCTCCCATCGTGTTCTAACGTTGCACGGAGGTCTGCCAAGTGTTTGACAAGAAGAGAAGAAAAGTTGTCCAAAACAGCTTCCAATCGAATATTCATGTGATTGGAAAAGTCAGGAGAGTGGTAAGGTACTGTTTTCTATCAGTTGGCAAGCTGCGCACACAATCCCAATGTAATACAGCATCCTTCTTCACCTTTCCGAAGCTGCCGCTCTCTCCGGCTCCTGGAGCCGAAGAAGCGGCTTCTTCGCGCAAAGACGATTGTACCGGTCACAGTGCTCTCTTAGCGCGGCTTCTGCCGAAAGAAGCCCGGGAGCGGCTCTTAGCTCCGGAGAGCATCGTACCTTCGTCTTTAGCGTCTTTTGTGGTCTACATCTTAGCAGAAAGCTTTTCCACTATGTCTGGCAAGGAAAACCTGCGCCAGCACAGAAAACATTTCCCATCGTGTTCTAACGTTGCACGGATGTCTGCCAAGTGCTTGGCATGAAGAAAAGAAAAGTTGTCCAAAACAGCTTCCAATCGAATATTCATGTGATTGGAAAAGTCAGGAGAGTGGTAAGGTACTGTTTTCTATCAGTTGGCAACCTGTGCACACAATCCTAGTGTAATACAGCATCCTTCCTCACCTTTCCGATGCTGCCGCTCTCTCCGGCACCTGGAGCCGAAGAAGCGGCTTCTTCGCGCAAAGACGATTGTACCGGTCACAGTGCTCTCTTAGCGCGGCTTCTGCCGAAAGAAGCCCGGGAGCGGCTCTTAGCTCCGGAGAGCATCGTACCTTCGTCTTTAGCGTCTTTTGTGGTCTACATCTTAGCAAAAAGCTTTTCCACTATGTCTGGCAAGGAGGAAGTGTGCCAGCACAGAAAACATCTCCCATCGTGTTCTAACGTTGCACGGATTTCTGCCAAGTGCTTGGCATGAAGAGAAGAAAAGTTGTCCAAAACAGCTTCCAATCGAATATTCATGTGATTGGAAAAGTCAGGAGAGTGGTAAGGTACTGTTTACTATCAGTTGGCAAGCTGCGCACACAATCCCAATGTAATACAGCATCCTTCTTCACCTTTCCGATGCTGCCGCTCTCTCCGGCTCCTGGAGCCGAAGAAGCGGCTTCTTCGCGCAAAGACGATTGTACCGGTCACAGTGCTCTCTTAGCGCGGCTTCTGCCGAAAGAAGCCCGGGAGCGGCTCTTAGCTCCGGAGAGCATCGTACCTTCGTCTTTAGCATCTTTTGTGGTCTACATCTTAGCAGAAAGCTTTTCCACTATGTCTGGTAAGGAAAACCTGCGCCAGCACAGAAAACATCTCCCATCGTGTTCTGGACGTTGCACGGAGGTCTGCCAAGTGTTTGACAAGAAGAGAAGAAAAGCTGTCCAAAAGAGCTTCCAATCGAATATTCATGTGATTGGAAAAGTCAGGAGAGTGGTAAGGTACTGTTTTCTATCAGTTGGCAAGCTGCGCACACAATCCCAATGTAATACAGCATCCTTCTTCACCTTTCTGAAGCTGCCGCTCTCTCCGGCTCCTGGAGCCGAAGAAGCGGCTTCTTCGCGCAAAGACGATTCTACCGCTCACAGTGCTCTCTTAGCGCGGCTTCTGCCGAAAGAAGCCCGGGAGCGGCTCTTAGCTCCGGAGAGCATCGTACCTTCGTCTTTAGCGTCTTTTGTGGTCTACATCTTAGCAAAAAGCTTTTCCACTACGTCTGGCAAGGAGAAAGTGTGCCAGCACAGAAAACATCTCCCATCGTGTTCTAACGTTGCATGGAGGTCTGCCAAGTGCTTGGCATGAAGAAAAGAAAAGTTGTCCAAAACAGCTTCCAATCGAATATTCATGTGATTGGAAAATCAGGAGAGTGGTAAGGTACTGTTTTCTATCAGTTGGCAAGCTGTGCACACAATCCCTATGTAATACAGCATCCTTCTTCACCTTTCCGAAGCTGCCGCTCTCTCCGGCTCCTGGAGCCGAAGAAGCGGCTTCTTCGCGCAAAGACGATTGTACCGGTCACAGTGCTCTCTTAGCGCGGCTTCTGCCGAAAGAAGCCCGGGAGCGGCTCTTAGCTCCGGAGAGCATCGTACCTTCGTCTTTAGCGTCTTTTGTGGTCTACATCTTAGCAGAAAGCTTTTCCACTATGTCTGGCAAGGAAAACCTGCGCCAGCACAGAAAACATCTCCCATCGTGTTCTGGACGTTGCACGGAGGTCTGCCAAGTGTTTGACAAGAAGAGAAGAAAAGTTGTCCAAAACAGCTTCCAATCGAATATTCATGTGATTGGAAAAGTCAGGAGAGTGGTAAGGTACTGTTTTCTATCAGTTGGCAAGCTGCGCACACAATCCCAGTGCAATACAGCATCCTTCTTCACCTTTCCGAAGCTGCCGCTCTCTCCGCTCCTGGAGCCGAAGAAGCGGCTTCTTCGCGCAAAGACGATTGTACCGGTCACAGTGCTCTCTTAGCGCGGCTTCTGCCGAAAGAAGCCCGGGAGCGGCTCTTAGCTCCGGAGAGCATCGTACCTTCGTCTTTAGCGTCTTTTGTGGTCTACATCTTAGCAGAAAGCTTTTCCACTACGTCTGGCAAGGAGAAAGTGTGCCAGCACAGAAAACATCTCCCATCCTGTTCTAACGTTGCACGGATGTCTGCCAAGTGCTTGGCATGAAGAAAAGAAAAGTTGTCCAAAACAGCTTCCAATCGAATATTCATGTGATTGGAAAAGTCAGGAGAGTGGTAAGGTACTGTTTACTATCAGTTGGCAAGCTGCGCACACAATCCCAATGTAATACAGCATCCTTCTTCACCTTTCCGAAGCTGCCGCTCTCTCCGGCTCCTGGAGCCGAAGAAGCGGCTTCTTCGCGCAAAGACGATTGTACCGGTCACAGTGCTCTCTTAGCGCGGCTTCTGCCGAAAGAAGCCCGGGAGCGGCTCTTAGCTCCGGAGAGCATCGTACCTTCGTCTTTAGCATCTTTTGTGGTCTACATCTTAGCAGAAAGCTTTTCCACTATGTCTGGTAAGGAAAACCTGCGCCAGCACAGAAAACATCTCCCATCGTGTTCTGGACGTTGCACGGAGGTCTGCCAAGTGTTTGACAAGAAAAGAAGAAAAGCTGTCCAAAAGAGCTTCCAATCGAATATTCATGTGATTGGAAAAGTCAGGAGAGTGGTAAGGTACTGTTTTCTATCAGTTGGCAAGCTGCGCACACAATCCCAATGTAATACCGCATCCTTCTTCACCTTTCTGAAGCTGCCGCTCTCTCCGGCTCCTGGAGCAGAAGAAGCGGCTTCTTCGCGCAAAGACGATTGTACCGGTCACAGTGCTCTCTTAGCGCGGCTTCTGCCGAAAGAAGCCCGGGAGCGGCTCTTAGCTCCGGAGAGCATCGTACCTTCGTCTTTAGCGTCTTTTGTGGTCTACATCTTAGCAGAAAGCTTTTCCACTATGTCTGGCAAGGAAAACATGCGCCAGCACAGAAAACATCTCCCATCGTGTTCTGGACGTTGCACGGAGGTCTGCCAAGTGTTTGACATGAAGAGAAGAAAAGTTGTCCAAAACAGCTTCCAATCGAATATTCATGTGATTGGAAAAGTCAGGAGAGTGGTAAGGTACTGTTTTATATCAGTTGGCAAGCTGCGCACACAATCCCAGTGCAATACAGCATCCTTCTTCACCTTTCCGAAGCTGCCGCTCTCTCCGCTCCTGGAGCCGAAGAAGCGGCTTCTTCGCGCAAAGACGATTGTACCGGTCACAGTGCTCTCTTAGCGCGGCTTCTGCCGAAAGAAGCCCGTGAGCGGCTCTTAGCTCCGGAGAGCATCGTACCTTCGCCTTTAGCGTCTTTTGTGGTCTACATCTTAGCAGAAAGCTTTTCCACTACGTCTGGCAAGGAGGAAGTGTGCCAGCACAGAAAACATCTCCCATCGTGTTCTAACGTTGCACGGATGTCTGCCAAGTGCTTGGCATGAAGAAAAGAAAAGTTGTCCAAAACAGCTTCCAATCGAATATTCATGTGATTGGAAAAGTCAGGAGAGTGGTAAGGTACTGTTTACTATCAGTTGGCAAGCTGCGCACACAATCCCAATGTAATACAGCATCCTTCTTCACCTTTCCGAAGCTGCCGCTCTCTCCGGCTCCTGGAGCCGAAGAAGCGGCTTCTTCGTGCAAAGACGATTGTACCGGTCACAGTGCTCTCTTAGCGCGGCTTCTGCCGAAAGAAGCCCGGGAGCGGCTCTTAGCTCCGGAGAGCATCGTACCTTCGTCTTTAGCGTCTTTTGTGGTCTACATCTTAGCAGAAAGCTTTTCCACTATGTCTGGTAAGGAAAACCTGCGCCAGCACAGAAAACATCTCCCATCGTGTTCTGGACGTTGCACGGAGGTCTGCCAAGTGTTTGACAAGAAGAGAAGGAAAGCTGTCCAAAACAGCTTCCAATCGAATATTCATGTGATTGGAAAAGTCAGGAGAGTGGTAAGGTACTGTTTTCTATCAGTTGGCAAGCTGCGCTCACAATCCCAATGTAATACAGCATCCTTCTTCACATTTCCGAAGCTGCCGCTCCCTCCGGATCCTGGAGCGGAAGAAGCGGCTTCTTCGCGCAAAGACGATTGTACCGGTCACAGTGCTCTCTTAGCGCGGCTTCTGCCGAAAGAAGCCCGGGAGCGGCTCTTAGCTCCGGAGAGCATCGTACCTTCGTCTTTAGCGTCTTTTGTGGTCTACATCTTAGCAGAAAGCTTTTCCACTATGTCTGGTAAGGAAAACCTGCGCCAGCACAGAAAACATCTCCCATCGTGTTCTGGACGTTGCACGGAGGTCTGCCAAGTGTTTGACAAGAAGAGAAGAAAAGCTGTCCAAAAGAGCTTCCAATCGAATATTCATGTGATTGGAAAAGTCAGGAGAGTGGTAAGGTACTGTTTTCTATCAGTTGGCAAGCTGCGCACACAATCCCAATGTAATACAGCATCCTTCTTCACCTTACCAATGCTGCCGCTCTCTCCGGCTCCTGGAGCCGAAGAAGCGGCTTCTTCGCGCAAAGACGATTGTACCGGTCACAGTGCTCTCTTAGCGCGGCTTCTGCCGAAAGAAGCCCGGGAGCGGCTCTTAGCTCCGGAGAGCATTGTACCTTCGTCTTTAGCGTCTTTTGTGGTCTACATCTTAGCAAAAAGCTTTTCCACTACGTCTGGCAAGGAGAAAGTGTGCCAACACAAAAAACATCTCCCATCGTGTTCTAACGTTGCACGGAGGTCTGCCAAGTGTTTGACAAGAAGAGAAGAAAAGTTGTCCAAAACAGCTTCCAATCGAATATTCATGTGATTGGAAAAGTCAGGAGAGTGGTAAGGTACTGTTTTCTATCAGTTGGCAAGCTGCGCACACAATCCCAGTGTTGTACAGCATCCTTCTTCACCTTTCCGAAGCTGCCGCTCTCTCCGGCTCCTGGAGCCGAAGAAGCGGCTTCTTCGCGCAAAGACGATTGTACCGGTCACAGTGCTCTCTTAGCGCGGCTTCTGCCGAAAGAAGCCCGGGAGCGGCTCTTAGCTCCGGAGAGCATCGTACCATCGTCTTTAGCGTCTTTTGTGGTCTACATCTTAGCAGAAAGCTTTTCCACTATGTCTGGCAAGGAAAACCTGCGCCAGCACAGAAAACATTTCCCATCGTGTTCTAACGTTGCACGGATGTCTGCCAAGTGCTTGGCATGAAGAAAAGAAAAGTTGTCCAAAACAGCTTCCAATCGAATATTCATGTGATTGGAAAAGTCAGGAGAGTGGTAAGGTACTGTTTTCTATCAGTTGGCAACCTGTGCACAAAATCCTAGTGTAATACAGCATCCTTCCTCACCTTTCCGATGCTGCCGCTCTCTCCGGCACCTGGAGCCGAAGAAGCGGCTTCTTCGCGCAAAGACGATTGTACCGGTCACAGTGCTCTCTTAGCGCGGCTTCTGCCGAAAGAAGCCCGGGAGCGGCTCTTAGCTCCGGAGAGCATCGTACCTTCGTCTTTAGCGTCTTTTGTGGTCTACATCTTAGCAAAAAGCTTTTCCACTATGTCTGGCAAGGAGGAAGTGTGCCAGCACAGAAAACATCTCCCATCGTGTTCTAACGTTGCACGGATGTCTGCCAAGTGCTTGGCATGAAGAAAAGAAAAGTTGTCCAAAACAGCTTCCAATCGAATATTCATGTGATTGGAAAAGTCAGGAGAGTGGTAAGGTACTGTTTACTATCAGTTGGCAAGCTGCGCACACAATCCCAATGTAATACAGCATCCTTCTTCACCTTTCCGATGCTGCCGCTCTCTCCGGCTCCTGGAGCCGAAGAAGCGGCTTCTTCGCGCAAAGACGATTGTACCGGTCACAGTGCTCTCTTAGCGCGGCTTCTGCCGAAAGAAGCCCGGGAGCGGCTCTTAGCTCCGGAGAGCATCGTACCTTCGTCTTTAGCATCTTTTGTGGTCTACATCTTAGCAGAAAGCTTTTCCACTATGTCTGGTAAGGAAAACCTGCGCCAGCACAGAAAACATCTCCCATCGTGTTCTGGACGTTGCACGGAGGTCTGCCAAGTGTTTGACAAGAAGAGAAGAAAAGCTGTCCAAAAGAGCTTCCAATCGAATATTCATGTGATTGGAAAAGTCAGGAGAGTGGTAAGGTACTGTTTTCTATCAGTTGGCAAGCTGTGCACACAATCCCTATGTAATACAGCATCCTTCTTCACCTTTCCGAAGCTGCCGCTCTCTCCGGCTCCTGGAGCCGAAGAAGCGGCTTCTTCGCGCAAAGACGATTGTACCGGTCACAGTGCTCTCTTAGCGCGGCTTCTGCCGAAAGAAGCCCGGGAGCGGCTCTTAGCTCCGGAGAGCATCGTACCTTCGTCTTTAGCATCTTTTGTGGTCTACATCTTAGCAGAAAGCTTTTCCACTATGTCTGGTAAGGAAAACCTGCGCCAGCACAGAAAACATCTCCCATCGTGTTCTGGACGTTGCACGGAGGTCTGCCAAGTGTTTGACAAGAAGAGAAGAAAAGCTGTCCAAAAGAGCTTCCAATCGAATATTCATGTGATTGGAAAAGTCAGGAGAGTGGTAAGGTACTGTTTTCTATCAGTTGGCAAGCTGCGCACACAATCCCAATGTAATACCGCATCCTTCTTCACCTTTCTGAAGCTGCCGCTCTCTCCGGCTCCTGGAGCCGAAGAAGCGGCTTCTTCGCGCAAAGACGATTGTACCGGTCACAGTGCTCTCTTAGCGCGGCTTCTGCCGAAAGAAGCCCGGGAGCGGCTCTTAGCTCCGGAGAGCATCGTACCTTCGTCTTTAGCGTCTTTTGTGGTCTACATCTTAGCAAAAAGCTTTTCCACTACGTCTGGCAAGGAGAAAGTGTGCCAGCACAGAAAACATCTCCCATCGTGTTCTAACGTTGCATGGAGGTCTGCCAAGTGCTTGGCATGAAGAAAAGAAAAGTTGTCCAAAACAGCTTCCAATCGAATATTCATGTGATTGGAAAAGTCAGGAGAGTGGTAAGGTACTGTTTTCTATCAGTTGGCAAGCTGCGCACACAATCCCAGTGTTGTACAGCATCCTTCTTCACCTTTCCGAAGCTGCCGCTCTCTCCGGCTCCTGGAGCCGAAGAAGCGGCTTCTTCGCGCAAAGACGATTGTACCGGTCACAGTGCTCTCTTAGCGCGGCTTCTGCCGAAAGAAGCCCGGGAGCGGCTCTTAGCTCCGGAGAGCATCGTACCTTCGTCTTTAGCGTCTTTTGTGGTCTACATCTTAGCAGAAAGCTTTTCCACTATGTCTGGCAAGGAAAACCTTCGCCAGCACAGAAAACATCTCCCATCGTGTTCTGGACGTTGCACGGAGGTCTGCCAAGTGTTTGACACGAAGAGAAGAAAAGTTGTCCAAAACAGCTTCCAATCGAATATTCATGTGATTGGAAAAGTCAGGAGAGTGGTAAGGTACTGTTTTCTATCAGTTGGCAAGCTGCGCACACAATCCCAGTGCAATACAGCATCCTTCTTCACCTTTCCGAAGCTGCCGCTCTCTCCACTCCTGGAGCCGAAGAAGCGGCTTCTTCGCGCAAAGACGATTGTACCGGTCACAGTGCTCTCTTAGCGCGGCTTCTGCCGAAAGAAGCCCGGGAGCGGCTCTTAGCTCCGGAGAGCATCGTACCTTCGTCTTTAGCGTCTTTTGTGGTCTACATCTTAGCAAAAGGCTTTTCCACTACGTCTGGCAAGGAGAAAGTGTGCCAACACAGAAAACATCTCCCATCGTGTTCTAACGTTGCACGGAGGTCTGCCAAGTGCTTGGCATGAAGAAAAGAAAAGTTGTCCAAAACAGCTTCCAATCGAATATTCATGTGATTGGAAAAGTCAGGAGAGTGGTAAGGTACTGTTTTCTATCAGTTGGCAAGCTGCGCACACAATCCCAGTGTTGTACAGCATCCTTCTTCACCTTTCCGAAGCTGCCGCTCTCTCCGGCTCCTGGAGCCGAAGAAGCGGCTTCTTCGTGCAAAGACGATTGTACCGGTCACAGTGCTCTCTTAGCGCGGCTTCTGCCGAAAGAAGCCCGGGAGCGGCTCTTAGCTCCGGAGAGCATCGTACCTTCGTCTTTAGCGTCTTTTGTGGTCTACATCTTAGCAGAAAGCTTTTCCACTATGTCTGGCAAGGAAAACCTGCGCCAGCACAGAAAACATTTCCCATCGTGTTCTAACGTTGCACGGATGTCTGCCAAGTGCTTGGCATGAAGAAAAGAAAAGTTGTCCAAAACAGCTTCCAATCGAATATTCATGTGATTGGAAAAGTCAGGAGAGTGGTAAGGTACTGTTTTCTATCAGTTGGCAACCTGTGCACACAATCCTAGTGTAATACAGCATCCTTCCTCACCTTTCCGATGCTGCCGCTCTCTCCGGCACCTGGAGCCGAAGAAGCGGCTTCTTCGCGCAAAGACGATTGTACCGGTCACAGTGCTCTCTTAGCGCGGCTTCTGCCGAAAGAAGCCCGGGTGCGGCTCTTAGCTCCGGAGAGCATCGTACCTTCGTCTTTAGCGTCTTTTGTGGTCTACATCTTAGCAAAAAGCTTTTCCACTATGTCTGGCAAGGAGGAAGTGTGCCAGCACAGAAAACATCTCCCATCGTGTTCTAACGTTGCACGGATGTCTGCCAAGTGCTTGGCATGAAGAAAAGAAAAGTTGTCCAAAACAGCTTCCAATCGAATATTCATGTGATTGGAAAAGTCAGGAGAGTGGTAAGGTACTGTTTACTATCAGTTGGCAAGCTGCGCACACAATCCCTATGTAATACAGCATCCTTCTTCACCTTTCCGATGCTGCCGCTCTCTCCGGCTCCTGGAGCCGAAGAAGCGGCTTCTTCGCGCAAAGACGATTGTACCGGTCACAGTGCTCTCTTAGCGCGGCTTCTGCCGAAAGAAGCCCGGGAGCGGCTCTTAGCTCCGGAGAGCATCGTACCTTCGTCTTTAGCATCTTTTGTGGTCTACATCTTAGCAGAAAGCTTTTCCACTATGTCTGGTAAGGAAAACCTGCGCCAGCACAGAAAACATCTCCCATCGTGTTCTGGACGTTGCACGGAGGTCTGCCAAGTGTTTGACAAGAAGAGAAGAAAAGCTGTCCAAAAGAGCTTCCAATCGAATATTCATGTGATTGGAAAAGTCAGGAGAGTGGTAAGGTACTGTTTTCTATCAGTTGGCAAGCTGCGCACACAATCCCAATGTAATACAGCATCCTTCTTCACCTTTCTGAAGCTGCCGCTCTCTCCGGCTCCTGGAGCCGAAGAAGCGGCTTCTTCGCGCAAAGACGATTGTACCGGTCACAGTGCTCTCTTAGCGCGGCTTCTGCCGAAAGAAGCCCGGGAGCGGCTCTTAGCTCCGGAGAGCATCGTACCTTCGTCTTTAGCGTCTTTTGTGGTCTACATCTTAGCAAAAAGCTTTTCCACTACGTCTGGCAAGGAGAAAGTGTGCCAGCACAGAAAACATCTCCCATCGTGTTCTAACGTTGCATGGAGGTCTGCCAAGTGCTTGGCATGAAGAAAAGAAAAGTTGTCCAAAACAGCTTCCAATCGAATATTCATGTGATTGGAAAAGTCAGGAGAGTGGTAAGGTACTGTTTTCTATCAGTTGGCAAGCTGCGCTCACAATCCTAGTGTTGTACAGCATCCTTCTTCACCTTTCCGAAGCTGCCGCTCTCTCCGGCTCCTGGAGCCGAAGAAGCGGCTTCTTCGCGCAAAGACGATTGTACCGGTCACAGTGCTCTCTTAGCGCGGCTTCTGCCGAAAGAAGCCCGGGAGCGGCTCTTAGCTCCGGAGAGCATCGTACCTTCGTCTTTAGCGTCTTTTGTGGTCTACATCTTAGCAGAAAGCTTTTCCACTATGTCTGGCAAGGAAAACCTGCGCCAGCACAGAAAACATCTCCCATCGTGTTCTGGACGTTGCACGGAGGTCTGCCAAGTGTTTGACACGAAGAGAAGAAAAGTTGTCCAAAACAGCTTCCAATCGAATATTCATGTGATTGGAAAAGTCAGGAGAGTGGTAAGGTACTGTTTTCTATCAGTTGGCAAGCTGCGCACACAATCCCAGTGCAATACAGCATCCTTCTTCACCTTTCCGAAGCTGCCGCTCTCTCCGCTCCTGGAGCCGAAGAAGCGGCTTCTTCGCGCAAAGACGATTGTACCGGTCACAGTGCTCTCTTAGCGCGGCTTCTGCCGAAAGAAGCCCGGGAGCGGCTCTTAGCTCCGGAGAGCATCGTACCTTCGTCTTTAGCGTCTTTTGTGGTCTACATCTTAGCAGAAAGCTTTTCCACTACGTCTGGCAAGGAGAAAGTGTGCCAGCACAGAAAACATTTCCCATCGTGTTCTAACTAAGCACGGATGTCTGCCAAGTGCTTGGCATGAAGAAAAGAAAAGTTGTCCAAAACAGCTTCCAATCGAATATTCATGTGATTGGAAAAGTCAGGAGAGTGGTAAGGTACTGTTTACTATCAGTTGGCAAGCTGCGCACACAATCCCAATGTAATACAGCATCCTTCTTCACCTTTCCGATGCTGCCGCTCTCTCCGGCTCCTGGAGCCGAAGAAGCGGCTTCTTCGCGCAAAGACGATTGTACCGGTCACAGTGCTCTCTTAGCGCGGCTTCTGCCGAAAGAAGCCCGGGAGCGGCTCTTAGCTCCGGAGAGCATCGTACCTTCGTCTTTAGCGTCTTTTGTGGTCTACATCTTAGCAGAAAGCTTTTCCACTATGTCTGGTAAGGAAAACCTGCGCCAGCACAGAAAACATCTCCCATCGTGTTCTGGACGTTGCACGGAGGTCTGCCAAGTGTTTGACAAGAAGAGAAGGAAAGCTGTCCAAAAGAGCTTCCAATCGAATATTCATGTGATTGGAAAAGTCAGGAGAGTGGTAAGGTACTGTTTTCTATCAGTTGGCAAGCTGCGCTCACAATCCCAATGTAATACAGCATCCTTCTTCACATTTCCGAAGATGCCGCTCCCTCCGGATCCTGGAGCGGAAGAAGCGGCTTCTTCGCGCAAAGACGATTGTACCGGTCACAGTGCTCTCTTAGCGCGGCTTCTGCCGAAAGAAGCCCGGGAGCGGCTCTTAGCTCCGGAGAGCATCGTACCTTCGTCTTTAGCGTCTTTTGTGGTCTACATCTTAGCAGAAAGCTTTTCCACTATGTCTGGCAAGGAAAACCTGCGCCAGCACAGAAAACATCTCCCATCGTGTTCTGGACATTGCACGGAGGTCTGCCAAGTGTTTGACAAGAAGAGAAGAAAAGTTGTCCAAAGCAGCTTCCAATCGAATATTCATGTGATTGGAAAAGTCAGGAGAGTGGTAAGGTACTGTTTTCTATCAGTTGGCAAGCTGCGCACACAATCCCAATGGAATACAGCATCCTTCTTCACCTTACCAATGCTGCCGCTCTCTCCGGCTCCTGGAGCCGAAGAAGCGGCTTCTTCGCGCAAAGACGATTGTACCGGTCACAGTGCTCTCTTAGCGCGGCTTCTGCCGAAAGAAGCCCGGGAGCGGCTCTTAGCTCCGGAGAGCATCGTACCTTCGTCTTTAGCGTCTTTTGTGGTCTACATCTTAGCAAAAAGCTTTTCCACTACGTCTGGCAAGGAGAAAGTGTGCCAACACAGAAAACATCTCCCATCGTGTTCTAACGTTGCACGGAGGTCTGCCAAGTGTTTGACAAGAAGAGAAGAAAAGTTGTCCAAAACACCTTCCAATCGAATATTCATGTGATTGGAAAAGTCAGGAGAGTGGTAAGGTACTGTTTTCTATCAGTTGGCAAGCTGCGCACACAATCCCAATGTAATACAGCATCCTTCTTCACCTTTCTGAAGCTGCCGCTCTCTCCGGCTCCTGGAGCCGAAGAAGCGGCTTCTTCGCGCAAAGACGATTGTACCGGTCACAGTGCTCTCTTAGCGCGGCTTCTGCCGAAAGAAGCCCGGGAGCGGCTCTTAGCTCCGGAGAGCATCGTACCTTCGTCTTTAGCGTCTTTTGTGGTCTACATCTTAGCAAAAAGCTTTTCCACTACGTCTGGCAAGGAGAAAGTGTGCCAGCACAGAAAACATCTCCCATCGTGTTCTAACGTTGCATGGAGGTCTGCCAAGTGCTTGGCATGAAGAAAAGAAAAGTTGTCCAAAACAGCTTCCAATCGAATATTCATGTGATTGGAAAAGTCAGGAGAGTGGTAAGGTACTGTTTTCTATCAGTTGGCAAGCTGCGCTCACAATCCTAGTGTTGTACAGCATCCTTCTTCACCTTTCCGAAGCTGCCGCTCTCTCCGGCTCCTGGAGCCGAAGAAGCGGCTTCTTCGCGCAAAGACGATTGTACCGGTCACAGTGCTCTCTTAGCGCGGCTTCTGCCGAAAGAAGCCCGGGAGCGGCTCTTAGCTCCGGAGAGCATCGTACCTTCGTCTTTAGCGTCTTTTGTGGTCTACATCTTAGCAGAAAGCTTTTCCACTATGTCTGGCAAGGAAAACCTGCGCCAGCACAGAAAACATCTCCCATCGTGTTCTGGACGTTGCACGGAGGTCTGCCAAGTGTTTGACACGAAGAGAAGAAAAGTTGTCCAAAACAGCTTCCAATCGAATATTCATGTGATTGGAAAAGTCAGGAGAGTGGTAAGGTACTGTTTTCTATCAGTTGGCAAGCTGCGCACACAATCCCAGTGCAATACAGCATCCTTCTTCACCTTTCCGAAGCTGCCGCTCTCTCCGCTCCTGGAGCCGAAGAAGCGGCTTCTTCGCGCAAAGACGATTGTACCGGTCACAGTGCTCTCTTAGCGCGGCTTCTGCCGAAAGAAGCCCGGGAGCGGCTCTTAGCTCCGGAGAGCATCGTACCTTCGTCTTTAGCGTCTTTTGTGGTCTACATCTTAGCAGAAAGCTTTTCCACTACGTCTGGCAAGGAGAAAGTGTGCCAGCACAGAAAACATTTCCCATCGTGTTCTAACTAAGCACGGATGTCTGCCAAGTGCTTGGCATGAAGAAAAGAAAAGTTGTCCAAAACAGCTTCCAATCGAATATTCATGTGATTGGAAAAGTCAGGAGAGTGGTAAGGTACTGTTTACTATCAGTTGGCAAGCTGCGCACACAATCCCAATGTAATACAGCATCCTTCTTCACCTTTCCGATGCTGCCGCTCTCTCCGGCTCCTGGAGCCGAAGAAGCGGCTTCTTCGCGCAAAGACGATTGTACCGGTCACAGTGCTCTCTTAGCGCGGCTTCTGCCGAAAGAAGCCCGGGAGCGGCTCTTAGCTCCGGAGAGCATCGTACCTTCGTCTTTAGCGTCTTTTGTGGTCTACATCTTAGCAGAAAGCTTTTCCACTATGTCTGGTAAGGAAAACCTGCGCCAGCACAGAAAACATCTCCCATCGTGTTCTGGACGTTGCACGGAGGTCTGCCAAGTGTTTGACAAGAAGAGAAGGAAAGCTGTCCAAAAGAGCTTCCAATCGAATATTCATGTGATTGGAAAAGTCAGGAGAGTGGTAAGGTACTGTTTTCTATCAGTTGGCAAGCTGCGCTCACAATCCCAATGTAATACAGCATCCTTCTTCACATTTCCGAAGATGCCGCTCCCTCCGGATCCTGGAGCGGAAGAAGCGGCTTCTTCGCGCAAAGACGATTGTACCGGTCACAGTGCTCTCTTAGCGCGGCTTCTGCCGAAAGAAGCCCGGGAGCGGCTCTTAGCTCCGGAGAGCATCGTACCTTCGTCTTTAGCGTCTTTTGTGGTCTACATCTTAGCAGAAAGCTTTTCCACTATGTCTGGCAAGGAAAACCTGCGCCAGCACAGAAAACATCTCCCATCGTGTTCTGGACATTGCACGGAGGTCTGCCAAGTGTTTGACAAGAAGAGAAGAAAAGTTGTCCAAAGCAGCTTCCAATCGAATATTCATGTGATTGGAAAAGTCAGGAGAGTGGTAAGGTACTGTTTTCTATCAGTTGGCAAGCTGCGCACACAATCCCAATGGAATACAGCATCCTTCTTCACCTTACCAATGCTGCCGCTCTCTCCGGCTCCTGGAGCCGAAGAAGCGGCTTCTTCGCGCAAAGACGATTGTACCGGTCACAGTGCTCTCTTAGCGCGGCTTCTGCCGAAAGAAGCCCGGGAGCGGCTCTTAGCTCCGGAGAGCATCGTACCTTCGTCTTTAGCGTCTTTTGTGGTCTACATCTTAGCAAAAAGCTTTTCCACTACGTCTGGCAAGGAGAAAGTGTGCCAACACAGAAAACATCTCCCATCGTGTTCTAACGTTGCACGGAGGTCTGCCAAGTGTTTGACAAGAAGAGAAGAAAAGTTGTCCAAAACACCTTCCAATCGAATATTCATGTGATTGGAAAAGTCAGGAGAGTGGTAAGGTACTGTTTTCTATCAGTTGGCAAGCTGCGCACACAATCCCAATGTAATACAGCATCCTTCTTCACCTTTCCGAAGCTGCCGCTCTCTCCGGCTCCTGGAGCCGAAGAAGCGGCTTCTTCGCGCAAAGACGATTGTACCGGTCACAGTGCTCTCTTAGCGCGGCTTCTGCCGAAAGAAGCCCGGGAGCGGCTCTTAGCTCCGGAGAGCATCGTACCTTCGTCTTTAGCGTCTTTTGTGGTCTACATCTTAGCAGAAAGCTTTTCCACTATGTCTGGCAAGGAGAAAGTGTGCCAGCACAGAAAACATCTCCCATCGTGTTCTGGACGTTGCACGGAGGTCTGCAAGTGTTTGGCATGAAGAAACGAAAAGCTGTCCAAAAGAGCTTCCAATCGAATATTCATGTGATTGGAAAAGTCAGGAGAGTGGTAAGGTACTGTTTTCTATCAGTTGGCAAGCTGCGCACACAATCCCAGTGTTGTACAGCATCCTTCTTCACCTTTCCGAAGCTGCCGCTCTCTCCGCCTCCTGGAGCCGAAGAAGCGGCTTCTTCGCGCAAAGACGATTGTACCGGTCACAGTGCTCTCTTAGCGCGGCTTCTGCCGAAAGAAGCCCGGGAGCGGCTCTTAGCTCCGGAGAGCATCGTACCTTCGTCTTTAGCGTCTTTTGTGGTCTACATCTTAGCAGAAAGCTTTTCCACTATGTCTGGCAAGGAAAACCTGCGCCAGCACAGAAAACATTTCCCATCGTGTTCTAACGTTGCACGGATGTCTGCCAAGTGCTTGGCATGAAGAAAAGAAAAGTTGTCCAAAACAGCTTCCAATCGAATATTCATGTGATTGGAAAAGTCAGGAGAGTGGTAAGGTACTGTTTTCTATCAGTTGGCAACCTGTGCACACAATCCTAGTGTAATACAGCATCCTTCCTCACCTTTCCGATGCTGCCGCTCTCTCCGGCACCTGGAGCCGAAGAAGCGGCTTCTTCGCGCAAAGACGATTGTACCGGTCACAGTGCTCTCTTAGCGCGGCTTCTGCCGAAAGAAGCCCGGGAGCGGCTCTTAGCTCCGGAGAGCATCGTACCTTCGTCTTTAGCGTCTTTTGTGGTCTACATCTTAGCAAAAAGCTTTTCCACTATGTCTGGCAAGGAGGAAGTGTGCCAGCACAGAAAACATCTCCCATCGTGTTCTAACGTTGCACGGATGTCTGCCAAGTGCTTGGCATGAAGAAAAGAAAAGTTGTCCAAAACAGCTTCCAATCGAATATTCATGTGATTGGAAAAGTCAGGAGAGTGGTAAGGTACTGTTTACTATCAGTTGGCAAGCTGCGCACACAATCCCAATGTAATACAGCATCCTTCTTCACATTTCCGAAGCTGCCGCTCCCTCCGGATCCTGGAGCGGAAGAAGCGGCTTCTTCGCGCAAAGACGATTGTACCGCTCACAGTGCTCTCTTAGCGCGGCTTCTGCCGAAAGAAGCCCGGGAGCGGCTCTTAGCTCCGGAGAGCATCGTACCTTCGTCTTTAGCGTCTTTTGTGGTCTACATCTTAGCAGAAAGCTTTTCCACTATGTCTGGCAAGGAAAACCTGCGCCAGCACAGAAAACATCTCCCATCGTGTTCTGGACGTTGCACGGAGGTCTGCCAAGTGTTTGACAAGAAGAGAAGAAAAGTTGTCCAAAGCAGCTTCCAATCGAATATTCATGTGATTGGAAAAGTCAGGAGAGTGGTAAGGTACTGTTTTCTATCAGTTGGCAAGCTGCGCACACAATCCCAATGTAATACAGCATCCTTCTTCACCTTACCAATGCTGCCGCTCTCTCCGGCTCCTGGAGCCGAAGAAGCGGCTTCTTCGCGCAAAGACGATTGTACCGGTCACAGTGCTCTCTTAGCGCGGCTTCTGCCGAAAGAAGCCCGGGAGCGGCTCTTAGCTCCGGAGAGCATCGTACCTTCGTCTTTAGCGTCTTTTGTGGTCTACATCTTAGCAAAAAGCTTTTCCACTACGTCTGGCAAGGAGAAAGTGTGCCAACACAGAAAACATCTCCCATCGTGTTCTAACGTTGCACGGATGTCTGCCAAGTGTTTGACAAGAAGAGAAGAAAAGTTGTCCAATACAGCTTCCAATCGAATATTCATGTGATTGGAAAAGTCAGGAGAGTGGTAAGGTACTGTTTTCTATCAGTTGGCAAGCTGCGCACACAATCCCAATGTAATACAGCATCCTTCTTCACCTTTCCGAAGCTGCCGCTCTCTCCGGCTCCTGGAGCCGAAGAAGCGGCTTCTTCGCGCAAAGACGATTGTACCGGTCACAGTGCTCTCTTAGCGCGGCTTCTGCCGAAAGAAGCCCGGGAGCGGCTCTTAGCTCCGGAGAGCATCGTACCTTCGTCTTTAGCGTCTTTTGTGGTCTACATCTTAGCAAAAGGCTTTTCCACTACGTCTGGCAAGGAGAAAGTGTGCCAACACAGAAAACATCTCCCATCGTGTTCTAACGTTGCACGGATGTCTGCCAAGTGCTTGGCATGAAGAAAAGAAAAGTTGTCCAAAAGAGCTTCCAATCGAATATTCATGTGATTGGAAAAGTCAGGAGAGTGGTAAGGTACTGTTTTCTATCAGTTGGCAAGCTGCGCACACAATCCCAGTGTTGTACAGCATCCTTCTTCACCTTTCCGAAGCTGCCGCTCTCTCCGGCTCCTGGAGCCGAAGAAGCGGCTTCTTCGTGCAAAGACGATTGTACCGGTCACAGTGCTCTCTTAGCGCGGCTTCTGCCGAAAGAAGCCCGGGAGCGGCTCTTAGCTCCGGAGAGCATCGTACCTTCGTCTTTAGCGTCTTTTGTGGTCTACATCTTAGCAGAAAGCTTTTCCACTATGTCTGGCAAGGAAAACCTGCGCCAGCACAGAAAACATTTCCCATCGTGTTCTAACGTTGCACGGATGTCTGCCAAGTGCTTGGCATGAAGAAAAGAAAAGTTGTCCAAAACAGCTTCCAATCGAATATTCATGTGATTGGAAAAGTCAGGAGAGTGGTAAGGTACTGTTTTCTATCAGTTGGCAACCTGTGCACACAATCCTAGTGTAATACAGCATCCTTCCTCACCTTTCCGATGCTGCCGCTCTCTCCGGCACCTGGAGCCGAAGAAGCGGCTTCTTCGCGCAAAGACGATTGTACCGGTCACAGTGCTCTCTTAGCGCGGCTTCTGCCGAAAGAAGCCCGGGTGCGGCTCTTAGCTCCGGAGAGCATCGTACCTTCGTCTTTAGCGTCTTTTGTGGTCTACATCTCAGCAAAAAGCTTTTCCACTATGTCTGGCAAGGAGGAAGTGTGCCAGCACAGAAAACATCTCCCATCGTGTTCTAACGTTGCACGGATGTCTGCCAAGTGCTTGGCATGAAGAAAAGAAAAGTTGTCCAAAACAGCTTCCAATCGAATATTCATGTGATTGGAAAAGTCAGGAGAGTGGTAAGGTACTGTTTACTATCAGTTGGCAAGCTGCGCACACAATCCCAATGTAATACAGCATCCTTCTTCATCTTTCCGATGCTGCCGCTCTCTCCGGCTCCTGGAGCCGAAGAAGCGGCTTCTTCGCGCAAAGACGATTGTACCGGTCACAGTGCTCTCTTAGCGCGGCTTCTGCCGAAAGAAGCCCGGGAGCGGCTCTTAGCTCCGGAGAGCATCGTACCTTCGTCTTTAGCATCTTTTGTGGTCTACATCTTAGCAGAAAGCTCTTCCACTATGTCTGGTAAGGAAAACCTGCGCCAGCACAGAAAACATCTCCCATCGTGTTCTGGACGTTGCACGGAGGTCTGCCAAGTGTTTGACAAGAAGAGAAGAAAAGCTGTCCAAAAGAGCTTCCAATCGAATATTCATGTGATTGGAAAAGTCAGGAGAGTGGTAAGGTACTGTTTTCTATCAGTTGGCAAGCTGCGCACACAATCCCAATGTAATACAGCATCCTTCTTCACCTTTCTGAAGCTGCCGCTCTCTCCGGCTCCTGGAGCCGAAGAAGCGGCTTCTTCGCGCAAAGACGATTGTACCGGTCACAGTGCTCTCTTAGCGCGGCTTCTGCCGAAAGAAGCCCGGGAGCGGCTCTTAGCTCCGGAGAGCATCGTACCTTCGTCTTTAGCGTCTTTTGTGGTCTACATCTTAGCAAAAAGCTTTTCCACTACGTCTGGCAAGGAGAAAGTGTGCCAGCACAGAAAACATCTCCCATCGTGTTCTAACGTTGCATGGAGGTCTGCCAAGTGCTTGGCATGAAGAAAAGAAAAGTTGTCCAAAACAGCTTCCAATCGAATATTCATGTGATTGGAAAAGTCAGGAGAGTGGTAAGGTACTGTTTTCTATCAGTTGGCAAGCTGTGCACACAATCCCTATGTAATACAGCATCCTTCTTCACCTTTCCGAAGCTGCCGCTCTCTCCGGCTCCTGGAGCCGAAGAAGCGGCTTCTTCGCGCAAAGACGATTGTACCGGTCACAGTGCTCTCTTAGCGCGGCTTCTGCCGAAAGAAGCCCGGGAGCGGCTCTTAGCTCCGGAGAGCATCGTACCTTCGTCTTTAGCATCTTTTGTGGTCTACATCTTAGCAGAAACCTTTTCCACTATGTCTGGTAAGGAAAACCTGCGCCAGCACAGAAAACATCTCCCATCGTGTTCTGGACGTTGCACGGAGGTCTGCCAAGTGTTTGACAAGAAGAGAAGAAAAGCTGTCCAAAAGAGCTTCCAATCGAATATTCATGTGATTGGAAAAATCAGGAGAGTGGTAAGGTACTGTTTTCTATCAGTTGGCAAGCTGCGCACACAATCCCAATGTAATACCGCATCCTTCTTCACCTTTCTGAAGCTGCCGCTCTCTCCGGCTCCTGGAGCCGAAGAAGCGGCTTCTTCGCGCAAAGACGATTGTACCGGTCACAGTGCTCTCTTAGCGCGGCTTCTGCCGAAAGAAGCCCGGGAGCGGCTCTTAGCTCCGGAGAGCATCGTACCTTCGTCTTTAGCGTCTTTTGTGGTCTACATCTTAGCAAAAAGCTTTTCCACTACGTCTGGCAAGGAGAAAGTGTGCCAGCACAGAAAACATCTCCCATCGTGTTCTAACGTTGCATGGAGGTCTGCCAAGTGCTTGGCATGAAGAAAAGAAAAGTTGTCCAAAACAGCTTCCAATCGAATATTCATGTGATTGGAAAAGTCAGGAGAGTGGTAAGGTACTGTTTTCTATCAGTTGGCAAGCTGCGCTCACAATCCCAGTGTTGTACAGCATCCTTCTTCACCTTTCCGAAGCTGCCGCTCTCTCCGGCTCCTGGAGCCGAAGAAGCGGCTTCTTCGCGCAAAGACGATTGTACCGGTCACAGTGCTCTCTTAGCGCGGCTTCTGCCGAAAGAAGCCCGGGAGCGGCTCTTAGCTCCGGAGAGCATCGTACCTTCGTCTTTAGCGTCTTTTGTGGTCTACATCTTAGCAGAAAGCTTTTCCACTATGTCTGGCAAGGAAAACCTGCGCCAGCACAGAAAACATCTCCCATCGTGTTCTGGACGTTGCACGGAGGTCTGCCAAATGTTTGACACGAAGAGAAGAAAAGTTGTCCAAAACAGCTTCCAATCGAATATTCATGTGATTGGAAAAGTCAGGAGAGTGGTAAGGTACTGTTTTCTATCAGTTGGCAAGCTGCGCACACAATCCCAGTGCAATACAGCATCCTTCTTCACCTTTCCGAAGCTGCCGCTCTCTCCGCTCCTGGAGCCGAAGAAGCGGCTTCTTCGCGCAAAGACGATTGTACCGGTCACAGTGCTCTCTTAGCGCGGCTTCTGCCGAAAGAAGCCCGGGAGTGGCTCTTAGCTCCGGAGAGCATCGTACCTTCGTCTTTAGCGTCTTTTGTGGTCTACATCTTAGCAGAAAGCTTTTCCACTACGTCTGGCAAGGAGAAAGTGTGCCAGCACAGAAAACATTTCCCATCGTGTTCTAACTAAGCACGGATGTCTGCCAAGTGCTTGGCATGAAGAAAAGAAAAGTTGTCCAAAACAGCTTCCAATCGAATATTCATGTGATTGGAAAAGTCAGGAGAGTGGTAAGGTACTGTTTTCTATCAGTTGGCAACCTGTGCACACAATCCTAGTGTAATACAGCATCCTTCTTCATGTTTCCGATGCTGCCGCTCTCTCCGGCACCTGGAGCCGAAGAAGCGGCTTCTTCGCGCAAAGACGATTGTACCGGTCACAGTGCTCTCTTAGCGCGGCTTCTGCCGAAAGAAGCCCGGGAGCGGCTCTTAGCTCCGGAGAGCATCGTACCTTCGTCTTTAGCGTCTTTTGTGGTCTACATCTTAGCAAAAATCTTTTCCACTACGTCTGGCAAGGAGGAAGTGTGCCAGCACAGAAAACATCTCCCATCGTGTTCTGGACGTTGCACGGATGTCTGCCAAGTGTTTGGCATGAAGAAAAGAAAAGTTGTCCAAAACAGCTTCCAATCGAATATTCATGTGATTGGAAAAGTCAGGAGAGTGGTAAGGTACTGTTTACTATCAGTTGGCAAGCTGCGCACACAATCCCAATGTAATACAGCATCCTTCTTCACCTTTCCGATGCTGCCGCTCTCTCCGGCTCCTGGAGCCGAAGAAGCGGCTTCTTCGCGCAAAGACGATTGTACCGGTCACAGTGCTCTCTTAGCGCGGCTTCTGCCGAAAGAAGCCCGGGAGCGGCTCTTAGCTCCGGAGAGCATCGTACCTTCGTCTTTAGCATCTTTTGTGGTCTACATCTTAGCAGAAAGCTTTTCCACTATGTCTGGTAAGGAAAACCTGCGCCAGCACAGAAAACATCTCCCATCGTGTTCTGGACGTTGCACGGAGGTCTGCCAAGTGTTTGACAAGAAGAGAAGGAAAGCTGTCCAAAAGAGCTTCCAATCGAATATTCATGTGATTGGAAAAGTCAGGAGAGTGGTAAGGTACTGTTTTCTATCAGTTGGCAAGCTGCGCTCACAATCCCAATGTAATACAGCATCCTTCTTCACATTTCCGAAGATGCCGCTCCCTCCGGATCCTGGAGCGGAAGAAGCGGCTTCTTCGCGCAAAGACGATTGTACCGGTCACAGTGCTCTCTTAGCGCGGCTTCTGCCGAAAGAAGCCCGGGAGCGGCTCTTAGCTCCGGAGAGCATCGTACCTTCGTCTTTAGCGTCTTTTGTGGTCTACATCTTAGCAGAAAGCTTTTCCACTATGTCTGGCAAGGAAAACCTGCGCCAGCACAGAAAACATCTCCCATCGTGTTCTGGACATTGCACGGAGGTCTGCCAAGTGTTTGACAAGAAGAGAAGAAAAGTTGTCCAAAGCAGCTTCCAATCGAATATTCATGTGATTGGAAAAGTCAGGAGAGTGGTAAGGTACTGTTTTCTATCAGTTGGCAAGCTGCGCACACAATCCCAATGGAATACAGCATCCTTCTTCACCTTACCAATGCTGCCGCTCTCTCCGGCTCCTGGAGCCGAAGAAGCGGCTTCTTCGCGCAAAGACGATTGTACCGGTCACAGTGCTCTCTTAGCGCGGCTTCTGCCGAAAGAAGCCCGGGAGCGGCTCTTAGCTCCGGAGAGCATCGTACCTTCGTCTTTAGCGTCTTTTGTGGTCTACATCTTAGCAAAAAGCTTTTCCACTACGTCTGGCAAGGAGAAAGTGTGCCAACACAGAAAACATCTCCCATCGTGTTCTAACGTTGCACGGAGGTCTGCCAAGTGTTTGACAAGAAGAGAAGAAAAGTTGTCCAAAACAGCTTCCAATCGAATATTCATGTGATTGGAAAAGTCAGGAGAGTGGTAAGGTACTGTTTTCTATCAGTTGGCAAGCTGCGCACACAATCCCAATGTAATACAGCATCCTTCTTCACCTTTCCGAAGCTGCCGCTCTCTCCGGCTCCTGGAGCCGAAGAAGCGGCTTCTTCGCGCAAAGACGATTGTACCGGTCACAGTGCTCTCTTAGCGCGGCTTCTGCCGAAAGAAGCCCGGGAGCGGCTCTTAGCTCCGGAGAGCATCGTACCTTCGTCTTTAGCGTCTTTTGTGGTCTACATCTTAGCAGAAAGCTTTTCCACTATGTCTGGCAAGGAGAAAGTGTGCCAGCACAGAAAACATCTCCCATCGTGTTCTGGACGTTGCACGGAGGTCTGCAAGTGTTTGGCATGAAGAAACGAAAAGCTGTCCAAAAGAGCTTCCAATCGAATATTCATGTGATTGGAAAAGTCAGGAGAGTGGTAAGGTACTGTTTACTATCAGTTGGCAAGCTGCGCACACAATCCCAATGTAATACAGCATCCTTCTTCACCTTTCCGATGCTGCCGCTCTCTCCGGCTCCTGGAGCCGAAGAAGCGGCTTCTTCGCGCAAAGACGATTGTACCGGTCACAGTGCTCTCTTAGCGCGGCTTCTGCCGAAAGAAGCCCGGGAGCGGCTCTTAGCTCCGGAGAGCATCGTACCTTCGTCTTTAGCGTCTTTTGTGGTCTACATCTTAGCAAAAGGCTTTTCCACTACGTCTGGCAAGGAGAAAGTGTGCCAGCGCAGAAAACATCTCCCATCGTGTTCTAACGTTGCACGGAGGTCTGCCAAGTGCTTGGCATGAAGAAAAGAAAAGTTGTCCAAAACAGCTTCCAATCGAATATTCATGTGATTGGAAAAGTCAGGAGAGTGGTAAGGTACTGTTTACTATCAGTTGGCAAGCTGCGCACACAATCCCAATGTAATACAGCATCCTTCTTCACCTTTCCGAAGCTGCCGCTCTCTCCGGCTCCTGGAGCCGAAGAAGCGGCTTCTTCGCGCAAAGACGATTGTACCGGTCACAGTGCTCTCTTAGCGCGGCTTCTGCCGAAAGAAGCCCGGGAGCGGCTCTTAGCTCCGGAGAGCATCGTACCTTCGTCTTTAGCATCTTTTGTGGTCTACATCTTAGCAGAAAGCTTTTCCACTATGTCTGGTAAGGAAAACCTGCGCCAGCTCAGAAAACATCTCCCATCGTGTTCTGGACGTTGCACGGAGGTCTGCCAAGTGTTTGACACGAAGAGAAGAAAAGTTGTCCAAAACAGCTTCCAATCGAATATTCATGTGATTGGAAAAGTCAGGAGAGTGGTAAGGTACTGTTTTCTATCAGTTGGCAAGCTGCGCACACAATCCCAGTGCAATACAGCATCCTTCTTCACCTTTCCGAAGCTGCCGCTCTCTCCGCTCCTGGAGCCGAAGAAGCGGCTTCTTCGCGCAAAGACGATTGTACCGGTCACAGTGCTCTCTTAGCGCGGCTTCTGCCGAAAGAAGCCCGGGAGCGGCTCTTAGCTCCGGAGAGCATCGTACCTTCGTCTTTAGCGTCTTTTGTGGTCTACATCTTAGCAAAAAGCTTTTCCACTACGTCTGGCAAGGAGGAAGTGTGCCAGCACAGAAAACATCTCCCATCGTGTTCTAACGTTGCACGGAGGTCTGCCAAGTGCTTGGCATGAAGAAAAGAAAAGTTGTCCAAAACAGCTTCCAATCGAATATTCATGTGATTGGAAAAGTCAGGAGAGTGGTAAGGTACTGTTTACTATCAGTTGGCAAGCAGCGCACACAATCCCAATGTAATACAGCATCCTTCTTCACCTTTCCGATGCTGCCGCTCTCTCCGGCTCCTGGAGCCGAAGAAGCGGCTTCTTCGCGCAAAGACGATTGTACCGGTCACAGTGCTCTCTTAGCACGGCTTCTGCCGAAAGAAGCCCGGGAGCGGCTCTTAGCTCCGGAGAGCATCGTACCTTCGTCTTTAGCGTCTTTTGTGGTCTACATCTTAGCAAAAAGCTTTTCCACTATGTCTGGCAAGGAGAAAGTGTGCCAGCACAGAAAACATCTCCCATCGTGTTCTACCGTTGCACGGAGGTCTGCCAAGTGCTTGGCATGAAGAAAGAAAAGTTGTCCAAAACAGCTTCCAATTGAATATTCATGTGATTGGAAAAGTCAGGAGAGTGGTAAGGTACTGTTTTCTATCAGTTGGCAAGCTGCGCACACAATCCCAATGTAATACAGCATCCTTCTTCACGTTTCCGAAGCTGCCGCTCCCTCCGGATCCTGGAGCCGAAGAAGCGGCTTCTTCGCGCAAAGACGATTGTACCGGTCACAGTGCTCTCTTAGCGCGGCTTCTGCCGAAAGAAGCCCGGGAGCGGCTCTTAGCTCCGGAGAGCATCGTACCTTCGTCTTTAGCGTCTTTTGTGGTCTACATCTTAGCAAAAAGCTTTTCCACTATGTCTGGCAAGGAGGAAGTGTGCCAGCACAGAAAACATCTCCCATCGTGTTCTAACGTTGCACGGATGTCTGCCAAGTGCTTGGCATGAAGAAAAGAAAAGTTGTCCAAAACAGCTTCCAATCGAATATTCATGTGATTGGAAAAGTCAGGAGAGTGGTAAGGTACTGTTTTCTATCAGTTGGCAAGCTGCGCACACAATCCCAATGTAATACAGCATCCTTCTTCACCTTTCCGATGCTGCCGCTCTCTCCGGCTCCTGGAGCCGAAGAAGCGGCTTCTTCGCGCAAAGACGATTGTACCGGTCACAGTGCTCTCTTAGCGCGGCTTCTGCCGAAAGAAGCCCGGGAGCGGCTCTTAGCTCCGGAGAGCATCGTACCTTCGTCTTTAGCGTCTTTTGTGGTCTACATCTTAGCAGAAAGCTTTTCCACTATGTCTGGCAAGGAGAAAGTGTGCCAGCACAGAAAACATCTCCCATCGTGTTCTGGACGTTGCACGGAGGTCTGCAAGTGTTTGGCATGAAGAAACGAAAAGCTGTCCAAAAGAGCTTCCAATCGAATATTCATGTGATTGGAAAAGTCAGGAGAGTGGTAAGGTACTGTTTACTATCAGTTGGCAAGCTGCGCACACAATCCCAATGTAATACAGCATCCTTCTTCACCTTTCCGATGCTGCCGCTCTCTCCGGCTCCTGGAGCCGAAGAAGCGGCTTCTTCGCGCAAAGACGATTGTACCGGTCACAGTGCTCTCTTAGCGCGGCTTCTGCCGAAAGAAGCCCGGGAGCGGCTCTTAGCTCCGGAGAGCATCGTACCTTCGTCTTTAGCGTCTTTTGTGGTCTACATCTTAGCAAAAGGCTTTTCCACTACGTCTGGCAAGGAGAAAGTGTGCCAGCGCAGAAAACATCTCCCATCGTGTTCTACCGTTGCACGGAGGTCTGCCAAGTGCTTGGCATGAAGAAAAGAAAAGTTGTCCAAAACAGCTTCCAATCGAATATTCATGTGATTGGAAAAGTCAGGAGAGTGGTAAGGTACTGTTTACTATCAGTTGGCAAGCTGCGCACACAATCCCAATGTAATACAGCATCCTTCTTCACCTTTCCGAAGCTGCCGCTCTCTCCGGCTCCTGGAGCCGAAGAAGCGGCTTCTTCGCGCAAAGACGATTGTACCGGTCACAGTGCTCTCTTAGCGCGGCTTCTGCCGAAAGAAGCCCGGGAGCGGCTCTTAGCTCCGGAGAGCATCGTACCTTCGTCTTTAGCATCTTTTGTGGTCTACATCTTAGCAGAAAGCTTTTCCACTATGTCTGGTAAGGAAAACCTGCGCCAGCTCAGAAAACATCTCCCATCGTGTTCTGGACGTTGCACGGAGGTCTGCCAAGTGTTTGACACGAAGAGAAGAAAAGTTGTCCAAAAGAGCTTCCAATCGAATATTCATGTGATTGGAAAAGTCAGGAGAGTGGTAAGGTACTGTTTTCTATCAGTTGGAAAGCTGCGCACACAATCCCAGTGCAATACAGCATCCTTCTTCACCTTTCCGAAGCTGCCGCTCTCTCCGCTCCTGGAGCCGAAGAAGCGGCTTCTTCGCGCAAAGACGATTGTACCGGTCACAGTGCTCTCTTAGCGCGGCTTCTGCCGAAAGAAGCCCGGGAGCGGCTCTTAGCTCCGGAGAGCATCGTACCTTCGTCTTTAGCGTCTTTTGTGGTCTACATCTTAGCAGAAAGCTTTTCCACTATGTCTGGCAAGGAGAAAGTGTGCCAGCACAGAAAACATTTCCCATCGTGTTCTAACGTTGCACGGATGTCTGCCAAGTGCTTGGCATGAAGAAAAGAAAAGTTGTCCAAAGCAGCTTCCAATCGAATATTCATGTGATTGGAAAAGTCAGGAGAGTGGTAAGGTACTGTTTTCTATCAGTTGGCAACCTGTGCACACAATCCTAGTGTAATACAGCATCCTTCTTCACGTTTCCGATGCTGCCGCTCTCTCCGGCACCTGGAGCCGAAGAAGCGGCTTCTTCGCGCAAAGACGATTGTACCGGTCACAGTGCTCTCTTAGCGCGGCTTCTGCCGAAAGAAGCCCGGGAGCGGCTCTTAGCTCCGGAGAGCATCGTACCTTCGTCTTTAGCGTCTTTTGTGGTCTACATCTTAGCAAAAAGCTTTTCCACTACGTCTGGCAAGGAGGAAGTGTGCCAGCACAGAAAACATCTCCCATCGTGTTCTAACGTTGCACGGAGGTCTGCCAAGTGCTTGGCATGAAGAAAAGAAAAGTTGTCCAAAACAGCTTCCAATCGAATATTCATGTGATTGGAAAAGTCAGGAGAGTGGTAAGGTACTGTTTACTATCAGTTGGCAAGCAGCGCACACAATCCCAATGTAATACAGCATCCTTCTTCACCTTTCCGATGCTGCCGCTCTCTCCGGCTCCTGGAGCCGAAGAAGCGGCTTCTTCGCGCAAAGACGATTGTACCGGTCACAGTGCTCTCTTAGCGCGGCTTCTGCCGAAAGAAGCCCGGGAGCGGCTCTTAGCTCCGGAGAGCATCGTACCTTCGTCTTTAGCGTCTTTTGTGGTCTACATCTTAGCAAAAAGCTTTTCCACTACGTCTGGCAAGGAGAAAGTGTGCCAGCACAGAAAACATCTCCCATCGTGTTCTAACGTTGCATGGAGGTCTGCCAAGTGCTTGGCATGAAGAAAAGAAAAGTTGTCCAAAACAGCTTCCAATCGAATATTCATGTGATTGGAAAAGTCAGGAGAGTGGTAAGGTACTGTTTTCTATCAGTTGGCAAGCTGCGCACACAATCCCAATGTAATACAGCATCCTTCTTCACGTTTCCGAAGCTACCGCTCCCTCCGGATCCTGGAGCCGAAGAAGCGGCTTCTTCGCGCAAAGACGATTGTACCGGTCACAGTGCTCTCTTAGCGCGGCTTCTGCCGAAAGAAGCCCGGGAGCGGCTCTTAGCTCCGGAGAGCATCGTACCTTCGTCTTTAGCGTCTTTTGTGGTCTACATCTTAGCAAAAAGCTTTTCCACTATGTCTGGCAAGGAGGAAGTGTGCCAGCACAGAAAACATCTCCCATCGTGTTCTAACGTTGCACGGATGTCTGCCAAGTGCTTGGCATGAAGAAAAGAAAAGTTGTCCAAAACAGCTTCCAATCGAATATTCATGTGATTGGAAAAGTCAGGAGAGTGGTAAGGTACTGTTTTCTATCAGTTGGCAAGCTGCGCACACAATCCCAATGTAATACAGCATCCTTCTTCACCTTTCCGATGCTGCCGCTCTCTCCGGCTCCTGGAGCCGAAGAAGCGGCTTCTTCGCGCAAAGACGATTGTACCGGTCACAGTGCTCTCTTAGCGCGGCTTCTGCCGAAAGAAGCCCGGGAGCGGCTCTTAGCTCCGGAGAGCATCGTACCTTCGTCTTTAGCATCTTTTGTGGTCGACATCTTAGCAGAAAGTTTTTCCACTATGTCTGGTAAGGAAAACCTGCGCCAGCACAGAAAACATCTCCCATCGTGTTCTGGACTTTGCACGGAGGTCTGCCAAGTGTTTGACAAGAAGAGAAGAAAAGTTGTCCAAAAGAGCTTCCAATCGAATATTCATGTGATTGGAAAAGTCAGGAGAGTGGTAAGGTACTGTTTTCTATCAGTTGGCAAGCTGCGCACACAATCCCAATGTAATACAGCATCCTTCTTCACCTTTCTGAAGCTGCCGCTATCTCCGGCTCCTGGAGCCGAAGAAGCGGCTTCTTCGCGCAAAGACGATTGTACCGGTCACAGTGCTCTCTTAGCGCGGCTTCTGCCGAAAGAAGCCCGGGAGCGGCTCTTAGCTCCGGAGAGCATCGTACCTTCGTCTTTAGCGTCTTTTGTGGTCTACATCTTAGCAAAAAGCTTTTCCACTATGTCTGGCAAGGAGGAAGTGTGCCAGCACAGAAAACATCTCCCATCGTGTTCTAACGTTGCACGGATGTCTGCCAAGTGCTTGGCATGAAGAAAAGAAAAGTTGTCCAAAACAGCTTCCAATCGAATATTCATGTGATTGGAAAAGTCAGGAGAGTGGTAAGGTACTGTTTTCTATCAGTTGGCAAGCTGCGCACACAATCCCAATGTAATACAGCATCCTTCTTCACCTTTCCGATGCTGCCGCTCTCTCCGGCTCCTGGAGCCGAAGAAGCGGCTTCTTCGCGCAAAGACGATTGTACCGGTCACAGTGCTCTCTTAGCGCGGCTTCTGCCGAAAGAAGCCCGGGAGCGGCTCTTAGCTCCGGAGAGCATCGTACCTTCGTCTTTAGCGTCTTTTGTGGTCTACATCTTAGCAGAAAGCTTTTCCACTATGTCTGGCAAGGAGAAAGTGTGCCAGCACAGAAAACATCTCCCATCGTGTTCTGGACGTTGCACGGAGGTCTGCAAGTGTTTGGCATGAAGAAACGAAAAGCTGTCCAAAAGAGCTTCCAATCGAATATTCATGTGATTGGAAAAGTCAGGAGAGTGGTAAGGTACTGTTTACTATCAGTTGGCAAGCTGCGCACACAATCCCAATGTAATACAGCATCCTTCTTCACCTTTCCGATGCTGCCGCTCTCTCCGGCTCCTGGAGCCGAAGAAGCGGCTTCTTCGCGCAAAGACGATTGTACCGGTCACAGTGCTCTCTTAGCGCGGCTTCTGCCGAAAGAAGCCCGGGAGCGGCTCTTAGCTCCGGAGAGCATCGTACCTTCGTCTTTAGCGTCTTTTGTGGTCTACATCTTAGCAAAAGGCTTTTCCACTACGTCTGGCAAGGAGAAAGTGTGCCAGCGCAGAAAACATCTCCCATCGTGTTCTACCGTTGCACGGAGGTCTGCCAAGTGCTTGGCATGAAGAAAAGAAAAGTTGTCCAAAACAGCTTCCAATCGAATATTCATGTGATTGGAAAAGTCAGGAGAGTGGTAAGGTACTGTTTACTATCAGTTGGCAAGCTGCGCACACAATCCCAATGTAATACAGCATCCTTCTTCACCTTTCCGAAGCTGCCGCTCTCTCCGGCTCCTGGAGCCGAAGAAGCGGCTTCTTCGCGCAAAGACGATTGTACCGGTCACAGTGCTCTCTTAGCGCGGCTTCTGCCGAAAGAAGCCCGGGAGCGGCTCTTAGCTCCGGAGAGCATCGTACCTTCGTCTTTAGCATCTTTTGTGGTCTACATCTTAGCAGAAAGCTTTTCCACTATGTCTGGTAAGGAAAACCTGCGCCAGCTCAGAAAACATCTCCCATCGTGTTCTGGACGTTGCACGGAGGTCTGCCAAGTGTTTGACACGAAGAGAAGAAAAGTTGTCCAAAACAGCTTCCAATCGAATATTCATGTGATTGGAAAAGTCAGGAGAGTGGTAAGGTACTGTTTTCTATCAGTTGGAAAGCTGCGCACACAATCCCAGTGCAATACAGCATCCTTCTTCACCTTTCCGAAGCTGCCGCTCTCTCCGCTCCTGGAGCCGAAGAAGCGGCTTCTTCGCGCAAAGACGATTGTACCGGTCACAGTGCTCTCTTAGCGCGGCTTCTGCCGAAAGAAGCCCGGGAGCGGCTCTTAGCTCCGGAGAGCATCGTACCTTCGTCTTTAGCGTCTTTTGTGGTCTACATCTTAGCAAAAAGCTTTTCCACTACGTCTGGCAAGGAGAAAGTGTGCCAGCACAGAAAACATCTCCCATCGTGTTCTAACGTTGCATGGAGGTCTGCCAAGTGCTTGGCATGAAGAAAAGAAAAGTTGTCCAAAACAGCTTCCAATCGAATATTCATGTGATTGGAAAAGTCAGGAGAGTGGTAAGGTACTGTTTTCTATCAGTTGGCAAGCTGCGCACACAATCCCAATGTAATACAGCATCCTTCTTCACGTTTCCGAAGCTACCGCTCCCTCCGGATCCTGGAGCCGAAGAAGCGGCTTCTTCGCGCAAAGACGATTGTACCGGTCACAGTGCTCTCTTAGCGCGGCTTCTGCCGAAAGAAGCCCGGGAGCGGCTCTTAGCTCCGGAGAGCATCGTACCTTCGTCTTTAGCGTCTTTTGTGGTCTACATCTTAGCAAAAAGCTTTTCCACTATGTCTGGCAAGGAGGAAGTGTGCCAGCACAGAAAACATCTCCCATCGTGTTCTAACGTTGCACGGATGTCTGCCAAGTGCTTGGCATGAAGAAAAGAAAAGTTGTCCAAAACAGCTTCCAATCGAATATTCATGTGATTGGAAAAGTCAGGAGAGTGGTAAGGTACTGTTTTCTATCAGTTGGCAAGCTGCGCACACAATCCCAATGTAATACAGCATCCTTCTTCACCTTTCCGATGCTGCCGCTCTCTCCGGCTCCTGGAGCCGAAGAAGCGGCTTCTTCGCGCAAAGACGATTGTACCGGTCACAGTGCTCTCTTAGCGCGGCTTCTGCCGAAAGAAGCCCGGGAGCGGCTCTTAGCTCCGGAGAGCATCGTACCTTCGTCTTTAGCATCTTTTGTGGTCGACATCTTAGCAGAAAGTTTTTCCACTATGTCTGGTAAGGAAAACCTGCGCCAGCACAGAAAACATCTCCCATCGTGTTCTGGACTTTGCACGGAGGTCTGCCAAGTGTTTGACAAGAAGAGAAGAAAAGTTGTCCAAAAGAGCTTCCAATCGAATATTCATGTGATTGGAAAAGTCAGGAGAGTGGTAAGGTACTGTTTTCTATCAGTTGGCAAGCTGCGCACACAATCCCAATGTAATACAGCATCCTTCTTCACCTTTCTGAAGCTGCCGCTATCTCCGGCTCCTGGAGCCGAAGAAGCGGCTTCTTCGCGCAAAGACGATTGTACCGGTCACAGTGCTCTCTTAGCGCGGCTTCTGCCGAAAGAAGCCCGGGAGCGGCTCTTAGCTCCGGAGAGCATCGTACCTTCGTCTTTAGCGTCTTTTGTGGTCTACATCTTAGCAAAAAGCTTTTCCACTATGTCTGGCAAGGAGGAAGTGTGCCAGCACAGAAAACATCTCCCATCGTGTTCTAACGTTGCACGGATGTCTGCCAAGTGCTTGGCATGAAGAAAAGAAAAGTTGTCCAAAACAGCTTCCAATCGAATATTCATGTGATTGGAAAAGTCAGGAGAGTGGTAAGGTACTGTTTTCTATCAGTTGGCAAGCTGCGCACACAATCCCAATGTAATACAGCATCCTTCTTCACCTTTCCGATGCTGCCGCTCTCTCCGGCTCCTGGAGCCGAAGAAGCGGCTTCTTCGCGCAAAGACGATTGTACCGGTCACAGTGCTCTCTTAGCGCGGCTTCTGCCGAAAGAAGCCCGGGAGCGGCTCTTAGCTCCGGAGAGCATCGTACCTTCGTCTTTAGCGTCTTTTGTGGTCTACATCTTAGCAGAAAGCTTTTCCACTATGTCTGGCAAGGAGAAAGTGTGCCAGCACAGAAAACATCTCCCATCGTGTTCTGGACGTTGCACGGAGGTCTGCAAGTGTTTGGCATGAAGAAACGAAAAGCTGTCCAAAAGAGCTTCCAATCGAATATTCATGTGATTGGAAAAGTCAGGAGAGTGGTAAGGTACTGTTTACTATCAGTTGGCAAGCTGCGCACACAATCCCAATGTAATACAGCATCCTTCTTCACCTTTCCGATGCTGCCGCTCTCTCCGGCTCCTGGAGCCGAAGAAGCGGCTTCTTCGCGCAAAGACGATTGTACCGGTCACAGTGCTCTCTTAGCGCGGCTTCTGCCGAAAGAAGCCCGGGAGCGGCTCTTAGCTCCGGAGAGCATCGTACCTTCGTCTTTAGCGTCTTTTGTGGTCTACATCTTAGCAAAAGGCTTTTCCACTACGTCTGGCAAGGAGAAAGTGTGCCAGCGCAGAAAACATCTCCCATCGTGTTCTACCGTTGCACGGAGGTCTGCCAAGTGCTTGGCATGAAGAAAAGAAAAGTTGTCCAAAACAGCTTCCAATCGAATATTCATGTGATTGGAAAAGTCAGGAGAGTGGTAAGGTACTGTTTACTATCAGTTGGCAAGCTGCGCACACAATCCCAATGTAATACAGCATCCTTCTTCACCTTTCCGAAGCTGCCGCTCTCTCCGGCTCCTGGAGCCGAAGAAGCGGCTTCTTCGCGCAAAGACGATTGTACCGGTCACAGTGCTCTCTTAGCGCGGCTTCTGCCGAAAGAAGCCCGGGAGCGGCTCTTAGCTCCGGAGAGCATCGTACCTTCGTCTTTAGCATCTTTTGTGGTCTACATCTTAGCAGAAAGCTTTTCCACTATGTCTGGTAAGGAAAACCTGCGCCAGCTCAGAAAACATCTCCCATCGTGTTCTGGACGTTGCACGGAGGTCTGCCAAGTGTTTGACACGAAGAGAAGAAAAGTTGTCCAAAACAGCTTCCAATCGAATATTCATGTGATTGGAAAAGTCAGGAGAGTGGTAAGGTACTGTTTTCTATCAGTTGGAAAGCTGCGCACACAATCCCAGTGCAATACAGCATCCTTCTTCACCTTTCCGAAGCTGCCGCTCTCTCCGCTCCTGGAGCCGAAGAAGCGGCTTCTTCGCGCAAAGACGATTGTACCGGTCACAGTGCTCTCTTAGCGCGGCTTCTGCCGAAAGAAGCCCGGGAGCGGCTCTTAGCTCCGGAGAGCATCGTACCTTCGTCTTTAGCGTCTTTTGTGGTCTACATCTTAGCAGAAAGCTTTTCCACTATGTCTGGCAAGGAGAAAGTGTGCCAGCACAGAAAACATTTCCCATCGTGTTCTAACGTTGCACGGATGTCTGCCAAGTGCTTGGCATGAAGAAAAGAAAAGTTGTCCAAAGCAGCTTCCAATCGAATATTCATGTGATTGGAAAAGTCAGGAGAGTGGTAAGGTACTGTTTTCTATCAGTTGGCAACCTGTGCACACAATCCTAGTGTAATACAGCATCCTTCTTCACGTTTCCGATGCTGCCGCTCTCTCCGGCACCTGGAGCCGAAGAAGCGGCTTCTTCGCGCAAAGACGATTGTACCGGTCACAGTGCTCTCTTAGCGCGGCTTCTGCCGAAAGAAGCCCGGGAGCGGCTCTTAGCTCCGGAGAGCATCGTACCTTCGTCTTTAGCGTCTTTTGTGGTCTACATCTTAGCAAAAAGCTTTTCCACTACGTCTGGCAAGGAGGAAGTGTGCCAGCACAGAAAACATCTCCCATCGTGTTCTAACGTTGCACGGAGGTCTGCCAAGTGCTTGGCATGAAGAAAAGAAAAGTTGTCCAAAACAGCTTCCAATCGAATATTCATGTGATTGGAAAAGTCAGGAGAGTGGTAAGGTACTGTTTACTATCAGTTGGCAAGCAGCGCACACAATCCCAATGTAATACAGCATCCTTCTTCACCTTTCCGATGCTGCCGCTCTCTCCGGCTCCTGGAGCCGAAGAAGCGGCTTCTTCGCGCAAAGACGATTGTACCGGTCACAGTGCTCTCTTAGCGCGGCTTCTGCCGAAAGAAGCCCGGGAGCGGCTCTTAGCTCCGGAGAGCATCGTACCTTCGTCTTTAGCGTCTTTTGTGGTCTACATCTTAGCAAAAAGCTTTTCCACTACGTCTGGCAAGGAGAAAGTGTGCCAGCACAGAAAACATCTCCCATCGTGTTCTAACGTTGCATGGAGGTCTGCCAAGTGCTTGGCATGAAGAAAAGAAAAGTTGTCCAAAACAGCTTCCAATCGAATATTCATGTGATTGGAAAAGTCAGGAGAGTGGTAAGGTACTGTTTTCTATCAGTTGGCAAGCTGCGCACACAATCCCAATGTAATACAGCATCCTTCTTCACGTTTCCGAAGCTACCGCTCCCTCCGGATCCTGGAGCCGAAGAAGCGGCTTCTTCGCGCAAAGACGATTGTACCGGTCACAGTGCTCTCTTAGCGCGGCTTCTGCCGAAAGAAGCCCGGGAGCGGCTCTTAGCTCCGGAGAGCATCGTACCTTCGTCTTTAGCGTCTTTTGTGGTCTACATCTTAGCAAAAAGCTTTTCCACTATGTCTGGCAAGGAGGAAGTGTGCCAGCACAGAAAACATCTCCCATCGTGTTCTAACGTTGCACGGATGTCTGCCAAGTGCTTGGCATGAAGAAAAGAAAAGTTGTCCAAAACAGCTTCCAATCGAATATTCATGTGATTGGAAAAGTCAGGAGAGTGGTAAGGTACTGTTTTCTATCAGTTGGCAAGCTGCGCACACAATCCCAATGTAATACAGCATCCTTCTTCACCTTTCCGATGCTGCCGCTCTCTCCGGCTCCTGGAGCCGAAGAAGCGGCTTCTTCGCGCAAAGACGATTGTACCGGTCACAGTGCTCTCTTAGCGCGGCTTCTGCCGAAAGAAGCCCGGGAGCGGCTCTTAGCTCCGGAGAGCATCGTACCTTCGTCTTTAGCATCTTTTGTGGTCGACATCTTAGCAGAAAGTTTTTCCACTATGTCTGGTAAGGAAAACCTGCGCCAGCACAGAAAACATCTCCCATCGTGTTCTGGACTTTGCACGGAGGTCTGCCAAGTGTTTGACAAGAAGAGAAGAAAAGTTGTCCAAAAGAGCTTCCAATCGAATATTCATGTGATTGGAAAAGTCAGGAGAGTGGTAAGGTACTGTTTTCTATCAGTTGGCAAGCTGCGCACACAATCCCAATGTAATACAGCATCCTTCTTCACCTTTCTGAAGCTGCCGCTATCTCCGGCTCCTGGAGCCGAAGAAGCGGCTTCTTCGCGCAAAGACGATTGTACCGGTCACAGTGCTCTCTTAGCGCGGCTTCTGCCGAAAGAAGCCCGGGAGCGGCTCTTAGCTCCGGAGAGCATCGTACCTTCGTCTTTAGCGTCTTTTGTGGTCTACATCTTAGCAGAAAGCTTTTCCACTATGTCTGGCAAGGAAAACCTGCGCCAGCACAGAAAACATCTCCCATCGTGTTCTGGACGTTGCACGGATGTCTGCCAAATGTTTGAAAAGAAGAGAAGAAAAGTTGTCCAAAACAGCTTCCAATCGAATATTCATGTGATTGGAAAAGTCAGGAGAGTGGTAAGGTACTGTTTTCTATCAGTTGGCAAGCTGCGCACACAATACCAGTGCAATACAGCATCCTTCTTCACCTTTCCGAAGCTGCCGCTCTCTCCGCTCCTGGAGCCGAAGAAGCGGCTTCTTCGCGCAAAGACGATTGTACCGGTCACAGTGCTCTCTTAGCGCGGCTTCTGCCGAAAGAAGCCCGGGAGCGGCTCTTAGCTCCGGAGAGCATCGTACCTTCGTCTTTAGCGTCTTTTGTGGTCTACATCTTAGCAAAAATCTTTTCCACTACGTCTGGCAAGGAGGAAGTGTGCCAGCACAGAAAACATCTCCCATCGTGTTCTAACGTTGCACGGATGTCTGCCAAGTGCTTGGCATGAAGAAAAGAAAAGTTGTCCAAAACAGCTTCCAATCGAATATTCATGTGATTGGAAAAGTCAGGAGAGTGGTAAGGTACTGTTTACTATCAGTTGGCAAGCTGCGCACACAATCCCAATGTAATACAGCATCCTTCTTCACCTTTCCGATGCTGCCGCTCTCTCCGGCTCCTGGAGCCGAAGAAGCGGCTTCTTCGCGCAAAGACGATTGTACCGGTCACAGTGCTCTCTTAGCGCGGCTTCTGCCGAAAGAAGCCCGGGAGCGGCTCTTAGCTCCGGAGAGCATCGTACCTTCGTCTTTAGCGTCTTTTGTGGTCTACATCTTAGCAAAAAGCTTTTCCACTATGTCTGGCAAGGAGAAAGTGTGCCAGCACAGAAAACATCTCCCATCGTGTTCTACCGTTGCACGGAGGTCTGCCAAGTGCTTGGCATGAAGAAAAGAAAAGTTGTCCAAAACAGCTTCCAATTGAATATTCATGTGATTGGAAAAGTCAGGAGAGTGGTAAGGTACTGTTTTCTATCAGTTGGCAAGCTGCGCACACAATCCCAATGTAATACAGCATCCTTCTTCACGTTTCCGAAGCTGCCGCTCCCTCCGGATCCTGCAGCCGAAGAAGCGGCTTCTTCGCGCAAAGACGATTGTACCGCTCACAGTGCTCTCTTAGCGCGGCTTCTGCCGAAAGAAGCCCGGGAGCGGCTCTTAGCTCCGGAGAGCATCGTACCTTCGTCTTTAGCGTCTTTTGTGGTCTACATCTTAGCAAAAAGCTTTTCCACTATGTCTGGCAAGGAGGAAGTGTGCCAGCACAGAAAACATCTCCCATCGTGTTCTAACGTTGCACGGATGTCTGCCAAGTGCTTGGCATGAAGAAAAGAAAAGTTGTCCAAAACAGCTTCCAATCGAATATTCATGTGATTGGAAAAGTCAGGAGAGTGGTAAGGTACTGTTTTCTATCAGTTGGCAAGCTGCGCACACAATCCCAATGTAATACAGAATCCTTCTTCACCTTTCCGATGCTGCCGCTCTCTCCGGCTCCTGGAGCCGAAGAAGCGGCTTCTTCGCGCAAAGACGATTGTACCGGTCACAGTGCTCTCTTAGCGCGGCTTCTGCCGAAAGAAGCCCGGGAGCGGCTCTTAGCTCCGGAGAGCATCGTACCTTCGTCTTTAGCGTCTTTTGTGGTCTACATCTTAGCAGAAAGCTTTTCCACTATGTCTGGCAAGGAAAACCTGCGCCAGCACAGAAAACATCTCCCATCGTGTTCTGGACGTTGCACGGAGGTCTGCCAAGTGTTTGACAAGAAGAGAAGAAAAGCTGTCCAAAAGAGCTTCCAATCGAATATTCATGTGATTGGAAAAGTCAGGAGACTGGTAAGGTACTGTTTTCTATCAGTTGGCAAGCTGCGCACAGAATCCCAATGTAATACAGCATCCTTCTTCACCTTTCTGAAGCTGCCGCTCTCTCCGGCTCCTGGAGCCGAAGAAGCGGCTTCTTCGCGCAAAGACGATTGTACCGGTCACAGTGCTCTCTTAGCGCGGCTTCTGCCGAAAGAAGCCCGGGAGCGGCTCTTAGCTCCGGAGAGCATCGTACCTTCGTCTTTAGCGTCTTTTGTGGTCTACATCTTAGCAAAAAGCTTTTCCACTACGTCTGGCAAGGAGAAAGTGTGCCAGCACAGAAAACATCTCCCATCGTGTTCTGGACGTTGCACGGAGGTCTGCAAGTGTTTGGCATGAAGAAAAGAAAAGCTGTCCAAAAGAGCTTCCAATCGAATATTCATGTGATTGGAAAAGTCAGGAGAGTGGTAAGGTACTCTTTTCTATCAGTTGGCAAGCTGCGCACACAATCCCAGTGTAATACAGCATCCTTCTTCACCTTTCCGAAGCTGCCGCTCTCTCCGGCTCCTGGAGCCGAAGAAGCGGCTTCTTCGCGCAAAGACGATTGTACCGGTCACAGTGCTCTCTTAGCGCGGCTTCTGCCGAAAGAAGCCCGGGAGCGGCTCTTAGCTCCGGAGAGCATCGTACCTTCGTCTTTAGCGTCTTTTGTGGTCTACATCTTAGCAGAAAGCTTTTCCACTATGTCTGGTAAGGAAAACCTGCGCCAGCACAGAAAACATCTCCCATCGTGTTCTGGACGTTGCACGAAGGTCTGCCAAGTGTTTGACAAGAAGAGAAGAAAAGCTGTCCAAAAGAGCTTCCAATCGAATATTCATGTGATTGGAAAAGTCAGGAGACTGGTAAGGTACTGTTTTCTATCAGTTGGCAAGCTGCGCACACAATCCCAATGTAATACAGCATCCTTCTTCACCTTTCTGAAGCTGCCGCTCTCTCCGGCTCCTGGAGCCGAAGAAGCGGCTTCTTCGCGCAAAGACGATTGTACCGGTCACAGTGCTCTCTTAGCGCGGCTTCTGCCGAAAGAAGCCCGGGAGCGGCTCTTAGCTCCGGAGAGCATCGTACCTTCGTCTTTAGCGTCTTTTGTGGTCTACATCTTAGCAAAAAGCTTTTCCACTATGTCTGGCAAGGAGAAAGTGTGCCAGCACAGAAAACATCTCCCATCGTGTTCTACCGTTGCACGGAGGTCTGCCAAGTGCTTGGCATGAAGAAAGAAAAGTTGTCCAAAACAGCTTCCAATTGAATATTCATGTGATTGGAAAAGTCAGGAGAGTGGTAAGGTACTGTTTTCTATCAGTTGGCAAGCTGCGCACACAATCCCAATGTAATACAGCATCCTTCTTCACGTTTCCGAAGCTGCCGCTCCCTCCGGATCCTGGAGCCGAAGAAGCGGCTTCTTCGCGCAAAGACGATTGTACCGGTCACAGTGCTCTCTTAGCGCGGCTTCTGCCGAAAGAAGCCCGGGAGCGGCTCTTAGCTCCGGAGAGCATCGTACCTTCGTCTTTAGCGTCTTTTGTGGTCTACATCTTAGCAAAAAGCTTTTCCACTATGTCTGGCAAGGAGGAAGTGTGCCAGCACAGAAAACATCTCCCATCGTGTTCTAACGTTGCACGGATGTCTGCCAAGTGCTTGGCATGAAGAAAAGAAAAGTTGTCCAAAACAGCTTCCAATCGAATATTCATGTGATTGGAAAAGTCAGGAGAGTGGTAAGGTACTGTTTTCTATCAGTTGGCAAGCTGCGCACACAATCCCAATGTAATACAGCATCCTTCTTCACCTTTCCGATGCTGCCGCTCTCTCCGGCTCCTGGAGCCGAAGAAGCGGCTTCTTCGCGCAAAGACGATTGTACCGGTCACAGTGCTCTCTTAGCGCGGCTTCTGCCGAAAGAAGCCCGGGAGCGGCTCTTAGCTCCGGAGAGCATCGTACCTTCGTCTTTAGCGTCTTTTGTGGTCTACATCTTAGCAGAAAGCTTTTCCACTATGTCTGGCAAGGAGAAAGTGTGCCAGCACAGAAAACATCTCCCATCGTGTTCTGGACGTTGCACGGAGGTCTGCAAGTGTTTGGCATGAAGAAACGAAAAGCTGTCCAAAAGAGCTTCCAATCGAATATTCATGTGATTGGAAAAGTCAGGAGAGTGGTAAGGTACTGTTTACTATCAGTTGGCAAGCTGCGCACACAATCCCAATGTAATACAGCATCCTTCTTCACCTTTCCGATGCTGCCGCTCTCTCCGGCTCCTGGAGCCGAAGAAGCGGCTTCTTCGCGCAAAGACGATTGTACCGGTCACAGTGCTCTCTTAGCGCGGCTTCTGCCGAAAGAAGCCCGGGAGCGGCTCTTAGCTCCGGAGAGCATCGTACCTTCGTCTTTAGCGTCTTTTGTGGTCTACATCTTAGCAAAAGGCTTTTCCACTACGTCTGGCAAGGAGAAAGTGTGCCAGCGCAGAAAACATCTCCCATCGTGTTCTACCGTTGCACGGAGGTCTGCCAAGTGCTTGGCATGAAGAAAAGAAAAGTTGTCCAAAACAGCTTCCAATCGAATATTCATGTGATTGGAAAAGTCAGGAGAGTGGTAAGGTACTGTTTACTATCAGTTGGCAAGCTGCGCACACAATCCCAATGTAATACAGCATCCTTCTTCACCTTTCCGAAGCTGCCGCTCTCTCCGGCTCCTGGAGCCGAAGAAGCGGCTTCTTCGCGCAAAGACGATTGTACCGGTCACAGTGCTCTCTTAGCGCGGCTTCTGCCGAAAGAAGCCCGGGAGCGGCTCTTAGCTCCGGAGAGCATCGTACCTTCGTCTTTAGCATCTTTTGTGGTCTACATCTTAGCAGAAAGCTTTTCCACTATGTCTGGCAAGGAAAACCTGCGCCAGCTCAGAAAACATCTCCCATCGTGTTCTGGACGTTGCACGGAGGTCTGCCAAGTGTTTGACACGAAGAGAAGAAAAGTTGTCCAAAACAGCTTCCAATCGAATATTCATGTGATTGGAAAAGTCAGGAGAGTGGTAAGGTACTGTTTTCTATCAGTTGGAAAGCTGCGCACACAATCCCAGTGCAATACAGCATCCTTCTTCACCTTTCCGAAGCTGCCGCTCTCTCCGCTCCTGGAGCCGAAGAAGCGGCTTCTTCGCGCAAAGACGATTGTACCGGTCACAGTGCTCTCTTAGCGCGGCTTCTGCCGAAAGAAGCCCGGGAGCGGCTCTTAGCTCCGGAGAGCATCGTACCTTCGTCTTTAGCGTCTTTTGTGGTCTACATCTTAGCAGAAAGCTTTTCCACTATGTCTGGCAAGGAGAAAGTGTGCCAGCACAGAAAACATTTCCCATCGTGTTCTAACGTTGCACGGATGTCTGCCAAGTGCTTGGCATGAAGAAAAGAAAAGTTGTCCAAAGCAGCTTCCAATCGAATATTCATGTGATTGGAAAAGTCAGGAGAGTGGTAAGGTACTGTTTTCTATCAGTTGGCAACCTGTGCACACAATCCTAGTGTAATACAGCATCCTTCTTCACGTTTCCGATGCTGCCGCTCTCTCCGGCACCTGGAGCCGAAGAAGCGGCTTCTTCGCGCAAAGACGATTGTACCGGTCACAGTGCTCTCTTAGCGCGGCTTCTGCCGAAAGAAGCCCGGGAGCGGCTCTTAGCTCCGGAGAGCATCGTACCTTCGTCTTTAGCGTCTTTTGTGGTCTACATCTTAGCAAAAAGCTTTTCCACTACGTCTGGCAAGGAGGAAGTGTGCCAGCACAGAAAACATCTCCCATCGTGTTCTAACGTTGCACGGAGGTCTGCCAAGTGCTTGGCATGAAGAAAAGAAAAGTTGTCCAAAACAGCTTCCAATCGAATATTCATGTGATTGGAAAAGTCAGGAGAGTGGTAAGGTACTGTTTACTATCAGTTGGCAAGCAGCGCACACAATCCCAATGTAATACAGCATCCTTCTTCACCTTTCCGATGCTGCCGCTCTCTCCGGCTCCTGGAGCCGAAGAAGCGGCTTCTTCGCGCAAAGACGATTGTACCGGTCACAGTGCTCTCTTAGCGCGGCTTCTGCCGAAAGAAGCCCGGGAGCGGCTCTTAGCTCCGGAGAGCATCGTACCTTCGTCTTTAGCGTCTTTTGTGGTCTACATCTTAGCAAAAAGCTTTTCCACTACGTCTGGCAAGGAGAAAGTGTGCCAGCACAGAAAACATCTCCCATCGTGTTCTAACGTTGCATGGAGGTCTGCCAAGTGCTTGGCATGAAGAAAAGAAAAGTTGTCCAAAACAGCTTCCAATCGAATATTCATGTGATTGGAAAAGTCAGGAGAGTGGTAAGGTACTGTTTTCTATCAGTTGGCAAGCTGCGCACACAATCCCAATGTAATACAGCATCCTTCTTCACGTTTCCGAAGCTGCCGCTCCCTCCGGATCCTGGAGCCGAAGAAGCGGCTTCTTCGCGCAAAGACGATTGTACCGGTCACAGTGCTCTCTTAGCGCGGCTTCTGCCGAAAGAAGCCCGGGAGCGGCTCTTAGCTCCGGAGAGCATCGTACCTTCGTCTTTAGCATCTTTTGTGGTCGACATCTTAGCAGAAAGTTTTTCCACTATGTCTGGTAAGGAAAACCTGCGCCAGCACAGAAAACATCTCCCATCGTGTTCTGGACTTTGCACGGAGGTCTGCCAAGTGTTTGACAAGAAGAGAAGAAAAGTTGTCCAAAAGAGCTTCCAATCGAATATTCATGTGATTGGAAAAGTCAGGAGAGTGGTAAGGTACTGTTTTCTATCAGTTGGCAAGCTGCGCACACAATCCCAATGTAATACAGCATCCTTCTTCACCTTTCTGAAGCTGCCGCTATCTCCGGCTCCTGGAGCCGAAGAAGCGGCTTCTTCGCGCAAAGACGATTGTACCGGTCACAGTGCTCTCTTAGCGCGGCTTCTGCCGAAAGAAGCCCGGGAGCGGCTCTTAGCTCCGGAGAGCATCGTACCTTCGTCTTTAGCGTCTTTTGTGGTCTACATCTTAGCAGAAAGCTTTTCCACTATGTCTGGCAAGGAAAACCTGCGCCAGCACAGAAAACATCTCCCATCGTGTTCTGGACGTTGCACGGATGTCTGCCAAATGTTTGAAAAGAAGAGAAGAAAAGTTGTCCAAAACAGCTTCCAATCGAATATTCATGTGATTGGAAAAGTCAGGAGAGTGGTAAGGTACTGTTTTCTATCAGTTGGCAAGCTGCGCACACAATACCAGTGCAATACAGCATCCTTCTTCACCTTTCCGAAGCTGCCGCTCTCTCCGCTCCTGGAGCCGAAGAAGCGGCTTCTTCGCGCAAAGACGATTGTACCGGTCACAGTGCTCTCTTAGCGCGGCTTCTGCCGAAAGAAGCCCGGGAGCGGCTCTTAGCTCCGGAGAGCATCGTACCTTCGTCTTTAGCGTCTTTTGTGGTCTACATCTTAGCAAAAATCTTTTCCACTACGTCTGGCAAGGAGGAAGTGTGCCAGCACAGAAAACATCTCCCATCGTGTTCTAACGTTGCACGGATGTCTGCCAAGTGCTTGGCATGAAGAAAAGAAAAGTTGTCCAAAACAGCTTCCAATCGAATATTCATGTGATTGGAAAAGTCAGGAGAGTGGTAAGGTACTGTTTTCTATCAGTTGGCAAGCTGCGCACACAATCCCAATGTAATACAGCATCCTTCTTCACCTTTCCGATGCTGCCGCTCTCTCCGGCTCCTGGAGCCGAAGAAGCGGCTTCTTCGCGCAAAGACGATTGTACCGGTCACAGTGCTCTCTTAGCGCGGCTTCTGCCGAAAGAAGCCCGGGAGCGGCTCTTAGCTCCGGAGAGCATCGTACCTTCGTCTTTAGCGTCTTTTGTGGTCTACATCTTAGCAAAAAGCTTTTCCACTATGTCTGGCAAGGAGAAAGTGTGCCAGCACAGAAAACATCTCCCATCGTGTTCTACCGTTGCACGGAGGTCTGCCAAGTGCTTGGCATGAAGAAAAGAAAAGTTGTCCAAAACAGCTTCCAATTGAATATTCATGTGATTGGAAAAGTCAGGAGAGTGGTAAGGTACTGTTTTCTATCAGTTGGCAAGCTGCGCACACAATCCCAATGTAATACAGCATCCTTCTTCACGTTTCCGAAGCTGCCGCTCCCTCCGGATCCTGCAGCCGAAGAAGCGGCTTCTTCGCGCAAAGACGATTGTACCGCTCACAGTGCTCTCTTAGCGCGGCTTCTGCCGAAAGAAGCCCGGGAGCGGCTCTTAGCTCCGGAGAGCATCGTACCTTCGTCTTTAGCGTCTTTTGTGGTCTACATCTTAGCAAAAAGCTTTTCCACTATGTCTGGCAAGGAGGAAGTGTGCCAGCACAGAAAACATCTCCCATCGTGTTCTAACGTTGCACGGATGTCTGCCAAGTGCTTGGCATGAAGAAAAGAAAAGTTGTCCAAAACAGCTTCCAATCGAATATTCATGTGATTGGAAAAGTCAGGAGAGTGGTAAGGTACTGTTTTCTATCAGTTGGCAAGCTGCGCACACAATCCCAATGTAATACAGAATCCTTCTTCACCTTTCCGATGCTGCCGCTCTCTCCGGCTCCTGGAGCCGAAGAAGCGGCTTCTTCGCGCAAAGACGATTGTACCGGTCACAGTGCTCTCTTAGCGCGGCTTCTGCCGAAAGAAGCCCGGGAGCGGCTCTTAGCTCCGGAGAGCATCGTACCTTCGTCTTTAGCGTCTTTTGTGGTCTACATCTTAGCAGAAAGCTTTTCCACTATGTCTGGCAAGGAAAACCTGCGCCAGCACAGAAAACTTTTCCCATCGTGTTCTAACGTTGCACGGAGGTCTGCCAAGTGTTTGACAAGAAGAGAAGAAAAGCTGTCCAAAAGAGCTTCCAATCGAATATTCAAGTGATTGGAAAAGTCAGGAGACTGGTAAGGTACTGTTTTCTATCAGTTGGCAAGCTGCGCACAGAATCCCAATGTAATACAGCATCCTTCTTCACCTTTCTGAAGCTGCCGCTCTCTCCGGCTCCTGGAGCCGAAGAAGCGGCTTCTTCGCGCAAAGACGATTGTACCGGTCACAGTGCTCTCTTAGCGCGGCTTCTGCCGAAAGAAGCCCGGGAGCGGCTCTTAGCTCCGGAGAGCATCGTACCTTCGTCTTTAGCGTCTTTTGTGGTCTACATCTTAGCAAAAAGCTTTTCCACTACGTCTGGCAAGGAGAAAGTGTGCCAGCACAGAAAACATCTCCCATCGTGTTCTAACGTTGCATGGAGGTCTGCCAAGTGCTTGGCATGAAGAAAAGAAAAGTTGTCCAAAACAGCTTCCAATCGAATATTCATGTGATTGGAAAAGTCAGGAGAGTGGTAAGGTACTGTTTTCTATCAGTTGGCAAGCTGCGCTCACAATCCCAATGTAATACAGCATCCTTCTTCACATTTCCGAAGCTGCCGCTCCCTCCGGATCCTGGAGCAGAAGAAGCGGCTTCTTCGCGCAAAGACGATTGTACCGGTCACAGTGCTCTCTTAGCGCGGCTTCTGCCGAAAGAAGCCCGGGAGCGGCTCTTAGCTCCGGAGAGCATCGTACCTTCGTCTTTAGCGTCTTTTGTGGTCTACATCTTAGCAGAAAGCTTTTCCACTATGTCTGGCAAGGAAAACCTGCGCCAGCACAGAAAAAACATTTCCCATCGTGTTCTAACATTGCACGGATGTCTGCCAAGTGCTTGGCATGAAGAAGAGAAAAGTTGTCCAAAACAGCTTCCAATCGAATATTCATGTGATTGGAAAAGTCAGGAGAGTGGTAAGGTACTGTTTTCTATCAGTTGGCAAGCTGCGCACACAATCCCAATGTAATACAGCATCCTTCTTCACCTTTCCGATGCTGCCGCTCTCTCCGGCTCCTGGAGCCGAAGAAGCGGCTTCTTCGCGCAAAGACGATTGTACCGGTCACAGTGCTCTCTTAGCGCGGCTTCTGCCGAAAGAAGCCCGGGAGCGGCTCTTAGCTCCGGAGAGCATCGTACCTTCGTCTTTAGCATCTTTTGTGGTCTACATCTTAGCAGAAAGCTTTTCCACTATGTCTGGCAAGGAAAACCTGCGCCAGCACAGAAAACATCTCCCATCGTGTTCTGGACGTTGCACGGAGGTCTGCCAAGTGTTTGACAAGAAGAGAAGAAAAGCTGTCCAAAAGAGCTTCCAATCGAATATTCATGTGATTGGAAAAGTCAGGAGACTGGTAAGGTACTGTTTTCTATCAGTTGGCAAGCTGCGCACAGAATCCCAATGTAATACAGCATCCTTCTTCACCTTTCTGAAGCTGCCGCTCTCTCCGGCTCCTGGAGCCGAAGAAGCGGCTTCTTCGCGCAAAGACGATTGTACCGGTCACAGTGCTCTCTTAGCGCGGCTTCTGCCGAAAGAAGCCCGGGAGCGGCTCTTAGCTCCGGAGAGCATCGTACCTTCGTCTTTAGCGTCTTTTGTGGTCTACATCTTAGCAAAAAGCTTTTCCACTACGTCTGGCAAGGAGAAAGTGTGCCAGCACAGAAAACATCTCCCATCGTGTTCTGGACGTTGCACGGAGGTCTGCAAGTGTTTGGCATGAAGAAAAGAAAAGCTGTCCAAAAGAGCTTCCAATCGAATATTCATGTGATTGGAAAAGTCAGGAGAGTGGTAAGGTACTCTTTTCTATCAGTTGGCAAGCTGCGCACACAATCCCAGTGTAATACAGCATCCTTCTTCACCTTTCCGAAGCTGCCGCTCTCTCCGGCTCCTGGAGCCGAAGAAGCGGCTTCTTCGCGCAAAGACGATTGTACCGGTCACAGTGCTCTCTTAGCGCGGCTTCTGCCGAAAGAAGCCCGGGAGCGGCTCTTAGCTCCGGAGAGCATCGTACCTTCGTCTTTAGCGTCTTTTGTGGTCTACATCTTAGCAGAAAGCTTTTCCACTATGTCTGGTAAGGAAAACCTGCGCCAGCACAGAAAACATCTCCCATCGTGTTCTGGACGTTGCACGAAGGTCTGCCAAGTGTTTGACAAGAAGAGAAGAAAAGCTGTCCAAAAGAGCTTCCAATCGAATATTCATGTGATTGGAAAAGTCAGGAGACTGGTAAGGTACTGTTTTCTATCAGTTGGCAAGCTGCGCACACAATCCCAATGTAATACAGCATCCTTCTTCACCTTTCTGAAGCTGCCGCTCTCTCCGGCTCCTGGAGCCGAAGAAGCGGCTTCTTCGCGCAAAGACGATTGTACCGGTCACAGTGCTCTCTTAGCGCGGCTTCTGCCGAAAGAAGCCCGGGAGCGGCTCTTAGCTCCGGAGAGCATCGTACCTTCGTCTTTAGCGTCTTTTGTGGTCTACATCTTAGCAAAAAGCTTTTCCACTACGTCTGGCAAGGAGAAAGTGTGCCAGCACAGAAAACATCTCCCATCGTGTTCTAACGTTGCATGGAGGTCTGCCAAGTGCTTGGCATGAAGAAAAGAAAAGTTGTCCAAAACAGCTTCCAATCGAATATTCATGTGATTGGAAAAGTCAGGAGAGTGGTAAGGTACTGTTTTCTATCAGTTGGCATGCTGCGCTCACAATCCCAATGTAGTACAGCATCCTTCTTCACATTTCCGAAGCTGCCGCTCCCTCCGGATCCTGGAGCAGAAGAAGCGGCTTCTTCGCGCAAAGACGATTGTACCGGTCACAGTGCTCTCTTAGCGCGGCTTCTGCCGAAAGAAGCCCGGGAGCGGCTCTTAGCTCCGGAGAGCATCGTACCTTCGTCTTTAGCGTCTTTTGTGGTCTACATCTTAGCAGAAAGCTTTTCCACTATGTCTGGCAAGGAAAACCTGCGCCAGCACAGAAAAAACATCTCCCATCGTGTTCTGGACGTTGCACGGAGGTCTGCCAAGTGTTTGACAAGAAGAGAAGAAAAGTTGTCCAAAGCAGCTTCCAATCGAATATTCATGTGATTGGAAAAGTCAGGAGAGTGGTAAGGTACTGTTTTCTATCAGTTGGCAAGCTGCGCACACAATCCCAATGTAATACAGCATCCTTCTTCACGTTTCCGAAGCTGCCGCTCCCTCCGGATCCTGGAGCGGAAGAAGCGGCTTCTTCGCGCAAAGACGATTGTACCGGTCACAGTGCTCTCTTAGCGCGGCTTCTGCCGAAAGAAGCCCGGGAGCGGCTCTTAGCTCCGGAGAGCATCGTACCTTCGTCTTTAGCGTCTTTTGTGGTCTACATCTTAGCAGAAAGCTTTTCCACTATGTCTGGCAAGGAGAAAGTGTGCCAGCACAGAAAACATCTCCCATCGTGTTCTGGACGTTGCACGGAGGTCTGCAAGTGTTTGGCATGAAGAAAAGAAAAGCTGTCCAAAAGAGCTTCCAATCGAATATTCATGTGATTGGAAAAGTCAGGAGAGTGGTAAGGTACTGTTTTCTATCAGTTGGCAAGCTGCGCACACAATCCCAGTGTAATACAGCATCCTTCTTCACCTTTCTGAAGCTGCCGCTCTCTCCGGCTCCTGGAGCCGAAGAAGCGGCTTCTTCGCGCAAAGACGATTGTACCGGTCACAGTGCTCTCTTAGCGCGGCTTCTGCCGAAAGAAGCCCGGGAGCGGCTCTTAGCTCCGGAGAGCATCGTACCTTCGTCTTTAGCGTCTTTTGTGGTCTACATCTTAGCAAAAGGCTTTTCCACTACGTCTGGCAAGGAGAAAGTGTGCCAACACAGAAAACATCTCCCATCGTGTTCTAACGTTGCACGGAGGTCTGCCAAGTGCTTGGCATGAAGAAAAGAAAAGTTGTCCAAAACAGCTTCCAATCGAATATTCATGTGATTGGAAAAGTCAGGAGAGTGGTAAGGTACTGTTTTCTATCAGTTGGCAAGCTGCGCACACAATCCCAGTGTTGTACAGCATCCTTCTTCACCTTTCCGAAGCTGCCGCTCTCTCCGGCTCCTGGAGCCGAAGAAGCGGCTTCTTCGCGCAAAGACGATTGTACCGGTCACAGTGCTCTCTTAGCGCGGCTTCTGCCGAAAGAAGCCCGGGAGCGGCTCTTAGCTCCGGAGAGCATCGTACCTTCGTCTTTAGCGTCTTTTGTGGTCTACATCTTAGCAAAAGGCTTTTCCACTACGTCTGGCAAGGAGAAAGTGTGCCAACACAGAAAACATCTCCCATCGTGTTCTAACGTTGCATGGAGGTCTGCCAAGTGCTTGGCATGAAGAAAAGAAAAGTTGTCCAAAAGAGCTTCCAACCGAATATTCATGTGATTGGAAAAGTCAGGAGAGTGGTAAGGTACTGTTTTCTATCAGTTGGCAAGCTGCGCACACAATCCCAGTGTTGTACAGCATCCTTCTTCACCTTTCCGAAGCTGCCGCTCTCTCCGGCTCCTGGAGCCGAAGAAGCGGCTTCTTCGCGCAAAGACGATTGTACCGGTCACAGTGCTCTCTTAGCGCGGCTTCTGCCGAAAGAAGCCCGGGAGCGGCTCTTAGCTCCGGAGAGCATCGTACCTTCGTCTTTAGCGTCTTTTGTGGTCTACATCTTAGCAGAAAGCTTTTCCACTATGTCTGGCAAGGAAAACCTGCGCCAGCACAGAAAACATCTCCCATCGTGTTCTAACGTTGCACGGAGGTCTGCCAAGTGCTTGGCATGAAGAAAAGAAAAGTTGTACAAAACAGCTTCCAATCGAATATTCATGTGATTGGAAAAGTCAGGAGAGTGGTAAGGTACTGTTTTCTATCAGTTGGCAACCTGTGCAAACAATCCTAGTGTAATACAGCATCCTTCTTCACCTTTCCGATGCTGCCGCTCTCTCCGGCTCCTGGAGCCCAAGAAGCGGCTTCTTCGCGCAAAGACGATTGTACCGGTCACAGGGCTCTCTTAGCGCGGCTTCTGCCGAAACAAGCCCGGGAGCGGCTCTTAGCTCCGGAGAGCATCGTACCTTCGTCTTTAGCGTCTTTTGTGGTCTACATCTTAGCAAAAAGCTTTTCCACTATGTCTGGCAAGGAGAAACTGTGCCAGCACAGAAAACATCTCCCATCGTGTTCTAACGTTGCACGGATGTCTGCCAAGTGCTTGGCATGAAGAAAAGAAAAGTTGTCCAAAACAGCTTCCAATCGAATATTCATGTGATTGGAAAAGTCAGGAGAGTGGTAAGGTACTGTTTACTATCAGTTGGCAAGCTGCGCACACAATCCCAATGTAATACAGCATCCTTCTTCACCTTTCCGAAGCTGCCGCTCTCTCCGGCTCCTGGAGCCGAAGAAGCGGCTTCTTCGCGCAAAGACGATTGTACCGGTCTCAGTGCTCTCTTAGCGCGGCTTCTGCCGAAAGAAGCCCGGGAGCGGCTCTTAGCTCCGGAGAGCATCGTACCTTCGTCTTTAGCGTCTTTTGTGGTCTACATCTTAGCAGAAAGCTTTTCCACTATGTCTGGCAAGGAAAACCTGCGCCAGCACAGAAAACATCTCCCATCGTGTTCTGGACGTTGCACGGAGGTCTGCCAAGTGTTTGACACGAAGAGAAGAAAAGTTGTCCAAAACAGCTTCCAATCGAATATTCATGTGATTGGAAAAGTCAGGAGAGTGGTAAGGTACTGTTTTCTATCAGTTGGCAAGCTGCGCACACAATCCCAGTGTTGTACAGCATCCTTCTTCACCTTTCCGAAGCTGCCGCTCTCTCCGGCTCCTGGAGCCGAAGAAGCGGCTTCTTCGCGCAAAGACGATTGTACCGGTCACAGTGCTCTCTTAGCGCGGCTTCTGCCGAAAGAAGCCCGGGAGCGGCTCTTAGCTCCGGAGAGCATCGTACCTTCGTCTTTAGCGTCTTTTGTGGTCTACATCTTAGCAAAAGGCTTTTCCACTACGTCTGGCAAGGAGAAAGTGTGCCAACACAGAAAACATCTCCCATCGTGTTCTAACGTTGCATGGAGGTCTGCCAAGTGCTTGGCATGAAGAAAAGAAAAGTTGTCCAAAAGAGCTTCCAATCGAATATTCATGTGATTGGAAAAGTCAGGAGAGTGGTAAGGTACTGTTTTCTATCAGTTGGCAAGCTGCGCACACAATCCCAGTGTTGTACAGCATCCTTCTTCACCTTTCTGAAGCTGCCGCTCTCTCCGGCTCCGGGAGCCGAAGAAGCGGCTTCTTCGCGCAAAGACGATTGTACCGGTCACAGTGCTCTCTTAGCGCGGCTTCTGCCGAAAGAAGCCCGGGAGCGGCTCTTAGCTCCGGAGAGCATCGTACCTTCGTCTTTAGCGTCTTTTGTGGTCTACATCTTAGCAGAAAGCTTTTCCACTATGTCTGGCAAGGAAAACCTGCGCCAGCACAGAAAACATCTCCCATCGTGTTCTAACGTTGCACGGAGGTCTGCCAAGTGCTTGGCATGAAGTAAAGAAAAGTTGTACAAAACAGCTTCCAATCGAATATTCATGTGATTGGAAAAGTCAGGAGAGTGGTAAGGTACTGTTTTCTATCAGTTGGCAACCTGTGCAAACAATCCTAGTGTAATACAGCATCCTTCTTCACCTTTCCGATGCTGCCGCTCTCTCCGGCTCCTGGAGCCCAAGAAGCGGCTTCTTCGCGCAAAGACGATTGTACCGGTCACAGGGCTCTCTTAGCGCGGCTTCTGCTGAAAGAAGCCCGGGAGCGGCTCTTAGCTCCGGAGAGCATCGTACCTTCGTCTTTAGCGTCTTTTGTGGTTTACATCTTAGCAAAAAGCTTTTCCACTATGTCTGGCAAGGAGAAACTGTGCCAGCACAGAAAACATCTCCCATCGTGTTCTAACGTTGCACGGATGTCTGCCAAGTGCTTGGCATGAAGAAAAGAAAAGTTGTCCAAAACAGCTTCCAATCGAATATTCATGTGATTGGAAAAGTCAGGAGAGTGGTAAGGTACTGTTTACTATCAGTTGGCAAGCTGCGCACACAATCCCAATGTAATACAGCATCCTTCTTCACCTTTCCGAAGCTGCCGCTCTCTCCGGCTCCTGGAGCCGAAGAAGCGGCTTCTTCGCGCAAAGACGATTGTACCGGTCACAGTGCTCTCTTAGCGCGGCTTCTGCCGAAAGAAGCCCGGGAGCGGCTCTTAGCTCCGGAGAGCATCGTACCTTCGTCTTTAGCGTCTTTTGTGGTCTACATCTTAGCAGAAAGCTTTTCCACTATGTCTGGCAAGGAAAACCTGCGCCAGCACAGAAAACATCTCCCATCGTGTTCTGGACGTTGCACGGAGGTCTGCCAAGTGTTTGACACGAAGAGAAGAAAAGTTGTCCAAAACAGCTTCCAATCGAATATTCATGTGATTGGAAAAGTCAGGAGAGTGGTAAGGTACTGTTTTCTATCAGTTGGCAAGCTGCGCACACAATACCAGTGCAATACAGCATCCTTCTTCACCTTTCCGAAGCTGCCGCTCTCTCCGCTCCTGGAGCCGAAGAAGCGGCTTCTTCGCGCAAAGACGATTGTACCGGTCACAGTGCTCTCTTAGCGCGGCTTCTGCCGAAAGAAGCCCGGGAGCGGCTCTTAGCTCCGGAGAGCATCGTACCTTCGTCTTTAGCGTCTTTTGTGGTCTACATCTTAGCAAAAAGCTTTTCCACTACGTCTGGCAAGGAGGAAGTGTGCCAGCACAGAAAACATCTCCCATCGTGTTCTAACGTTGCACGGATGTCTGCCAAGTGCTTGGCATGAAGAAAAGAAAAGTTGTCCAAAACAGCTTCCAATCGAATATTCATGTGATTGGAAAAGTCAGGAGAGTGGTAAGGTACTGTTTACTATCAGTTGGCAAGCTGCGCACACAATCCCAATGTAATACAGCATCCTTCTTCACCTTTCCGATGCTGCCGCTCTCTCCGGCTCCTGGAGCCGAAGAAGCGGCTTCTTCGCGCAAAGACGATTGTACCGGTCACAGTGCTCTCTTAGCGCGGCTTCTGCCGAAAGAAGCCCGGGAGCGGCTCTTAGCTCCGGAGAGCATCGTACCTTCGTCTTTAGCGTCTTTTGTGGTCTACATCTTAGCAAAAAGCTTTTCCACTATGTCTGGCAAGGAGAAAGTGTGCCAGCACAGAAAACATCTCCCATCGTGTTCTAAATTTACACGGAGGTCTGCCAAGTGCTTGGCATGAAGAAAAGAAAAGTTGTCCAAAACAGCTTCCAATTGAATATTCATGTGATTGGAAAAGTCAGGAGAGTGGTAAGGTACTGTTTTCTATCAGGTGGCAAGCTGCGCACACAATCCCAATGTAATACAGCATCCTTCTTCACATTTCCGAAGCTGCCGCTCCCTCCGGATCCTGGAGCCGAAGAAGCGGCTTCTTCGCGCAAAGACGATTGTACCGCTCACAGTGCTCTCTTAGCGCGGCTTCTGCCGAAAGAAGCCCGGGAGCGGCTCTTAGCTCCGGAGAGCATCGTACCTTCGTCTTTAGCGTCTTTTGTGGTCTACATCTTAGCAAAAAGCTTTTCCACTATGTCTGGCAAGGAGGAAGTGTGCCAACACAGAAAACATCTCCCATCGTTTTCTAACGTTGCACGGATGTCTGCCAAGTGCTTGGCATGAAGAAAAGTTGTCCAAAACAGCTTCCAATCGAATATTCATGTGATTGGAAAAGTCAGGAGAGTGGTAAGGTACTGTTTTCTATCAGTTGGCAAGCTGCGCACACAATCCCAATGTAATACAGCATCCTTCTTCACCTTTCCGATGCTGCCGCTCTCTCCGGCTCCTGGAGCCGAAGAAGCGGCTTCTTCGCGCAAAGACGATTGTACCGGTCACAGTGCTCTCTTAGCGCGGCTTCTGCCGAAAGAAGCCCGGGAGCGGCTCTTAGCTCCGGAGAGCATCGTACCTTCGTCTTTAGCATCTTTTGTGGTCTACATCTTAGCAGAAAGCTTTTCCACTATGTCTGGTAAGGAAAACCTGCGCCAGCACAGAAAACATCTCCCATCGTCTTCTGGACGTTGCACAGAGGTCTGCCAAGTGTTTGACAAGAAGAGAAGAAAAGCTGTCCAAAAGAGCTTCCAATCGAATATTCATGTGATTGGAAAAGTCAGGAGACTGGTAAGGTACTGTTTTCTATCAGTTGGCAAGCTGCGCACACAATCCCAATGTAATACAGCATCCTTCTTCACCTTTCTGAAGCTGCCGCTCTCTCCGGCTCCTGGAGCCGAAGAAGCGGCTTCTTCGCGCAAAGACGATTGTACCGGTCACAGTGCTCTCTTAGCGCGGCTTCTGCCGAAAGAAGCCCGGGAGCGGCTCTTAGCTCCGGAGAGCATCGTACCTTCGTCTTTAGCGTCTTTTGTGGTCTACATCTTAGCAGAAAGCTTTTCCACTATGTCTGGTAAGGAAAACCTGCGCCAGCACAGAAAACATCTCCCATCGTGTTCTGGACGTTGCACGGAGGTCTGCCAAGTGTTTGACAAGAAGAGAAGAAAAGTTGTCCAAAGCAGCTTCCAATCGAATATTCATGTGATTGGAAAAGTCAGGAGAGTGGTAAGGTACTGTTTTCTATCAGTTGGCAAGCTGCGCACACAATCCCAATGTAATACAGCATCCTTCTTCACCTTTCCGAAGCTGCCGCTCTCTCCGGCTCCTGGAGCCGAAGAAGCGGCTTCTTCGCGCAAAGACGATTGTACCGGTCACAGTGCTCTCTTAGCGCGGCTTCTGCCGAAAGAAGCCCGGGAGCGGCTCTTAGCTCCGGAGAGCATCGTACCTTCGTCTTTAGCGTCTTTTGTGGTCTACATCTTAGCAAAAAGCTTTTCCACTACGTCTGGCAAGGAGAAAGTGTGCCAACACAGAAAACATCTCCCATCGTGTTCTAACGTTGCACGGAGGTCTGCCAAGTGTTTGACAAGAAGAGAAGAAAAGTTGTCCAAAACAGCTTCCAATCGAATATTCATGTGATTGGAAAAGTCAGGAGAGTGGTAAGGTACTGTTTTCTATCAGTTGGCAAGCTGCGCACACAATCCCAATGTAATACAGCATCCTTCTTCACCTTTCCGAAGCTGCCGCTCTCTCCGGCTCCTGGAGCCGAAGAAGCGGCTTCTTCGCGCAAAGACGATTGTACCGGTCACAGTGCTCTCTTAGCGTGGCTTCTGCCGAAGGAAGCCCGGGAGCGGCTCTTAGCTCCGGAGAGCATCGTACCTTCGTCTTTAGCGTCTTTTGTGGTCTACATCTTAGCAGAAAGCTTTTCCACTACATCTGGCAAGGAGAAAGTGTGCCAGCACAGAAACCATCTCCCATCGTGTTCTGGACGTTGCACGGAGGTCTGCAAGTGTTTGGCATGAAGAAAAGAAAAGCTGTCCAAAAGAGCTTCCAATCGAATATTCATGTGATTGGAAAAGTCAGGAGAGTGGTAAGGTACTGTTTTCTATCAGTTGGCAAGCTGCGCACACAATCCCAGTGTAATACAGCATCCTTCTTCACCTTTCTGAAGCTGCCGCTCTCTCCGGCTCCTGGAGCCGAAGAAGCGGCTTCTTCGCGCAAAGACGATTGTACCGGTCACAGTGCTCTCTTAGCGCGGCTTCTGCCGAAAGAAGCCCGGGAGCGGCTCTTAGCTCCGGAGAGCATCGTACCTTCGTCTTTAGCGTCTTTTGTGGTCTACATCTTAGCAGAAAGCTTTTCCACTATGTCTGGTAAGGAAAACCTGCGCCAGCACAGAAAACATCTCCCATCGTGTTCTGGACGTTGCACGGAGGTCCGCCAAGTGTTTGACAAGAAGAGAAGACAAGCTGTCCAAAAGAGCTTCCAATCGAATATTCATGTGATTGGAAAAGTCAGGAGAGTGGTAAGGTACTGTTTTCTATCAGTTGGCAAGCTGCGCACACAATCCCAATGTAATACAGCATCCTTCTTCACCTTTCTGAAGCTGCCGCTCTCTCCGGCTCCTGGAGCCGAAGAAGCGGCTTCTTCGCGCAAAGACGATTGTACCGGTCACAGTGCTCTCTTAGCGCGGCTTCTGCCGAAAGAAGCCCGGGAGCGGCTCTTAGCTCCGGAGAGCATCGTACCTTCGTCTTTAGCGTCTTTTGTGGTCTACATCTTAGCAAAAAGCTTTTCCACTATGTCTGGCAAGGAGAAACTGTGCCAGCACAGAAAACATCTCCCATCGTGTTCTAACGTTGCATGGAGGTCTGCCAAGTGCTTGGCATGAAGAGAAGAAAAGTTGTCCAAAACAGCTTCCAATCGAATATTCATGTGATTGGAAAAGTCAGGAGAGTGGTAAGGTACTGTTTTCTATCAGTTGGCAAGCTGCGCTCACAATCCCAATGTAATACAGCATCCTTCTTCACATTTCCGAAGCTGCCGCTCCCTCCGGATCCTGGAGCGGAAGAAGCGGCTTCTTCGCGCAAAGACGATTGTACCGGTCACAGTGCTCTCTTAGCGCGGCTTCTGCCGAAAGAAGCCCGGGAGCGGCTCTTAGCTCCGGAGAGCATCGTACCTTCGTCTTTAGCGTCTTTTGTGGTCTACATCTTAGCAGAAAGCTTTTCCACTATGTCTGGCAAGGAAAACCTGCGCCAGCACAGAAAACATCTCCCATCGTGTTCTGGACGTTGCACGGAGGTCTGCCAAGTGTTTGACAAGAAGAGAAGAAAAGTTGTCCAAAGCAGCTTCCAATCGAATATTCATGTGATTGGAAAAGTCAGGAGAGTGGTAAGGTACTGTTTTCTATCAGTTGGCAAGCTGCGCACACAATCCCAATGTAATACAGCATCCTTCTTCACCTTTCCGAAGCTGCCGCTCTCTCCGGCTCCCGGAGCCGAAGAAGCGGTATCTTCGCGCAAAGACGATTGTACCGGTCACAGTGCTCTCTTAGCGCGGCTTCTGCCGAAAGAAGCCCGGGAGCGGCTCTTAGCTCCGGAGAGCATCGTACCTTCGTCTTTAGCGTCTTTTGTGGTCTACATCTTAGCAGAAAGCTTTTCCCCTATGTCTGGCAAGGAGAAAGTGTGCCAGCACAGAAAACATCTCCCATCGTGTTCTGGACGTTGCACGGAGGTCTGCAAGTGTTTGGCATGAAGAAAAGAAAAGCTGTCCAAAAGAGCTTCCAATCGAATATTCATGTGATTGGAAAAGTCAGGAGAGTGGTAAGGTACTGTTTTCTATCAGTTGGCAAGCTGCGCACACAATCCCAGTGTAATACAGCATCCTTCTTCACCTTTCTGAAGCTGCCGCTCTCTCCGGCTCCTGGAGCCGAAGAAGCGGCTTCTTCGCGCAAAGACGATTGTACCGGTCACAGTGCTCTCTTAGCACGGCTTCTGCCGAAAGAAGCCCGGGAGCGGCTCTTAGCTCCGGAGAGCATCGTACCTTCGTCTTTAGCGTCTTTTGTGGTCTACATCTTAGCAAAAGGCTTTTCCACTACGTCTGGCAAGGAGAAAGTGTGCCAACACAGAAAACATCTCCCATCGTGTTCTAACGTTGCACGGAGGTCTGCCAAGTGCTTGGCATGAAGAAAAGAAAAGTTGTCCAAAAGAGCTTCCAATCGAATATTCATGTGATTGGAAAAGTCAGGAGAGTGGTAAGGTACTGTTTTCTATCAGTTGGCAAGCTGCGCACACAATCCCATTGTAATACAGCATCCTTCTTCACCTTTCCGAAGCTGCCGCTCTCTCCGGCTCCTGGAGCCGAAGAAGCGGCTTCTTCGCGCAAAGACGATTGTACCGGTCACAGTGCTCTCTTAGCGCGGCTTCTGCCGAAAGAAGCCCGGGAGCGGCTCTTAGCTCCGGAGAGCATCGTACCTTCGTCTTTAGCATCTTTTGTGGTCTACATCTTAGCAGAAAGCTTTTCCACTATGTCTGGTAAGGAAAACCTGCGCCAGCACAGAAAACATCTCCCATCGTCTTCTGGACGTTGCACAGAGGTCTGCCAAGTTTTTGACAAGAAGAGAAGAAAAGCTGTCCAAAAGAGCTTCCAATCGAATATTCATGTGATTGGAAAAGTCAGGAGAGTGGTAAGGTACTGTTTTCTATCAGTTGGCAAGCTGCGCACACAATCCCAATGTAATACAGCATCCTTCTTCACCTTTCTGAAGCTGCCGCTCTCTCCGGCTCCTGGAGCCGAAGAAGCGGCTTCTTCGCGCAAAGACGATTGTACCGCTCACAGTGCTCTCTTAGCGCGGCTTCTGCCGAAAGAAGCCCGGGAGCGGCTCTTAGCTCCGGAGAGCATCGTACCTTCGTCTTTAGCGTCTTTTGTGGTCTACATCTTAGCAAAAACTTTTCCACTACGTCTGGCAAGGAGAAAGTGTGCCAGCACAGAAAACATCTCCCATCGTGTTCTAACGTTGCATGGAGGTCTGCCAAGTGCTTGGCATGAAGAAAAGAAAAGTTGTCCAAAACAGCTTCCAATCGAATATTCATGTGATTGGAAAAGTCAGGAGAGTGGTAAGGTACTGTTTTCTATCAGTTGGCAAGCTGCGCTCACAATCCCAATGTAATACAGCATCCTTCTTCACATTTCCGAAGCTGCCGCTCCCTCCGGATCCTGGAGCGGAAGAAGCGGCTTCTTCGCGCAAAGACGATTGTACCGGTCACAGTGCTCTCTTAGCGCGGCTTCTGCCGAAAGAAGCCCGGGAGCGGCTCTTAGCTCCGGAGAGCATCGTACCTTCGTCTTTAGCGTCTTTTGTGGTCTACATCTTAGCAGAAAGCTTTTCCACTATGTCTGGCAAGGAAAACCTGCGCCAGCACAGAAAACATCTCCCATCGTGTTCTGGACGTTGCACGGAGGTCTGCCAAGTGTTTGACAAGAAGAGAAGAAAAGTTGTCCAAAGCAGCTTCCAATCGAATATTCATGTGATTGGAAAAGTCAGGAGAGTGGTAAGGTACTGTTTTCTATCAGTTGGCAAGCTGCGCACACAATCCCAATGTAATACAGCATCCTTCTTCACCTTTCCGAAGCTGCCGCTCTCTCCGGCTCCCGGAGCCGAAGAAGCGGCTTCTTCGCGCAAAGACGATTGTACCGGTCACAGTGCTCTCTTAGCGCGGCTTCTGCTGAAGGAAGCCCGGGAGCGGCTCTTAGCTCCGGAGAGCATCGTACCTTCGTCTTTAGCGTCTTTTGTGGTCTACATCTTAGCAGAAAGCTTTTCCACTATGTCTGGCAAGGAGAAAGTGTGCCAGCACAGAAAACATCTCCCATCGTGTTCTGGACGTTGCACGGAGGTCTGCAAGTGTTTGGCATGAAGAAAAGAAAAGCTGTCCAAAAGAGCTTCCAATCGAATATTCATGTGATTGGAAAAGTCAGGAGAGTGGTAAGGTACTGTTTTCTATCAGTTGGCAAGCTGCGCACACAATCCCAGTGTAATACAGCATCCTTCTTCACCTTTCTGAAGCTGCCGCTCTCTCCGGCTCCTGGAGCCGAAGAAGCGGCTTCTTCGCGCAAAGACGATTGTACCGGTCACAGTGCTCTCTTAGCGCGGCTTCTGCCGAAAGAAGCCCGGGAGCGGCTCTTAGCTCCGGAGAGCATCGTACCTTCGTCTTTAGCGTCTTTTGTGGTCTACATCTTAGCAAAAGGCTTTTCCACTACGTCTGGCAAGGAGAAAGTGTGCCAACACAGAAAACATCTCCCATCGTGTTCTAACGTTGCACGGAGGTCTGCCAAGTGCTTGGCATGAAGAAAAGAAAAGTTGTCCAAAAGAGCTTCCAATCGAATATTCATGTGATTGGAAAAGTCAGGAGAGTGGTAAGGTACTGTTTTCTATCAGTTGGCAAGCTGCGCACACAATCCCAGTGTTGTACAGCATCCTTCTTCACCTTTCCGAAGCTGCCGCTCTCTCCGCTCCTGGAGCCGAAGAAGCGGCTTCTTCGCGCAAAGACGATTGTACCGGTCACAGTGCTCTCTTAGCGCGGCTTCTGCCGAAAGAAGCCCGGGAGCGGCTCTTAGCTCCGGAGAGCATCGTACCTTCGTCTTTAGCGTCTTTTGTGGTCTACATCTTAGCAGAAAGCTTTTCCACTACGTCTGGCAGGGAGAAAGTGTGCCAGTACAGAAAACTTTTCCCATCGTGTTCTAACGTTGCACGGATGTCTGCCAAGTGCTTGGCATGAAGAAAAGAAAAGTTGTCCAAAACAGCTTCCAATCGAATATTCATGTGATTGGAAAAGTCAGGAGAGTGGTAAGGTACTGTTTTCTATCAGTTGGCAAGCTGTGCACACAATCCTAGTGTAATACAGCATGCTTCTTCACGTTTCCGATGCTGCCGCTCTCTCCGGCACCTGGAGCCGAAGAAGCGGCTTCTTCGCGCAAAGACGATTGTACCGGTCACAGTGCTCTCTTAGCGCGGCTTCTGCCGAAAGAAGCCCGGGAGCGGCTCTTAGCTCCGGAGAGCATCGTACCTTCGTCTTTAGCGTCTTTTGTGGTCTACATCTTAGCAGAAAGCTTTTCCACTATGTCTGGCAAGGAGAAAGTGTGCCAGCACAGAAAACATCTCCCATCGTGTTCTGGACGTTGCACGGAGGTCTGCAAGTGTTTGGCATGAAGAAAAGAAAAGCTGTCCAAAAGAGCTTCCAATCGAATATTCATGTGATTGGAAAAGTCAGGAGAGTGGTAAGGTACTGTTTTCTATCAGTTGGCAAGCTGCGCACACAACCCCAGTGTAATACAGCATCCTTCTTCACCTTTCTGAAGCTGCCGCTCTCTCCGGCTCCTGGAGCCGAAGAAGCGGCTTCTTCGCGCAAAGACGATTGTACCGGTCACAGTGCTCTCTTAGCGCGGCTTCTGCCGAAAGAAGCCCGGGAGCGGCTCTTAGCTCCGGAGAGCATCGTACCTTCGTCTTTAGCGTCTTTTGTGGTCTACATCTTAGCAAAAGGCTTTTCCACTACGTCTGGCAAGGAGAAAGTGTGCCAACACAGAAAACATCTCCCATCGTGTTCTAACGTTGCACGGAGGTCTGCCAAGTGCTTGGCATGAAGAAAAGAAAAGTTGTCCAAAACAGCTTCCAATCGAATATTCATGTGATTGGAAAAGTCAGGAGAGTGGTAAGGTACTGTTTTCTATCAGTTGGCAAGCTGCGCACACAATCCCAGTGTTGTACAGCATCCTTCTTCACCTTTCCGAAGCTGCCGCTCAGTCCGGCTCCTGGAGCCGAAGAAGCGGCTTCTTCGCGCAAAGACGATTGTACCGGTCACAGTGCTCTCTTAGCGCGGCTTCTGCCGAAAGAAGCCCGGGAGCGGCTCTTAGCTCCGGAGAGCATCGTACCTTCGTCTTTAGCATCTTTTGTGGTCTACATCTTAGCAAAAGGCTTTTCCACTACGTCTGGCAAGGAGAAAGTGTGCCAACACAGAAAACATCTCCCATCGTGTTCTAACGTTGCACGGAGGTCTGCCAAGTGCTTGGCATGAAGAAAAGAAAAGTTGTCCAAAAGAGCTTCCAATCGAATATTCATGTGATTGGAAAAGTCAGGAGAGTGGTAAGGTACTGTTTTCTATCAGTTGGCAAGCTGCGCACACAATCCCAGTGTTGTACAGCATCCTTCTTCACCTTTCCGAAGCTGCCGCTCTCTCCGGCTCCTGGAGCCGAAGAAGCGGCTTCTTCGCGCAAAGACGATTGTACCGGTCACAGTGCTCTCTTAGCGCGGCTTCTGCCGAAAGAAGCCCGGGAGCGGCGCTTAGCTCCGGAGAGCATCGTACCTTCGTCTTTAGCGTCTTTTGTGGTCTACATCTTAGCAGAAAGCTTTTCCACTATGTCTGGCAAGGAAAACCTGCGCCAGCACAGAAAACATCTCCCATCGTGTTCTAACGTTGCACGGAGGTCTGCCAAGTGCTTGGCATGAAGAAAAGAAAAGTTGTACAAAACAGCTTCCAATCGAATATTCATGTGATTGGAAAAGTCAGGAGAGTGGTAAGGTACTGTTTTCTATCAGTTGGCAACCTGTGCAAACAATCCTAGTGTAATACAGCATCCTTCTTCACCTTTCCGATGCTGCCGCTCTCTCCGGCTCCTGGAGCCGAAGAAGCGGCTTCTTCGCGCAAAGACGATTGTACCGGTCACAGTGCTCTCTTAGCGCGGCTTCTGCCGAAAGAAGCCCGGGAGCGGCTCTTAGCTCCGGAGAGCATCGTACCTTCGTCTTTAGCGTCTTTTGTGGTCTGCATCTTAGCAAAAAGCTTTTCCACTATGTCTGGCAAGGAGAAACTGTGCCAGCACAGAAAACATCTCCCATCGTGTTCTAACGTTGCACGGATGTCTGCCAAGTGCTTGGCATGAAGAAAAGAAAAGTTGTCCAAAACAGCTTCCAATCGAATATTCATGTGATTGGAAAAGTCAGGAGAGTGGTAAGGTACTGTTTTCTATCAGTTGGCAACCTGTGCACACAATCCTAGTGTAATACAGCATCCTTCTTCACGTTTCTGATGCTGCCGCTCTCTCCGGCTCCTGGAGCCGAAGAAGCGGCTTCTTCGCGCAAAGACGATTGTACCGGTCACAGTGCTCTCTTAGCGCGGCTTCTGCCGAAAGAAGCCCGGGAGCGGCTCTTAGCTCCGGAGAGCATCGTACCTTCGTCTTTAGCATCTTTTGTGGTCTACATCTTAGCAAAAGGCTTTTCCACTACGTCTGGCAAGGAGAAAGTGTGCCAACACAGAAAACATCTCCCATCGTGTTCTAACGTTGCACGGAGGTCTGCCAAGTGCTTGGCATGAAGAAAAGAAAAGTTGTCCAAAAGAGCTTCCAATCGAATATTCATGTGATTGGAAAAGTCAGGAGAGTGGTAAGGTACTGTTTTCTATCAGTTGGCAAGCTGCGCACACAATCCCAGTGTTGTACAGCATCCTTCTTCACCTTTCCGAAGCTGCCGCTCTCTCCGGCTCCTGGAGCCGAAGAAGCGGCTTCTTCGCGCAAAGACGATTGTACCGGTCACAGTGCTCTCTTAGCGCGGCTTCTGCCGAAAGAAGCCCGGGAGCGGCGCTTAGCTCCGGAGAGCATCGTACCTTCGTCTTTAGCGTCTTTTGTGGTCTACATCTTAGCAGAAAGCTTTTCCACTATGTCTGGCAAGGAAAACCTGCGCCAGCACAGAAAACATCTCCCATCGTGTTCTAACGTTGCACGGAGGTCTGCCAAGTGCTTGGCATGAAGAAAAGAAAAGTTGTACAAAACAGCTTCCAATCGAATATTCATGTGATTGGAAAAGTCAGGAGAGTGGTAAGGTACTGGTTACTATCAGTTGGCAAGCTGCGCACACAATCCCAATGTAATACAGCATCCTTCTTCACATTTCCGAAGCTGCCGCTCTCTCCGGCTCCTGGAGCCGAAGAAGCGGCTTCTTCGCGCAAAGACGATTGTACCGGTCACAGTGCTCTCTTAGCGCGGCTTCTGCCGAAAGAAGCCCGGGAGCGGCTCTTAGCTCCGGAGAGCATCGTACCTTCGTCTTTAGCGTCTTTTGTGGTCTACATCTTAGCAAAAATCTTTTCCACTACGTCTGGCAAGGAGAAAGTGTGCCAGCACAGAAAACATCTCCCATCGTGTTCTAACGTTGCACGGAGGTCTGCCAAGTGTTTGACAAGAAGAGAAGAAAAGTTGTCCAAAACAGCTTCCAATCGAATATTCATGTGATTGGAAAAGTCAGGAGAGTGGTAAGGTACTGTTTTCTATCAGTTGGCAAGCTGCGCACACAATCCCATTGTAATACAGCATCCTTCTTCACCTTTCCGAAGCTGCCGCTCTCTCCGCTCCTGGAGCCGAAGAAGCGGCTTCTTCGCGCAAAGACGATTGTACCGCTCACAGTGCTCTCTTAGCGCGGCTTCTGCCGAAAGAAGCCCGGGAGCGGCTCTTAGCTCCGGAGAGCATCGTACCTTCGTCTTTAGCGTCTTTTGTGGTCTACATCTTAGCAGAAAGCTTTTCCACTATGTCTGGCAAGGAGGAAGTGTGCCAGCACAGAAAACATCTCCCATCGTGTTCTAACGTTGCACGGATGTCTGCCAAGTGCTTGGCATGAAGAGAAGAAAAGTTGTCCAAAACAGCTTCCAATCGAATATTCATGTGATTGGAAAAGTCAGGAGAGTGGTAAGGTACTGTTTTCTATCAGTTGGCAAGCTGCGCACACAATCCCAATGTAATACAGCATCCTTCTTCACCTTTCCGATGCTGCCGCTCTCTCCGGCTCCTGGAGCCGAAGAAGCGGCTTCTTCGCGCAAAGACGATTGTACCGGTCACAGTGCTCTCTTAGCGCGGCTTCTGCCGAAAGAAGCCCGGGAGCGGCTCTTAGCTCCGGAGAGCATCGTACCTTCGTCTTTAGCGTCTTTTGTGGTCTACATCTTAGCAAAAAGCTTTTCCACTATGTCTGGCAAGGAGAAAGTGTGCCAGCACAGAAAACAACTCCCATCGTGTTCTAACGTTGCACGGAGGTCTGCCAAGTGCTTGGCATGAAGAAAAGAAAAGTTGTCCAAAAGAGCTTCCAATCGAATATTCATGTGATTGGAAAAGTCAGGAGAGTGGTAAGGTACTGTTTTCTATCAGTTGGCAAGCTGCGCACACAATCCCAGTGTAATACAGCATCCTTCTTCACCTTTCTGAAGCTGCCGCTCTCTCCGGCTCCTGGAGCCGAAGAAGCGGCTTCTTCGCGCAAAGACGATTGTACCGGTCACAGTGCTCTCTTAGCGCGGCTTCTGCCGAAAGAAGCCCGGGAGCGGCTCTTAGCTCCGGAGAGCATCGTACCTTCGTCTTTAGCGTCTTTTGTGGTCTACATCTTAGCAAAAAGCTTTTCCACTATGTCTGGCAAGGAGAAAGTGTGCCAGCACAGAAAACATCTCCCATCGTGTTCTAACGTTGCACGGATGTCTGCCAAGTGCTTGGCATGAAGAGAAGAAAAGTTGTCCAAAACAGCTTCCAATCGAATATTCATGTGATTGGAAAAGTCAGGAGAGTGGTAAGGTACTGTTTTCTATCACTTGGCAAGCTGCGCACACAATCCCAGTGTTGTACAGCATCCTTCTTCACCTTTCCGAAGCTGCCGCTCTCTCCGGCTCCTGGAGCCGAAGAAGCGGCTTCTTCGTGCAAAGACGATTGTACCGGTCACAGTGTTCTCTTAGCGCGGCTTCTGCCGAAAGAAGCCCGGGAGCGGCTCTTAGCTCCGGAGAGCATCGTACCTTCGTCTTTAGCGTCTTTTGTGGTCTACATCTTAGCAAAAAGCTTTTCCACTATGTCTGGCAAGGAGAAAGTGTGCCAGCACAGAAAACATCTCCCATCGTGTTCTAACGTTGCACGGATGTCTGCCAAGTGCTTGGCATGAAGAGAAGAAAAGTTGTCCAAAACAGCTTCCAATCGAATATTCATGTGATTGGAAAAGTCAGGAGAGTGGTAAGGTACTGGTTACTATCAGTTGGCAAGCTGCGCACACAATCCCAATGTAATACAGCATCCTTCTTCACATTTCCGAAGCTGCCGCTCTCTCCGGCTCCTGGAGCCGAAGAAGCGGCTTCTTCGCGCAAAGACGATTGTACCGGTCACAGTGCTCTCTTAGCGCGGCTTCTGCCGAAAGAAGCCCGGGAGCGGCTCTTAGCTCCGGAGAGCATCGTACCTTCGTCTTTAGCGTCTTTTGTGGTCTACATCTTAGCAAAAATCTTTTCCAATACGTCTGGCAAGGAGAAAGTGTGCCAGCACAGAAAACATCTCCCATCGTGTTCTAACGTTGCACGGAGGTCTGCCAAGTGTTTGACAAGAAGAGAAGAAAAGTTGTCCAAAACAGCTTCCAATCGAATATTCATGTGATTGGAAAAGTCAGGAGAGTGGTAAGGTACTGTTTTCTATCAGTTGGCAAGCTGCGCACACAATCCCAATGTAATACAGTATCCTTCTTCACCTTTCCGAAGCTGCCGCTCTCTCCGGCTCCTGGAGCCGAAGAAGCGGCTTCTTCGCGCAAAGACGATTGTACCGGTCACAGTGCTCTCTTAGCGCGGCTTCTGCCGAAAGAAGCCCGGGAGCGGCTCTTAGCTCCGGAGAGCATCGTACCTTCGTCTTTAGGGTCTTTTGTGGTCTACATCTTAGCAAAAAGCTTTTCCACTATGTCTGGTAAGGAAAACCTGCGCCAGCAGAGAAAACATCTCCCATCGTGTTCTGGACGTTGCACGGAGGTCTGCCAAGTGTTTGACAAGAAGAGAAGAAAAGCTGTCCAAAAGAGCTTCCAATCGAATATTCATGTGATTGGAAAAGTCAGGAGAGTGGTAAGGTACTGTTTTCTATCAGTTGGCAAGCTGCGCACACAATCCCATTGTAATACAGCATCCTTCTTCACCTTTCCGAAGCTGCCGCTCTCTCCGCTCCTGGAGCCGAAGAAGCGGCTTCTTCGCGCAAAGACGATTGTACCGGTCACAGTGCTCTCTTAGCGCGGCTTCTGCCGAAAGAAGCCCGGGAGCGGCTCTTAGCTCCGGAGAGCATCGTACCTTCGTCTTTAGCGTCTTTTGTGGTCTACATCTTAGCAAAAATCTTTTCCACTATGTCTGGCAAGGAGAAAGTGTGCCAGCACAGAAAACATCTCCCATCGTGTTCTAACGTTGCACGGAGGTCTGCCAAGTGTTTGACAAGAAGAGAAGAAAAGTTGTCCAAAACAGCTTCCAATCGAATATTCATGTGATTGGAAAAGTCAGGAGAGTGGTAAGGTACTGTTTTCTATCAGTTGGCAAGCTGCGCACACAATCCCAATGTAATACAGTATCCTTCTTCACCTTTCCGAAGCTGCCGCTCTCTCCGGCTCCTGGAGCCGAAGAAGCGCCTTCTTCGCGCAAAGACGATTGTACCGGTCACAGTGCTCTCTTAGCGCGGCTTCTGCCGAAAGAAGCCCGGGAGCGGCTCTTAGCTCCGGAGAGCATCGTACCTTCGTCTTTAGCGTCTTTTGTGGTCTACATCTTAGCAGAAAGCTTTTCCACTATGTCTGGCAAGGAAAACCTGCGCCAGCACAGAAAACATCTCCCATCGTGTTCTAACGTTGCACGGAGGTCTGCCAAGTGCTTGGCATGAAGAAAAGAAAAGTTGTACAAAACAGCTTCCAATCGAATATTCATGTGATTGGAAAAGTCAGGAGAGTGGTAAGGTACTGGTTACTATCAGTTGGCAAGCTGCGCACACAATCCCAATGTAATACAGCATCCTTCTTCACATTTCCGAAGCTGCCGCTCTCTCCGGCTCCTGGAGCCGAAGAAGCGGCTTCTTCGCGCAAAGACGATTGTACCGGTCACAGTGCTCTCTTAGCGCGGCTTCTGCCGAAAGAAGCCCGGGAGCGGCTCTTAGCTCCGGAGAGCATCGTACCTTCGTCTTTAGCGTCTTTTGTGGTCTACATCTTAGCAAAAATCTTTTCCATTACGTCTGGCAAGGAGAAAGTGTGCCAGCACAGAAAACATCTCCCATCGTGTTCTAACGTTGCACGGAGGTCTGCCAAGTGTTTGACAAGAAGAGAAGAAAAGTTGTCCAAAACAGCTTCCAATCGAATATTCATGTGATTGGAAAAGTCAGGAGAGTGGTAAGGTACTGTTTTCTATCAGTTGGCAAGCTGCGCACACAATCCCATTGTAATACAGCATCCTTCTTCACCTTTCCGAAGCTGCCGCTCTCTCCGCTCCTGGAGCCGAAGAAGCGGCTTCTTCGCGCAAAGACGATTGTACCGGTCACAGTGCTCTCTTAGCGCGGCTTCTGCCGAAAGAAGCCCGGGAGCGGCTCTTAGCTCCGGAGAGCATCGTACCTTCGTCTTTAGCGTCTTTTGTGGTCTACATCTTAGCAAAAAGCTTTTCCACTATGTCTGGCAAGGAGGAAGTGTGCCAGCACAGAAAACATCTCCCATCGTGTTCTAACGTTGCACGGATGTCTGCCAAGTGCTTGGCATGAAGAGAAGAAAAGTTGTCCAAAACAGCTTCCAATCGAATATTCATGTGATTGGAAAAGTCAGGAGAGTGGTAAGGTACTGTTTTCTATCAGTTGGCAAGCTGCGCACACAATCCCAATGTAATACAGCATCCTTCTTCACATTTCCGAAGCTGCCGCTCCCTCCGGATCCTGGAGCCGAAGAAGCGGCTTCTTCGCGCAAAGACGATTGTACCGGTCACAGTGCTCTCTTAGCGCGGCTTCTGCCGAAAGAAGCCCGGGAGCGGCTCTTAGCTCCGGAGAGCATCGTACCTTCGTCTTTAGCGTCTTTTGTGGTCTACATCTTAGCAAAAAGCTTTTCCACTACGTCTGGCAAGGAGAAAGTGTGCCAGCACAGAAAACATCTCCCATCGTGTTCTAACGTTGCACGGAGGTCTGCAAGTGTTTGGCATGAAGAAAAGAAAAGTTGTCCAAAACAGCTTCCAATCGAATATTCATGTGATTGGAAAAGTCAGGAGAGTGGTAAGGTACTGTTTTCTATCACTTGGCAAGCTGCGCACACAATCCCTGTGTTGTACAGCATCCTTCTTCACCTTTCCGATGCTGCCGCTCTCTCGGGCTCCTGGAGCCGAAGAAGCGGCTTCTTCGCGCAAAGACGATTGTACCGGTCGCAGTGCTCTCTTAGCGCGGCTTCTGCCGAAAGAAGCCCGGGAGCGGCTCTTAGCTCCGGAGAGCATCGTACCTTCGTCTTTAGCGTCTTTTGTGGTCTACATCTTAGCAGAAAGCTTTTCCACTATGTCTGGCAAGGAAAACCTGCGCCAGCACAGAAAACATCTCCCATCGTGTTCTGGACGTTGCACGGAGGTCTGCCAAGTGTTTGACAAGAAGAGAAGAAAAGTTGTCCAAAACAGCTTCCAATCGAATATTCATGTGATTGGAAAAGTCAGGAGAGTGGTAAGGTACTGTTTTCTATCAGTTGGCAAGCTGCGCACACAATCCCAATGTAATACAGCATCCTTCTTCACCTTACCGATGCTGCCGCTCTCTCCGGCTCCTGGAGCCGAAGAAGCGGCTTCTTCGCGCAAAGACGATTGTACCGGTCACAGTGCTCTCTTAGCGCGGCTTCTGCCGAAAGAAGCCCGGGAGCGGCTCTTAGCTCCGGAGAGCATCGTACCTCCGTCTTTAGCGTCTTTTGTGGTCTACATCTTAGCAAAAAGCTTTTCCACTACGTCTGGCAAGGAGAAAGTGTGCCAACACAGAAAACATCTCCCATCGTGTTCTAACGTTGCACGGAGGTCTGCCAAGTGTTTGACAAGAAGAGAAGAAAAGTTGTCCAAAACAGCTTCCAATCGAATATTCATGTGATTGGAAAAGTCAGGAGAGTGGTAAGGTACTGTTTTCTATCAGTTGGCAAGCTGCGCACACAATCCCAATGTAATACAGTATCCTTCTTCACCTTTCCGAAGCTGCCGCTCTCTCCGGCTCCTGGAGCCGAAGAAGCGCCTTCTTCGCGCAAAGACGATTGTACCGGTCACAGTGCTCTCTTAGCGCGGCTTCTGCCGAAAGAAGCCCGGGAGCGGCTCTTAGCTCCGGAGAGCATCGTACCTTCGTCTTTAGGGTCTTTTGTGGTCTACATCTTAGCAAAAAGCTTTTCCACTATGTCTGGTAAGGAAAACCTGCGCCAGCACAGAAAACATCTCCCATCGTGTTCTGGACGTTGCACGGAGGTCTGCCAAGTGTTTGACAAGAAGAGAAGAAAAGCTGTCCAAAAGAGCTTCCAATCGAATATTCATGTGATTGGAAAAGTCAGGAGAGTGGTAAGGTACTGTTTTCTATCAGTTGGCAAGCTGCGCACACAATCCCATTGTAATACAGCATCCTTCTTCACCTTTCCGAAGCTGCCGCTCTCTCCGCTCCTGGAGCCGAAGAAGCGGCTTCTTCGCGCAAAGACGATTGTACCGGTCACAGTGCTCTCTTAGCGCGGCTTCTGCCGAAAGAAGCCCGGGAGCGGCTCTTAGCTCCGGAGAGCATCGTACCTTCGTCTTTAGCGTCTTTTGTGGTCTACATCTTAGCAAAAATCTTTTCCACTACGTCTGGCAAGGAGAAAGTGTGCCAGCACAGAAAACATCTCCCATCGTGTTCTACCGTTGCACGGAGGTCTGCCAAGTGTTTGACAAGAAGAGAAGAAAAGTTGTCCAAAACAGCTTCCAATCGAATATTCATGTGATTGGAAAAGTCAGGAGAGTGGTAAGGTACTGTTTTCTATCAGTTGGCAAGCTGCGCACACAATCCCAATGTAATACAGTATCCTTCTTCACCTTTCCGAAGCTGCCGCTCTCTCCGGCTCCTGGAGCCGAAGAAGCGCCTTCTTCGCGCAAAGACGATTGTACCGGTCACAGTGCTCTCTTAGCGCGGCTTCTGCCGAAAGAAGCCCGGGAGCGGCTCTTAGCTCCGGAGAGCATCGTACCTTCGTCTTTAGCGTCTTTTGTGGTCTACATCTTAGCAGAAAGCTTTTCCACTATGTCTGGCAAGGAAAACCTGCGCCAGCACAGAAAACATCTCCCATCGTGTTCTGGACGTTGCACGGAGGTCTGCCAATTGTTTGACACGAAGAGAAGAAAAGTTGTCCAAAACAGCTTCCAATGGAATATTCATGTGATTGGAAAAGTCAGGAGAGTGGTAAGGTACTGTTTTCTATCAGTTGGCAAGCTGCGCACACAATCCCAATGTAATACAGCATCCTTCTTCACATTTCCGAAGCTGCCGCTCCCTCCGGATCCTGGAGCCGAAGAAGCGGCTTCTTCGCGCAAAGACGATTGTACCGGTCACAGTGCTCTCTTAGCGCGGCTTCTGCCGAAAGAAGCCCGGGAGCGGCTCTTAGCTCCGGAGAGCATCGTACCTTCGTCTTTAGCGTCTTTTGTGGTCTACATCTTAGCAAAAAGCTTTTCCAATACGTCTGGCAAGGAGAAAGTGTGCCAGCACAGAAAACATCTCCCATCGTGTTCTAACGTTGCACGGAGGTCTGCAAGTGTTTGGCATGAAGAAAAGAAAAGTTGTCCAAAACAGCTTCCAATCGAATATTCATGTGATTGGAAAAGTCAGGAGAGTGGTAAGGTACTGTTTTCTATCACTTGGCAAGCTGCGCACACAATCCCAGTGTTGTACAGCATCCTTCTTCACCTTTCCGATGCTGCCGCTCTCTCGGGCTCCTGGAGCCGAAGAAGCGGCTTCTTCGCGCAAAGACGATTGTACCGGTCGCAGTGCTCTCTTAGCGCGGCTTCTGCTGAAAGAAGCCCGGGAGCGGCTCTTAGCTCCGGAGAGCATCGTACCTTCGTCTTTAGCGTCTTTTGTGGTCTACATCTTAGCAGAAAGCTTTTCCACTATGTCTGGCAAGGAAAACCTGCGCCAGCACAGAAAACATCTCCCATCGTGTTCTGGACGTTGCACGGAGGTCTGCCAAGTGTTTGACAAGAAGAGAAGAAAAGTTGTCCAAAACAGCTTCCAATCGAATATTCATGTGATTGGAAAAGTCAGGAGAGTGGTAAGGTACTGTTTTCTATCAGTTGGCAAGCTGCGCACACAATCCCAATGTAATACAGCATCCTTCTTCACCTTACCAATGCTGCCGCTCTCTCCGGCTCCTGGAGCCGAAGAAGCGGCTTCTTCACGCAAAGACGATTGTACCGGTCACAGTGCTCTCTTAGCGCGGCTTCTGCCGAAAGAAGTCCGGGAGCGGCTCTTAGCTCCGGAGAGCATCGTACCTCCGTCTTTAGCGTCTTTTGTGGTCTACATCTTAGCAAAAAGCTTTTCCACTACGTCTGGCAAGGAGAAAGTGTGCCAACACAGAAAACATCTCCCATCGTGTTCTAACGTTGCACGGAGGTCTGCCAAGTGTTTGACAAGAAGAGAAGAAAAGTTGTCCAAAACAGCTTCCAATCGAATATTCATGTGATTGGAAAAGTCAGGAGAGTGGTAAGGTACTGTTTTCTATCAGTTGGCAAGCTGCGCACACAATCCCAATGTAATACAGCATCCTTCTTCACATTTCCGAAGCTGCCGCTCTCTCCGGCTCCTGGAGCCGAAGAAGCGGCTTCTTCGCGCAAAGACGATTGTACCGGTCACAGTGCTCTCTTAGCGCGGCTTCTGCCGAAAGAAGCCCGGGAGCGGCTCTTAGCTCCGGAGAGCATCGTACCTTCGTCTTTAGGGTCTTTTGTGGTCTACATCTTAGCAAAAGGCTTTTCCACTACGTCTGGCAAGGAGAAAGTGTGCCAACACAGAAAACAACTCCCATCGTGTTCTAACGTTGCACGGAGGTCTGCCAAAAGCTTGGCATGAAGAAAAGAAAAGTTGTCCAAAAGAGCTTCCAATCGAATATTCATGTGATTGGAAAAGTCAGGAGAGTGGTAAGGTACTGTTTTCTATCAGTTGGCAAGCTGCGCACACAATCCCAATGTAATACAGCATCCTTCTTCACCTTACCAATGCAGCCGCTCTCTCCGGCTCCTGGAGCCGAAGAAGCGGCTTCTTCGCGCAAAGACGATTGTACCGGTCACAGTGTTCTCTTAGCGCGGCTTCTGCCGAAAGAAGCCCGGGAGCGGCTCTTAGCTCCGGAGAGCATCGTACCTTCGTCTTTAGCGTCTTTTGTGGTCTACATCTTAGCAAAAAGCTTTTCCACTATGTCTGGCAAGGAGGAAGTGTGCCAGCACAGAAAACATCTCCCATCGTGTTCTAACGTTGCACGGATGTCTGCCAAGTGCTTGGCATGAAGAGAAGAAAAGTTGTCCAAAAGAGCTTCCAATCGAATATTCATGTGATTGGAAAAGTCAGGAGAGTGGTAAGGTACTGGTTACTATCAGTTGGCAAGCTGCGCACACAATCCCAATGTAATACAGCATCCTTCTTCACCTTTCCGATGCTGCCGCTCTCTCCGGCTCCTGGAGCCGAAGAAGCGGCTTCTTCGCGCAAAGACGATTGTACCGCTCACAGTGCTCTCTTAGCGCGGCTTCTGCCGAAAGAAGCCCGGGAGCGGCTCTTAGCTCCGGAGAGCATCGTACCTTCGTCTTTAGCGTCTTTTGTGGTCTACATCTTAGCAAAAAGCTTTTCCACTACGTCTGGCAAGGAGAAAGTGTGCCAGCACAGAAAACAACTCCCATCGTGTTCTACCGTTGCACGGAGGTCTGCCAAGTGCTTGGCATGAAGAAAAGAAAAGTTGTCCAAAACAGCTTCCAATTGAATATTCATGTGATTGGAAAAGTCAGGAGAGTGGTAAGGTACTGTTTTCTATCAGTTGGCAAGCTGCGCACACAATCCCAATGTAATACAGCATCCTTCTTCACATTTCCGAAGCTGCCGCTCCCTCCGGATCCTGGAGCCGAAGAAGCGGCTTCTTCGCGCAAAGACGATTGTACCGCTCACAGTGCTCTCTTAGCGCGGCTTCTGCCGAAAGAAGCCCGGGAGCGGCTCTTAGCTCCGGAGAGCATCGTACCTTCGTCTTTAGCGTCTTTTGTGGTCTACATCTTAGCAAAAAGCTTTTCCACTACGTCTGGCAAGGAAAAGCTGCGCCAGCACAGAAAACATCTCCCATCGTGTTCTAACGTTGCACGGAGGTCTGCAAGTGTTTGGCATGAAGAAAAGAAAAGTTGTCCAAAACAGCTTCCAATCGAATATTCATGTGATTGGAAAAGTCAGGAGAGTGGTAAGGTACTGTTTTCTATCACTTGGCAAGCTGCGCACACAATCCCAGTGTTGTACAGCATCCTTCTTCACCTTTCCGATGCTGCCGCTCTCTCGGGCTCCTGGAGCCGAAGAAGCGGCTTCTTCGCGCAAAGACGATTGTACCGGTCACAGTGCTCTCTTAGCGCGGCTTCTGCCGAAAGAAGCCCGGGAGCGGCTCTTAGCTCCGGAGAGCATCGTACCTTCGTCTTTAGCGTCTTTTGTGGTCTACATCTTAGCAGAAAGCTTTTCCACTATGTCTGGCAAGGAAAACCTGCGCCAGCACAGAAAACATCTCCCATCGTGTTCTGGACGTTGCACGGAGGTCTGCCAAGTGTTTGACAAGAAGAGAAGAAAAGTTGTCCAAAACAGCTTCCAATCGAATATTCATGTGATTGGAAAAGTCAGGAGAGTGGTAAGGTACTGTTTTCTATCAGTTGGCAAGCTGCGCACACAATCCCAATGTAATACAGTATCCTTCTTCACCTTTCCGAAGCTGCCGCTCTCTCCGGCTCCTGGAGCCGAAGAAGCGGCTTCTTCGCGCAAAGACGATTGTACCGGTCACAGTGCTCTCTTAGCGCGGCTTCTGCCGAAAGAAGCCCGGGAGCGGCTCTTAGCTCCGGAGAGCATCGTACCTTCGTCTTTAGGGTCTTTTGTGGTCTACATCTTAGCAAAAAGCTTTTCCACTATGTCTGGTAAGGAAAACCTGCGCCAGCACAGAAAACATCTCCCATCGTGTTCTGGACGTTGCACGGAGGTCTGCCAAGTGTTTGACAAGAAGAGAAGAAAAGCTGTCCAAAAGAGCTTCCAATCGAATATTCATGTGATTGGAAAAGTCAGGAGAGTGGTAAGGTACTGTTTTCTATCAGTTGGCAAGCTGCGCACACAATCCCATTGTAATACAGCATCCTTCTTCACCTTTCCGAAGCTGCCGCTCTCCCCGCTCCTGGAGCCGAAGAAGCGGCTTCTTCGCGCAAAGACGATTGTACCGGTCACAGTGCTCTCTTAGCGCGGCTTCTGCCGAAAGAAGCCCGGGAGCGGCTCTTAGCTCCGGAGAGCATCGTACCTTCGTCTTTAGCGTCTTTTGTGGTCTACATCTTAGCAAAAATCTTTTCCACTACGTCTGGCAAGGAGAAAGTGTGCCAGCACAGAAAACATCTCCCATCGTGTTCTAACGTTGCACGGAGGTCTGCCAAGTGTTTGACAAGAAGAGAAGAAAAGTTGTCCAAAACAGCTTCCAATCGAATATTCATGTGATTGGAAAAGTCAGGAGAGTGGTAAGGTACTGTTTTCTATCAGTTGGCAAGCTGCGCACACAATCCCAATGTAATACAGTATCCTTCTTCACCTTTCCGAAGCTGCCGCTCTCTCCGGCTCCTGGAGCCGAAGAAGCGGCTTCTTCGCGCAAAGACGATTGTACCGGTCACAGTGCTCTCTTAGCGCGGCTTCTGCCGAAAGAAGCCCGGGAGCGGCTCTTAGCTCCGGAGAGCATCGTACCTTCGTCTTTAGCGTCTTTTGTGGTCTACATCTTAGCAAAAAGCTTTTCCACTACGTCTGGCAAGGAAAAGCTGCGCCAGCACAGAAAACATCTCCCATCGTGTTCTAACGTTGCACGGAGGTCTGCAAGTGTTTGGCATGAAGAAAAGAAAAGTTGTCCAAAACAGCTTCCAATCGAATATTCATGTGATTGGAAAAGTCAGGAGAGTGGTAAGGTACTGTTTTCTATCACTTGGCAAGCTGCGCACACAATCCCAGTGTTGTACAGCATCCTTCTTCACCTTTCCGATGCTGCCGCTCTCTCCGGCTCCTGGAGCCGAAGAAGCGGCTTCTTCGCGCAAAGACGATTGTACCGGTCACAGTGCTCTCTTAGCGCGGCTTCTGCCGAAAGAAGCCCGGGAGCGGCTCTTAGCTCCGGAGAGCATCGTACCTTCGTCTTTAGCGTCTTTTGTGGTCTACATCTTAGCAGAAAGCTTTTCCACTATGTCTGGCAAGGAAAACCTGCGCCAGCACAGAAAACATCTCCCATCGTGTTCTGGACGTTGCACGGAGGTCTGCCAAGTGTTTGACAAGAAGAGAAGAAAAGTTGTCCAAAACAGCTTCCAATCGAATATTCATGTGATTGGAAAAGTCAGGAGAGTGGTAAGGTACTGTTTTCTATCAGTTGGCAAGCTGCGCACACAATCCCAATGTAATACAGTATCCTTCTTCACCTTTCCGAAGCTGCCGCTCTCTCCGGCTCCTGGAGCCGAAGAAGCGCCTTCTTCGCGCAAAGACGATTGTACCGGTCACAGTGCTCTCTTAGCGCGGCTTCTGCCGAAAGAAGCCCGGGAGCGGCTCTTAGCTCCGGAGAGCATCGTACCTTCGTCTTTAGGGTCTTTTGTGGTCTACATCTTAGCAAAAAGCTTTTCCACTATGTCTGGTAAGGAAAACCTGCGCCAGCACAGAAAACATCTCCCATCGTGTTCTGGACGTTGCACGGAGGTCTGCCAAGTGTTTGACAAGAAGAGAAGAAAAGCTGTCCAAAAGAGCTTCCAATCGAATATTCATGTGATTGGAAAAGTCAGGAGAGTGGTAAGGTACTGTTTTCTATCAGTTGGCAAGCTGCGCACACAATCCCATTGTAATACAGCATCCTTCTTCACCTTTCCGAAGCTGCCGCTCTCTCCGCTCCTGGAGCCGAAGAAGCGGCTTCTTCGCGCAAAGACGATTGTACCGGTCACAGTGCTCTCTTAGCGCGGCTTCTGCCGAAAGAAGCCCGGGAGCGGCTCTTAGCTCCGGAGAGCATCGTACCTTCGTCTTTAGCGTCTTTTGTGGTCTACATCTTAGCAAAAATCTTTTCCACTACGTCTGGCAAGGAGAAAGTGTGCCAGCACAGAAAACATCTCCCATCGTGTTCTACCGTTGCACGGAGGTCTGCCAAGTGTTTGACAAGAAGAGAAGAAAAGTTGTCCAAAACAGCTTCCAATCGAATATTCATGTGATTGGAAAAGTCAGGAGAGTGGTAAGGTACTGTTTTCTATCAGTTGGCAAGCTGCGCACACAATCCCAATGTAATACAGTATCCTTCTTCACCTTTCCGAAGCTGCCGCTCTCTCCGGCTCCTGGAGCCGAAGAAGCGCCTTCTTCGCGCAAAGACGATTGTACCGGTCACAGTGCTCTCTTAGCGCGGCTTCTGCCGAAAGAAGCCCGGGAGCGGCTCTTAGCTCCGGAGAGCATCGTACCTTCGTCTTTAGCGTCTTTTGTGGTCTACATCTTAGCAGAAAGCTTTTCCACTATGTCTGGCAAGGAAAACCTGCGCCAGCACAGAAAACATCTCCCATCGTGTTCTGGACGTTGCACGGAGGTCTGCCAATTGTTTGACACGAAGAGAAGAAAAGTTGTCCAAAACAGCTTCCAATGGAATATTCATGTGATTGGAAAAGTCAGGAGAGTGGTAAGGTACTGTTTTCTATCAGTTGGCAAGCTGCGCACACAATCCCAATGTAATACAGCATCCTTCTTCACATTTCCGAAGCTGCCGCTCCCTCCGGATCCTGGAGCCGAAGAAGCGGCTTCTTCGCGCAAAGACGATTGTACCGGTCACAGTGCTCTCTTAGCGCGGCTTCTGCCGAAAGAAGCCCGGGAGCGGCTCTTAGCTCCGGAGAGCATCGTACCTTCGTCTTTAGCGTCTTTTGTGGTCTACATCTTAGCAAAAAGCTTTTCCAATACGTCTGGCAAGGAGAAAGTGTGCCAGCACAGAAAACATCTCCCATCGTGTTCTAACGTTGCACGGAGGTCTGCAAGTGTTTGGCATGAAGAAAAGAAAAGTTGTCCAAAACAGCTTCCAATCGAATATTCATGTGATTGGAAAAGTCAGGAGAGTGGTAAGGTACTGTTTTCTATCACTTGGCAAGCTGCGCACACAATCCCAGTGTTGTACAGCATCCTTCTTCACCTTTCCGATGCTGCCGCTCTCTCGGGCTCCTGGAGCCGAAGAAGCGGCTTCTTCGCGCAAAGACGATTGTACCGGTCGCAGTGCTCTCTTAGCGCGGCTTCTGCTGAAAGAAGCCCGGGAGCGGCTCTTAGCTCCGGAGAGCATCGTACCTTCGTCTTTAGCGTCTTTTGTGGTCTACATCTTAGCAGAAAGCTTTTCCACTATGTCTGGCAAGGAAAACCTGCGCCAGCACAGAAAACATCTCCCATCGTGTTCTGGACGTTGCACGGAGGTCTGCCAAGTGTTTGACAAGAAGAGAAGAAAAGTTGTCCAAAACAGCTTCCAATGGAATATTCATGTGATTGGAAAAGTCAGGAGAGTGGTAAGGTACTGTTTTCTATCAGTTGGCAAGCTGCGCACACAATCCCAATGTAATACAGCATCCTTCTTCACCTTACCAATGCTGCCGCTCTCTCCGGCTCCTGGAGCCGAAGAAGCGGCTTCTTCACGCAAAGACGATTGTACCGGTCACAGTGCTCTCTTAGCGCGGCTTCTGCCGAAAGAAGCCCGGGAGCGGCTCTTAGCTCCGGAGAGCATCGTACCTCCGTCTTTAGCGTCTTTTGTGGTCTACATCTTAGCAAAAAGCTTTTCCACTACGTCTGGCAAGGAGAAAGTGTGCCAACACAGAAAACATCTCCCATCGTGTTCTAACGTTGCACGGAGGTCTGCCAAGTGTTTGACAAGAAGAGAAGAAAAGTTGTCCAAAACAGCTTCCAATCGAATATTCATGTGATTGGAAAAGTCAGGAGAGTGGTAAGGTACTGTTTTCTATCAGTTGGCAAGCTGCGCACACAATCCCAATGTAATACAGCATCCTTCTTCACATTTCCGAAGCTGCCGCTCTCTCCGGCTCCCTGAGCCGAAGAAGCGGCTTCTTCGCGCAAAGACGATTGTACCGGTCACAGTGCTCTCTTAGCGCGGCTTCTGCCGAAAGAAGCCCGGGAGCGGCTCTTAGCTCCGGAGAGCATCGTACCTTCGTCTTTAGCATCTTTTGTGGTCTACATCTTAGCAAAAGGCTTTTCCACTACGTCTGGCAAGGAGAAAGTGTGCCAACACAGAAAACATCTCCCATCGTGTTCTAACGTTGCACGGAGGTCTGCCAAAAGCTTGGCATGAAGAAAAGAAAAGTTGTCCAAAAGAGCTTCCAATGGAATATTCATGTGATTGGAAAAGTCAGGAGAGTGGTAAGGTACTGTTTTCTATCAGTTGGCAAGCTGCGCACACAATCCCAATGTAATACAGCATCCTTCTTCACCTTACCAATGCAGCCGCTCTCTCCGGCTCCTGGAGCCGAAGAAGCGGCTTCTTCGCGCAAAGACGATTGTACCGGTCACAGTGTTCTCTTAGCGCGGCTTCTGCCGAAAGAAGCCCGGGAGCGGCTCTTAGCTCCGGAGAGCATCGTACCTTCGTCTTTAGCGTCTTTTGTGGTCTACATCTTAGCAAAAAGCTTTTCCACTATGTCTGGCAAGGAGGAAGTGTGCCAGCACAGAAAACATCTCCCATCGTGTTCTAACGTTGCACGGATGTCTGCCAAGTGCTTGGCATGAAGAGAAGAAAAGTTGTCCAAAAGAGCTTCCAATCGAATATTCATGTGATTGGAAAAGTCAGGAGAGTGGTAAGGTACTGGTTACTATCAGTTGGCAAGCTGCGCACACAATCCCAATGTAATACAGCATCCTTCTTCACCTTTCCGATGCTGCCGCTCTCTCCGGCTCCTGGAGCCGAAGAAGCGGCTTCTTCGCGCAAAGACGATTGTACCGCTCACAGTGCTCTCTTAGCGCGGCTTCTGCCGAAAGAAGCCCGGGAGCGGCTCTTAGCTCCGGAGAGCATCGTACCTTCGTCTTTAGCGTCTTTTGTGGTCTACATCTTAGCAAAAAGCTTTTCCACTACGTCTGGCAAGGAGAAAGTGTGCCAGCACAGAAAACAACTCCCATCGTGTTCTACCGTTGCACGGAGGTCTGCCAAGTGCTTGGCATGAAGAAAAGAAAAGTTGTCCAAAACAGCTTCCAATTGAATATTCATGTGATTGGAAAAGTCAGGAGAGTGGTAAGGTACTGTTTTCTATCAGTTGGCAAGCTGCGCACACAATCCCAATGTAATACAGCATCCTTCTTCACATTTCCGAAGCTGCCGCTCCCTCCGGATCCTGGAGCCGAAGAAGCGGCTTCTTCGCGCAAAGACGATTGTACCGCTCACAGTGCTCTCTTAGCGCGGCTTCTGCCGAAAGAAGCCCGGGAGCGGCTCTTAGCTCCGGAGAGCATCGTACCTTCGTCTTTAGCGTCTTTTGTGGTCTACATCTTAGCAAAAAGCTTTTCCACTACGTCTGGCAAGGAAAAGCTGCGCCAGCACAGAAAACATCTCCCATCGTGTTCTAACGTTGCACGGAGGTCTGCAAGTGTTTGGCATGAAGAAAAGAAAAGTTGTCCAAAACAGCTTCCAATCGAATATTCATGTGATTGGAAAAGTCAGGAGAGTGGTAAGGTACTGTTTTCTATCACTTGGCAAGCTGCGCACACAATCCCAGTGTTGTACAGCATCCTTCTTCACCTTTCCGATGCTGCCGCTCTCTCGGGCTCCTGGAGCCGAAGAAGCGGCTTCTTCGCGCAAAGACGATTGTACCGGTCACAGTGCTCTCTTAGCGCGGCTTCTGCCGAAAGAAGCCCGGGAGCGGCTCTTAGCTCCGGAGAGCATCGTACCTTCGTCTTTAGCGTCTTTTGTGGTCTACATCTTAGCAGAAAGCTTTTCCACTATGTCTGGCAAGGAAAACCTGCGCCAGCACAGAAAACATCTCCCATCGTGTTCTGGACGTTGCACGGAGGTCTGCCAAGTGTTTGACAAGAAGAGAAGAAAAGTTGTCCAAAACAGCTTCCAATCGAATATTCATGTGATTGGAAAAGTCAGGAGAGTGGTAAGGTACTGTTTTCTATCAGTTGGCAAGCTGCGCACACAATCCCAATGTAATACAGTATCCTTCTTCACCTTTCCGAAGCTGCCGCTCTCTCCGGCTCCTGGAGCCGAAGAAGCGGCTTCTTCGCGCAAAGACGATTGTACCGGTCACAGTGCTCTCTTAGCGCGGCTTCTGCCGAAAGAAGCCCGGGAGCGGCTCTTAGCTCCGGAGAGCATCGTACCTTCGTCTTTAGGGTCTTTTGTGGTCTACATCTTAGCAAAAAGCTTTTCCACTATGTCTGGTAAGGAAAACCTGCGCCAGCACAGAAAACATCTCCCATCGTGTTCTGGACGTTGCACGGAGGTCTGCCAAGTGTTTGACAAGAAGAGAAGAAAAGCTGTCCAAAAGAGCTTCCAATCGAATATTCATGTGATTGGAAAAGTCAGGAGAGTGGTAAGGTACTGTTTTCTATCAGTTGGCAAGCTGCGCACACAATCCCATTGTAATACAGCATCCTTCTTCACCTTTCCGAAGCTGCCGCTCTCCCCGCTCCTGGAGCCGAAGAAGCGGCTTCTTCGCGCAAAGACGATTGTACCGGTCACAGTGCTCTCTTAGCGCGGCTTCTGCCGAAAGAAGCCCGGGAGCGGCTCTTAGCTCCGGAGAGCATCGTACCTTCGTCTTTAGCGTCTTTTGTGGTCTACATCTTAGCAAAAATCTTTTCCACTACGTCTGGCAAGGAGAAAGTGTGCCAGCACAGAAAACATCTCCCATCGTGTTCTAACGTTGCACGGAGGTCTGCCAAGTGTTTGACAAGAAGAGAAGAAAAGTTGTCCAAAAGAGCTTCCAATCGAATATTCATGTGATTGGAAAAGTCAGGAGAGTGGTAAGGTACTGTTTTCTATCAGTTGGCAAGCTGCGCACACAATCCCAATGTAATACAGTATCCTTCTTCACCTTTCCGAAGCTGCCGCTCTCTCCGGCTCCTGGAGCCGAAGAAGCGCCTTCTTCGCGCAAAGACGATTGTACCGGTCACAGTGCTCTCTTAGCGCGGCTTCTGCCGAAAGAAGCCCGGGAGCGGCTCTTAGCTCCGGAGAGCATCGTACCTTCGTCTTTAGCGTCTTTTGTGGTCTACATCTTAGCAGAAAGCTTTTCCACTATGTCTGGCAAGGAAAACCTGCGCCAGCACAGAAAACATCTCCCATCGTGTTCTGGACGTTGCACGGAGGTCTGCCAATTGTTTGACACGAAGAGAAGAAAAGTTGTCCAAAACAGCTTCCAATGGAATATTCATGTGATTGGAAAAGTCAGGAGAGTGGTAAGGTACTGTTTTCTATCAGTTGGCAAGCTGCGCACACAATCCCAATGTAATACAGCATCCTTCTTCACATTTCCGAAGCTGCCGCTCCCTCCGGATCCTGGAGCCGAAGAAGCGGCTTCTTCGCGCAAAGACGATTGTACCGGTCACAGTGCTCTCTTAGCGCGGCTTCTGCCGAAAGAAGCCCGGGAGCGGCTCTTAGCTCCGGAGAGCATCGTACCTTCGTCTTTAGCGTCTTTTGTGGTCTACATCTTAGCAAAAAGCTTTTCCAATACGTCTGGCAAGGAGAAAGTGTGCCAGCACACAAAAAACATCTCCCATCGTGTTCTAACGTTGCACGGAGGTCTGCAAGTGTTTGGCATGAAGAAAAGAAAAGTTGTCCAAAACAGCTTCCAATCGAATATTCATGTGATTGGAAAAGTCAGGAGAGTGGTAAGGTACTGTTTTCTATCACTTGGCAAGCTGCACACACAATCCCAGTGTTGTACAGCATCCTTCTTCACCTTTCCGATGCTGCCGCTCTCTCGGGCTCCTGGAGCCGAAGAAGCGGCTTCTTCGCGCAAAGACGATTGTACCGGTCGCAGTGCTCTCTTAGCGCGGCTTCTGCCGAAAGAAGCCCGGGAGCGGCTCTTAGCTCCGGAGAGCATCGTACCTTCGTCTTTAGCGTCTTTTGTGGTCTACATCTTAGCAGAAAGCTTTTCCACTATGTCTGGCAAGGAAAACCTGCGCCAGCACAGAAAACATCTCCCATCGTGTTCTGGACGTTGCACGGAGGTCTGCCAAGTGTTTGACAAGAAGAGAAGGAAAGTTGTCCAAAACAGCTTCCAATCGAATATTCATGTGATTGGAAAAGTCAGGAGAGTGGTAAGGTACTGTTTTCTATCAGTTGGCAAGCTGCGCACACAATCCCAATGTAATACAGCATCCTTCTTCACCTTACCAATGCTGCCGCTCTCTCCGGCTCCTGGAGCCGAAGAAGCGGCTTCTTCGCGCAAAGACGATTGTACCGGTCACAGTGCTCTCTTAGCGCGGCTTCTGCCGAAAGAAGCCCGGGAGCGGCTCTTAGCTCCGGAGAGCATCGTACCTCCGTCTTTAGCGTCTTTTGTGGTCTACATCTTAGCAAAAAGCTTTTCCACTACGTCTGGCAAGGAGAAAGTGTGCCAACACAGAAAACATCTCCCATCGTGTTCTAACGTTGCACGGAGGTCTGCCAAGTGTTTGACAAGAAGAGAAGAAAAGTTGTCCAAAACAGCTTCCAATCGAATATTCATGTGATTGGAAAAGTCAGGAGAGTGGTAAGGTACTGTTTTCTATCAGTTGGCAAGCTGCGCACACAATCCCAATGTAATACAGCATCCTTCTTCACATTTCCGAAGCTGCCGCTCTCTCCGGCTCCCTGAGCCGAAGAAGCGGCTTCTTCGCGCAAAGACGATTGTACCGGTCACAGTGCTCTCTTAGCGCGGCTTCTGCCGAAAGAAGCCCGGGAGCGGCTCTTAGCTCCGGAGAGCATCGTACCTTCGTCTTTAGCGTCTTTTGTGGTCTACATCTTAGCAAAAGGCTTTTCCACTACGTCTGGCAAGGAGAAAGTGTGCCAACACAGAAAACATCTCCCATCGTGTTCTAACGTTGCACGGAGGTCTGCCAAAAGCTTGGCATGAAGAAAAGAAAAGTTGTCCAAAAGAGCTTCCAATCGAATATTCATGTGATTGGAAAAGTCAGGAGAGTGGTAAGGTACTGTTTTCTATCAGTTGGCAAGCTGCGCACACAATCCCAATGTAATACAGCATCCTTCTTCACCTTACCAATGCAGCCGCTCTCTCCGGCTCCTGGAGCCGAAGAAGCGGCTTCTTCGCGCAAAGACGATTGTACCGGTCACAGTGTTCTCTTAGCGCGGCTTCTGCCGAAAGAAGCCCGGGAGCGGCTCTTAGCTCCGGAGAGCATCGTACCTTCGTCTTTAGCGTCTTTTGTGGTCTACATCTTAGCAAAAAGCTTTTCCACTATGTCTGGCAAGGAGGAAGTGTGCCAGCACAGAAAACATCTCCCATCGTGTTCTAACGTTGCACGGATGTCTGCCAAGTGCTTGGCATGAAGAGAAGAAAAGTTGTCCAAAAGAGCTTCCAATCGAATATTCATGTGATTGGAAAAGTCAGGAGAGTGGTAAGGTACTGGTTACTATCAGTTGGCAAGCTGCGCACACAATCCCAATGTAATACAGCATCCTTCTTCACCTTTCCGATGCTGCCGCTCTCTCCGGCTCCTGGAGCCGAAGAAGCGGCTTCTTCGCGCAAAGACGATTGTACCGGTCACAGTGCTCTCTTAGCGCGGCTTCTGCCGAAAGAAGCCCGGGAGCGGCTCTTAGCTCCGGAGAGCATCGTACCTTCGTCTTTAGCGTCTTTTGTGGTCTACATCTTAGCAAAAAGCTTTTCCACTACGTCTGGCAAGGAGAAAGTGTGCCAGCACAGAAAACAACTCCCATCGTGTTCTACCGTTGCACGGAGGTCTGCCAAGTGCTTGGCATGAAGAAAAGAAAAGTTGTCCAAAACAGCTTCCAATTGAATATTCATGTGATTGGAAAAGTCAGGAGAGTGGTAAGGTACTGTTTTCTATCAGTTGGCAAGCTGCGCACACAATCCCAATGTAATACAGCATCCTTCTTCACATTTCCGAAGCTGCCGCTCCCTCCGGATCCTGGAGCCGAAGAAGCGGCTTCTTCGCGCAAAGACGATTGTACCGCTCACAGTGCTCTCTTAGCGCGGCTTCTGCCGAAAGAAGCCCGGGAGCGGCTCTTAGCTCCGGAGAGCATCGTACCTTCGTCTTTAGCGTCTTTTGTGGTCTACATCTTAGCAAAAAGCTTTTCCACTACGTCTGGCAAGGAAAAGCTGCGCCAGCACAGAAAACATCTCCCATCGTGTTCTAACGTTGCACGGAGGTCTGCAAGTGTTTGGCATGAAGAAAAGAAAAGTTGTCCAAAACAGCTTCCAATCGAATATTCATGTGATTGGAAAAGTCAGGAGAGTGGTAAGGTACTGTTTTCTATCACTTGGCAAGCTGCGCACACAATCCCAGTGTTGTACAGCATCCTTCTTCACCTTTCCGATGCTGCCGCTCTCTCGGGCTCCTGGAGCCGAAGAAGCGGCTTCTTCGCGCAAAGACGATTGTACCGGTCACAGTGCTCTCTTAGCGCGGCTTCTGCCGAAAGAAGCCCGGGAGCGGCTCTTAGCTCCGGAGAGCATCGTACCTTCGTCTTTAGCGTCTTTTGTGGTCTACATCTTAGCAGAAAGCTTTTCCACTATGTCTGGCAAGGAAAACCTGCGCCAGCACAGAAAACATCTCCCATCGTGTTCTGGACGTTGCACGGAGGTCTGCCAAGTGTTTGACAAGAAGAGAAGGAAAGTTGTCCAAAACAGCTTCCAATCGAATATTCATGTGATTGGAAAAGTCAGGAGAGTGGTAAGGTACTGTTTTCTATCAGTTGGCAAGCTGCGCACACAATCCCAGTGCAATACAGCATCCTTCTTCACCTTTCCGATGCTGCCGCTCTCTCCGCTCCTGGAGCCGAAGAAGCGGCTTTTTCGCGCAAAGACGATTGTACCGGTCACAGTGCTCTCTTAGCGCGGCTTCTGCCGAAAGAAGCCCGGGAGCGGCTCTTAGCTCCGGAGAGCATCGTACCTTCGTCTTTAGCGTCTTTTGTGGTCTACATCTTAGCAGAAAGCTTTTCCACTATGTCTGGCAAGGAGAAAGTGTGCCAGCACAGAAAACATCTCCCATCGTGTTCTGGACGTTGCACGGAGGTCTGCCAAGTGCTTGGCATGAAGAAAAGAAAAGTTGTCCAAAAGAGCTTCCAATCGAATATTCATGTGATTGGAAAAGTCAGGAGAGTGGTAAGGTACTGTTTTCTATCAGTTGGCAAGCTGCGCACACAATCCCAATGTAATACAGCATCCTTCTTCACATTTCCGAAGCTGCCGCTCCCTCCGGATCTTGGAGCCGAAGAAGCGGCTTCTTCGCGCAAAGACGATTGTACCGGTCAGAGTGCTCTCTTAGCGCGGCTTCTGCCGAAAGAAGCCCGGGAGCGGCTCTTAGCTCCGGAGAGCATCGTACCTTCGTCTTTAGCGACTTTTGTGGTCTACATCTTAGCAAAAAGCTTTTCCACTACGTCTGGCAAGGAGAAAGTGTGCCAGCACAGAAAACATCTCCCATCGTGTTCTACCGTTGCACGGAGGTCTGCCAAGTGCTTGGCATGAAGAAAAGAAAAGTTGTCCAAAACAGCTTCCAATTGAATATTCATGTGATTGGAAAAGTCAGGAGAGTGGTAAGGTACTGTTTTCTATCAGTTGGCAAGCTGCGCACACAATCCCAGTGTTGTACAGCATCCTTCTTCACCTTTCCGATGCAGCCGCTCTCTCCGGCTCCTGGAGCCGAAGAAGCGGCTTCTTCGCTCAAAGACGATTGTACCGGTCACAGTGCTCTCTTAGCGCGGCTTCTGCCGAAAGAAGCCCGGGAGCGGCTCTTAGCTCCGGAGAGCATCGTACCTTCGTCTTTAGCGTCTTTTGTGGTCTACATCTTAGCAAAAAGCTTTTCCACTCTCTCTGGCAAGGAGAAAGTGTGCCAACACAGAAAACATCTCCCATCGTGTTCTAACGTTGCACGGAGGTCTGCCAAGTGCTTGGCATGAAGAAAAGAAAAGTTGTCCAAAAGAGCTTCCCATTGAATATTCATGTGATTGGAAAAGTCAGGAGAGTGGTAAGGTACTGTTTTCTATCACTTGGCAAGCTGCGCACACAATCCCAGTGTTGTACAGCATCCTTCTTCACCTTTCCGAAGCTGCCGCTCTCTCCGGCTCCTGGAGCCGAAGAAGCGGCTTCTTCGTGCAAAGACGATTGTACCGGTCACAGTGCTCTCTTAGCGCGGCTTCTGCCGAAAGAAGCCCGGGAGCGGCTCTTAACTCCGGAGAGCATCGTACCTTCGTCTTTAGCGTCTTTTGTGGTCTACATCTTAGCAAAAAGCTTTTCCACTATGTCTGGCAAGGAGGAAGTGTGCCAGCACAGAAAACATCTCCCATCGTGTTCTAACGTTGCACGGATGTCTGCCAAGTGCTTGTCATGAAGAAAAGAAAAGTTGTCCAAAACAGCTTCCAATCGAATATTCATGTGATTGGAAAAGTCAGGAGAGTGGTAAGGTACTGTTTTCTATCAGTTGGCAAGCTGCGCACACAATCCCAATGTAATACAGCATCCTTCTTCACCATTCCGATGCTGCCGCTCTCTCCGGCTCCTGGAGCCGAAGAAGCGGCTTCTTCGCGCAAAGACGATTGTACCGGTCACAGTGCTCTCTTAGCGCGGCTTCTGCCGAAAGAAGCCCGGGAGCGGCTCTTAGCTCCGGAGAGCATCGTACCTTCGTCTTTAGCGTCTTTTGTGGTCTACATCTTAGCAAAAAGCTTTTCCACTACGTCTGGCAAGGAGAAAGTGTGCCAGCACAGAAAACAACTCCCATCGTGTTCTACCGTTGCACGGAGGTCTGCCAAGTGCTTGGCATGAAGAAAAGAAAAGTTGTCCAAAACAGCTTCCAATTGAATATTCATGTGATTGGAAAAGTCAGGAGAGTGGTAAGGTACTGTTTTCTATCAGTTGGCAAGCTGCGCACACAATCCCAATGTAATACAGCATCCTTCTTCACATTTCCGAAGCTGCCGCTCCCTCCGGATCCTGGAGCCGAAGAAGCGGCTTCTTCGCGCAAAGACGATTGTACCGCTCACAGTGCTCTCTTAGCGCGGCTTCTGCCGAAAGAAGCCCGGGAGCGGCTCTTAGCTCCGGAGAGCATCGTACCTTCGTCTTTAGCGTCTTTTGTGGTCTACATCTTAGCAAAAAGCTTTTCCACTACGTCTGGCAAGGAAAACCTGCGCCAGCACAGAAACCATCTCCCATCGTGTTCTGGACGTTGCACGGAGGTCTGCAAGTGTTTGGCATGAAGAAAAGAAAAGTTGTCCAAAAGAGCTTCCAATCGAATATTCATGTGATTGGAAAAGTCAGGAGAGTGGTAAGGTACTGTTTTCTATCAGTTGGCAAGCTGCGCACACAATCCCAATGTAATACAGCATCCTTCTTCACCTTTCCGATGCTGCCGCTCAGTCCGGCTCCTGGAGCCGAAGAAGCGGCTTCTTCGCGCAAAGACGATTGTACCGGTCACAGTGCTCTCTTAGCGCGGCTTCTGCCGAAAGAAGCCCGGGAGCGGCTCTTAGCTCCGGAGAGCATCGTACCTTCGTCTTTAGCGTCTTTTGTGGTCTACATCTTAGCAGAAAGCTTTTCCACTATGTCTGGCAAGGAAAACCTGCGCCAGCACAGAAAACATCTCCCATCGTGTTCTGGACGTTGCACGGAGGTCTGCCAAGTGTTTGACAAGAAGAGAAGAAAAGTTGTCCAAAAGAGCTTCCAATCGAATATTCATGTGATTGGAAAAGTCAGGAGAGTGGTAAGGTACTGTTTTCTATCAGTTGGCAAGCTGCGCACACAATCCCAACGTAATACAGCATCCTTCTTCACCTTACCAATGCTGCCGCTCTCTCCGGCTCCTGGAGCCGAAGAAGCGGCTTCTTCGCGCAAAGACGATTGTACCGGTCACAGTGCTCTCTTAGCGCGGCTTCTGCCGAAAGAAGCCCGGGAGCGGCTCTTAGCTCCGGAGAGCATCGTACCTCCGTCTTTAGCGTCTTTTGTGGTCTACATCTTAGCAGAAAGCTTTTCCACTATGTCTGGCAAGGAGAAAGTGTGCCAGCACAGAAAACATCTCCCATCGTGTTCTGGACGTTGCACGGAGGTCTGCCAAGTGCTTGGCATGAAGAAAAGAAAAGTCGTCCAAAACAGCTTCCAATCGAATATTCATGTGATTGGAAAAGTCAGGAGAGTGGTAAGGTACTGTTTTCTATCAGTTGGCAAGCTGCGCACACAATCCCAATGTAATACAGCATCCTTCTTCACCTTTCCGAAGCTGCCGCTCTCTTGGGCTCCTGGAGACGAAGAAGCGGCTTCTTCGCGCAAAGACGATTGTACCGGTCACAGTGCTCTCTTAGCGCGGCTTCTGCCGAAAGAAGCCCGGGAGCGGCTCTTAGCTCCGGAGAGCATCGTACCTTCGTCTTTAGCGTCTTTTGTGGTCTACATCGTAGCAGAAAGCTTTTCCACTACGTCTGGCAAGGAGAAAGTGTGCCAACACAGAAAACATCTCCCATCGTGTTCTAACGTTGCACGGAGGTCTGCCAAGTGTTTGACAAGAAGAGAAGAAAAGTTGTCCAAAACAGCTTCCAATCGAATATTCATGTGATTGGAAAAGTCAGGAGAGTGGTAAGGTACTGTTTTCTATCAGTTGGCAAGCTGCGCACACAATCCCAATGTAATACAGTATCCTTCTTCACCTTTCCGAAGCTGCCGCTCTCTCCGGCTCCTGGAGCCGAAGAAGCGCCTTCTTCGCGCAAAGACGATTGTACCGGTCACAGTGCTCTCTTAGCGCGGCTTCTGCCGAAAGAAGCCCGGGAGCGGCTCTTAGCTCCGGAGAGCATCGTACCTTCGTCTTTAGCGTCTTTTGTGGTCTACATCTTAGCAGAAAGCTTTTCCACTACGTCTGGCAAGGAAAACCTGCGCCAGCAAAGAAAACATCTCCCATCGTGTTCTGGACGTTGCACGGAGGTCTGCCAAGTGTTTGACACGAAGAGAAGAAAAGTTGTCCAAAACAGCTTCCAATGGAATATTCATGTGATTGGAAAAGTCAGGAGAGTGGTAAGGTACTGTTTTCTATCAGTTGGCAAGCTGCGCACACAATCCCAGTGCAATACAGCATCCTTCTTCACCTTTCCGAAGTTGCCGCTCTCTCCGCTCCTGGAGCCGAAGAAGCGGCTTCTTCGCGCAAAGACGATTGTACCGGTCACAGTGCTCTCTTAGCGCGGCTTCTGCCGAAAGAAGCCCGGGAGCGGCTCTTAGCTCCGGAGAGCATCGTACCTTCGTCTTTAGCGTCTTTTGTGGTCTACATCTTAGCAGAAAGCTTTTCCACTATGTCTGGCAAGGAGAAAGTGTGCCAGCACAGAAAACATCTCCCATCGTGTTCTGGACGTTGCACGGAGGTCTGCCAAGTGCTTGGCATGAAGAAAAGAAAAGTTGTCCAAAAGAGCTTCCAATCGAATATTCATGTGATTGGAAAAGTCAGGAGAGTGGTAAGGTACTGTTTTCTATCAGTTGGCAAGCTGCGCACACAATCCCAATGTAATACAGCATCCTTCTTCACCTTTCCGAAGCTGCCGCTCTCTCCGGCTCCTGGAGCCGAAGAAGCGGCTTCTTCGTGCAAAGACGATTGTACCGGTCACAGTGTTCTCTTAGCGCGGCTTCTGCCGAAAGAAGCCCGGGAGCGGCTCTTAGCTCCGGAGAGCATCGTACCTTCGTCTTTAGCGTCTTTTGTGGTCTACATCTTAGCAGAAAGCTTTTCCACTATGTCTGGCAAGGAGGAAGTGTGCCAGCACAGAAAACATCTCCCATCGTGTTCTAACGTTGCTCGGATGTCTGCCAAGTGCTTGGCATGAAGAGAAGAAAAGTTGTCCAAAACAGCTTCCAATCGAATATTCACGTGATTGGAAAAGTCAGGAGAGTGGTAAGGTACTGGTTACTATCAGTTGGCAAGCTGCGCACACAATCCCAATGTAATACAGCATCCTTCTTCACATTTCCGAAGCTGCCGCTCTCTCCGGCTCCTGGAGCCGAAGAAGCGGCTTCTTCGCGCAAAGACGATTGTACCGGTCACAGTGCTCTCTTAGCGCGGCTTCTGCCGAAAGAAGCCCGGGAGCGGCTCTTAGCTCCGGAGAGCATCGTACCTTCGTCTTTAGCGTCTTTTGTGGTCTACATCTTAGCAAAAATCTTTTCCACTACGTCTGGCAAGGAGAAAGTGTGCCAGCACAGAAAACATCTCCCATCGTGTTCTAACGTTGCACGGAGGTCTGCCAAGTGTTTGACAAGAAGAGAAGATAAGTTGTCCAAAACAGCTTCCAATCGAATATTCATGTGATTGGAAAAGTCAGGAGAGTGGTAAGGTACTGTTTTCTATCAGTTGGCAAGCTGCGCACACAATCCCAATGTAATACAGTATCCTTCTTCACCTTTCCGAAGCTGCCGCTCTCTCCGGCTCCTGGAGCCGAAGAAGCGGCTTCTTCGCGCAAAGACGATTGTACCGGTCACAGTGCTCTCTTAGCGCGGCTTCTGCCGAAAGAAGCCCGGGAGCGGCTCTTAGCTCCGGAGAGCATCGTACCTTCGTCTTTAGGGTCTTTTGTGGTCTACATCTTAGCAAAAAGCTTTTCCACTATGTCTGGTAAGGAAAACCTGCGCCAGCACAGAAAACATCTCCCATCGTGTTCTGGACGTTGCACGGAGGTCTGCCAAGTGTTTGACAAGAAGAGAAGAAAAGCTGTCCAAAAGAGCTTCCAATCGAATATTCATGTGATTGGAAAAGTCAGGAGAGTGGTAAGGTACTGTTTTCTATCAGTTGGCAAGCTGCGCACACAATCCCATTGTAATACAGCATCCTTCTTCACCTTTCCGAAGCTGCCGCTCTCTCCGCTCCTGGAGCCGAAGAAGCGGCTTCTTCGCGCAAAGACGATTGTACCGGTCACAGTGCTCTCTTAGCGCGGCTTCTGCCGAAAGAAGCCCGGGAGCGGCTCTTAGCTCCGGAGAGCATCGTACCTTCGTCTTTAGCGTCTTTTGTGGTCTACATCTTAGCAGAGAGCTTTTCCACTATGTCTGGCAAGGAGAACCTGCGCCAGCACAGAAAACATCTCCCATCGTGTTCTGGACGTTGCACGGAGGTCTGCCAAGTGTTTGACACGAAGAGAAGAAAAGTTGTCCAAAACAGCTTCCAATCGAATATTCATGTGATTGGAAAAGTCAGGAGAGTGGTAAGGTACTGTTTTCTATCAGTTGGCAAGCTGCGCACACAATCCCAGTGCAATACAGCATCCTTCTTCACCTTTCCGAAGTTGCCGCTCTCTCCGGCTCCTGGAGCCGAAGAAGCGGCTTCTTCGCGCAAAGACGATTGTACCGGTCACAGTGCTCTCTTAGCGCGGCTTCTGCCGAAAGAAGCCCGGGAGCGGCTCTTAGCTCCGGAGAGCATCGTACCTTCGTCTTTAGCGTCTTTTGTGGTCTACATCTTAGCAGAAAGCTTTTCCACTATGTCTGGCAAGGAGAAAGTGTGCCAGCACAGAAAACATCTCCCATCGTGTTCTGGACGTTGCACGGAGGTCTGCCAAGTGCTTGGCATGAAGAAAAGAAAAGTTGTCCAAAAGAGCTTCCAATCGAATATTCATGTGATTGGAAAAGTCAGGAGAGTGGTAAGGTACTGTTTTCTATCAGTTGGCAAGCTGCGCACACAATCCCAATGTAATACAGCATCCTTCTTCACCTTTCCGAAGCTGCCGCTCTCTTGGGCTCCTGGAGCCGAAGAAGCGGCTTCTTCGCGCAAAGACGATTGTACCGCTCACAGTGCTCTCTTAGCGCGGCTTCTGCCGAAAGAAGCCCGGGAGCGGCTCTTAGCTCCGGAGAGCATCGTACCTTCGTCTTTAGCGTCTTTTGTGGTCTACATCTTAGCAAAAAGCTTTTCCACTATGTCTGGCAAGGAGGAAGTGTGCCAGCACAGAAAACATCTCCCATCCTGTTCGACCGTTGCACGGATGTCTGCCAAGTGCTTGGCATGAAGAAAAGAAAAGTTGTCCAAAACAGCTTCCAATCGAATATTCATGTGATTGGAAAAGTCAGGAGAGTGGTAAGGTACTGTTTACTATCAGTTGGCAAGCTGCGCACACAATCCCAATGTAATACAGCATCCTTCTTCACCTTTCCGATGCTGCCGCTCTCTCCGGCTCCTGGAGCCGAAGAAGCGGCTTCTTCGCGCAAAGACGATTGCACCGGTCACAGTGCTCTCTTAGCGCGGCTTCTGCCGAAAGAAGCCCGGGAGCGGCTCTTAGCTCCGGAGAGCATCGTACCTTCGTCTTTAGCGTCTTTTGTGGTCTACATCTTAGCAAAAAGCTTTTCCACTACGTCTGGCAAGGAGAAAGTGTGCCAGCACAGAAAACATCTCCCATCGTGTTCTCCCGTTGCACGGAGGTCTGCCAAGTGCTTGGAATGAAGAAAAGAAAAGTTGTCCAAAACAGCTTCCAATTGAATATTCATGTGATTGGAAAAGTCAGGAGAGTGGTAAGGTACTGTTTTCTATCAGTTGGCAAGCTGCGCACACAATCCCAATGTAATACAGCATCCTTCTTCACATTTCCGAAGCTGCCGCTCCCTCCGTTTCTTGGAGCCGAAGAAGCGGCTTCTTCGCGCAAAGACGATTGTACCGGTCACAGTGCTCTCTTAGCGCGGCTTCTGCCGAAAGAAGCCCGGGAGCGGCTCTTAGCTCCGGAGAGCATCGTACCTTCGTCTTTAGCGTCTTTTGTGGTCTACATCTTAGCAAAAAGCTTTTCCACTACGTCTGGCAAGGAGAACCTGCGCCAGCACAGAAAACATCTCCCATCGTGTTCTGGACGTTGCACGGAGGTCTGCCAAGTGTTTGACACGAAGAGAAGAAAAGTTGTCCAAAACAGCTTCCAATGGAATATTCATGTGATTGGAAAAGTCAGGAGAGTGGTAAGGTACTGTTTTCTATCAGTTGGCAAGCTGCGCACACAATCCCAGTGCAATACAGCATCCTTCTTCACCTTTCCGAAGTTGCCGCTCTCTCCGCTCCTGGAGCCGAAGAAGCGGCTTCTTCGCGCAAAGACGATTGTACCGGTCACAGTGCTCTCTTAGCGCGGCTTCTGCCGAAAGAAGCCCGGGAGCGGCTCTTAGCTCCGGAGAGCATCGTACCTTCGTCTTTAGCGTCTTTTGTGGTCTACATCTTAGCAGAAAGCTTTTCCACTATGTCTGGCAAGGAGAAAGTGTGCCAGCACAGAAAACATCTCCCATCGTGTTCTGGACGTTGCACGGAGGTCTGCCAAGTGCTTGGCATGAAGAAAAGAAAAGTTGTCCAAAAGAGCTTCCAATTGAATATTCATGTGATTGGAAAAGTCAGGAGAGTGGTAAGGTACTGTTTTCTATCAGTTGGCAAGCTGCGCACACAATCCCAATGTAATACAGCATCCTTCTTCACCTTTCCAAAGCTGCCGCTCTCTTGGGCTCCTGGAGCCGAAGAAGCGGCTTCTTCGCGCAAAGACGATTGTACCGGTCACAGTGCTCTCTTAGCGCGGCTTCTGCCGAAAGAAGCCCGGGAGCGGCTCTTAGCTCCGGAGAGCATCGTACCTTCGTCTTTAGCGTCTTTTGTGGTCTACATCTTAGCAAAAAACTTTTCCACTATGTCTGGCAAGGAGGAAGTGTGCCAGCACAGAAAACATCTCCCATCGTGTTCTACCGTTGCACGGAGGTCTGCCAAGTGCTTGGCATGAAGAAAAGAAAAGTTGTCCAAAACAGCTTCCAATTGAATATTCATGTGATTGGAAAAGTCAGGAGAGTGGTAAGGTACTGTTTTCTATCACTTGGCAAGCTGCGCACACAATCCCAATGTAATACAGCATCCTTCTTCACATTTCCGAAGCTGCCGCTCCCTCCGGATCTTGGAGACGAAGAAGCGGCTTCTTCGCGCAAAGACGATTGTACCGGTCACAGTGCTCTCTTAGCGCGGCTTCTGCCGAAAGAAGCCCGGGAGCGGCTCTTAGCTCCGGAGAGCATCGTACCTTCGTCTTTAGCGTCTTTTGTGGTCTACATCTTAGCAGAAAGCTTTTCCACTATGTCTGGCAAGGAGGAAGTGTGCCAGCACAGAAAACATCTCCCATCGTGTTCTAACGTTGCACGGATGTCTGCCAAGTGCTTGGCATGAAGAGAAGAAAAGTTGTCCAAAACAGCTTCCAATCGAATATTCATGTGATTGGAAAAGTCAGGAGAGTGGTAAGGTACTGTTTACTATCAGTTGGCAAGCTGCGCACACAATCCCAATGTAATACAGCATCCTTCTTCACCTTTCCGATGCTGCCGCTCTCTCCGGCTCCTGGAGCCGAAGAAGCGGCTTCTTCGCGCAAAGACGATTGTACCGGTCACAGTGCTCTCTTAGCGCGGCTTCTGCCGAAAGAAGCCCGGGAGCGGCTCTTAGCTCCGGAGAGCATCGTACCTTCGTCTTTAGCGTCTTTTGTGGTCTACATCTTAGCAAAAAGCTTTTCCACTATGTCTGGCAAGGAGGAAGTGTGCCAGCACAGAAAACATCTCCCATCGTGTTCTAACGTTGCACGGAGGTCTGCCAAGTGCTTGGCATGAAGAGAAGAAAAGTTGTCCAAAACAGCTTCCAATCGAATATTCATGTGATTGGAAAAGTCAGGAGAGTGGTAAGGTACTGGTTACTATCAGTTGGCAAGCTGCGCACACAATCCCAATGTAATACAGCATCCTTCTTCACATTTCCGAAGCTGCCGCTCTCTCCGGCTCCTGGAGCCGAAGAAGCGGCTTCTTCGCGCAAAGACGATTGTACCGGTCACAGTGCTCTCTTAGCGCGGCTTCTGCCGAAAGAAGCCCGGGAGCGGCTCTTAGCTCCGGAGAGCATCGTACCTTCGTCTTTAGCGTCTTTTGTGGTCTACATCTTAGCAAAAATCTTTTCCACTACGTCTGGCAAGGAGAAAGTGTGCCAGCACAGAAAACATCTCCCATCGTGTTCTAACGTTGCACGGAGGTCTGCCAAGTGTTTGACAAGAAGAGAAGAAAAGTTGTCCAAAACAGCTTCCAATCGAATATTCATGTGATTGGAAAAGTCAGGAGAGTGGTAAGGTACTGTTTTCTATCAGTTGGCAAGCTGCGCACACAATCCCATTGTAATACAGCATCCTTCTTCACCTTTCCGAAGCTGCCGCTCTCTCCGCTCCTGGAGCCGAAGAAGCGGCTTCTTCGCGCAAAGACGATTGTACCGGTCACAGTGCTCTCTTAGCGCGGCTTCTGCCGAAAGAAGCCCGGGAGCGGCTCTTAGCTCCGGAGAGCATCGTACCTTCGTCTTTAGCGTCTTTTGTGGTCTACATCTTAGCAAAAATCTTTTCCACTACGTCTGGCAAGGAGAAAGTGTGCCAACACAGAAAACATCTCCCATCGTGTTCTAACGTTGCACGGAGGTCTGCCAAGTGTTTGACAAGAAGAGAAGAAAAGTTGTCCAAAACAGCTTCCAATCGAATATTCATGTGATTGGAAAAGTCAGGAGAGTGGTAAGGTACTGTTTTCTATCAGTTGGCAAGCTGCGCACACAATCCCAATGTAATACAGTATCCTTCTTCACCTTTCCGAAGCTGCCGCTCTCTCCGGCTCCTGGAGCCGAAGAAGCGCCTTCTTCGCGCAAAGACGATTGTACCGGTCACAGTGCTCTCTTAGCGCGGCTTCTGCCGAAAGAAGCCCGGGAGCGGCTCTTAGCTCCGGAGAGCATCGTACCTTCGTCTTTAGCGTCTTTTGTGGTCTACATCTTAGCAGAAAGCTTTTCCACTATGTCTGGCAAGGAAAACCTGCGCCAGCACAGAAAACATCTCCCATCGTGTTCTGGACGTTGCACGGAGGTGTGCCAAGTGTGTGACACGAAGAGAAGAAAAGTTGTCCAAAACAGCTTCCAATCGAATATTCATGTGATTGGAAAAGTCAGGAGAGTGGTAAGGTACTGTTTTCTATCAGTTGGCAAGCTGCGCACACAATCCCAGTGCAATACAGCATCCTTCTTCACCTTTCCGAAGTTGCCGCTCTCTCCGCTCCTGGAGCCGAAGAAGCGGCTTCTTCGCGCAAAGACGATTGTACCGGTCACAGTGCTCTCTTAGCGCGGCTTCTGCCGAAAGAAGCCCGGGAGCGGCTCTTAGCTCCGGAGAGCATCGTACCTTCGTCTTTAGCGTCTTTTGTGGTCTACATCTTAGCAGAAAGCTTTTCCACTATGTCTGGCAAGGAGAAAGTGTGCCAGCACAGAAAACATCTCCCATCGTGTTCTGGACGTTGCACGGAGGTCTGCCAAGTGCTTGGCATGAAGAAAAGAAAAGTTGTCCAAAAGAGCTTCCAATCGAATATTCATGTGATTGGAAAAGTCAGGAGAGTGGTAAGGTACTGGTTACTATCAGTTGGCAAGCTGCGCACACAATCCCAATGTAATACAGCATCCTTCTTCACATTTCCGAAGCTTCCGCTCTCTCCGGCTCCTGGAGCCGAAGAAGCGGCTTCTTCGCGCAAAGACGATTGTACCGGTCACAGTGCTCTCTTAGCGCGGCTTCTGCCGAAAGAAGCCCGGGAGCGGCTCTTAGCTCCGGAGAGCATCGTACCTTCGTCTTTAGCGTCTTTTGTGGTCTACATCTTAGCAAAAATCTTTTCCACTACGTCTGGCAAGGAGAAAGTGTGCCAGCACAGAAAACATCTCCCATCGTGTTCTAACGTTGCACGGAGGTCTGCCAAGTGTTTGACAAGAAGAGAAGAAAAGTTGTCCAAAACAGCTTCCAATCGAATATTCATGTGATTGGAAAAGTCAGGAGAGTGGTAAGGTACTGTTTTCTATCAGTTGGCAAGCTGCGCACACAATCCCAATGTAATACAGTATCCTTCTTCACCTTTCCGAAGCTGCCGCTCTCTCCGGCTCCTGGAGCCAAAGAAGCGGCTTCTTCGCGCAAAGACGATTGTACCGGTCACAGTGCTCTCTTAGCGCGGCTTCTGCCGAAAGAAGCCCGGGAGCGGCTCTTAGCTCCGGAGAGCATCGTACCTTCGTCTTTAGGGTCTTTTGTGGTCTACATCTTAGCAAAAAGCTTTTCCACTATGTCTGGTAAGGAAAACCTGCGCCAGCACAGAAAACATCTCCCATCGTGTTCTCCCGTTGCACGGAGGTCTGCCAAGTGCTTGGAATGAAGAAAAGAAAAGTTGTCCAAAACAGCTTCCAATTGAATATTCATGTGATTGGAAAAGTCAGGAGAGTGGTAAGGTACTGTTTTCTATCAGTTGGCAAGCTGCGCACACAATCCCAATGTAATACAGCATCCTTCTTCACATTTCCGAAGCTGCCGCTCCCTCCGTTTCTTGGAGCCGAAGAAGCGGCTTCTTCGCGCAAAGACGATTGTACCGGTCACAGTGCTCTCTTAGCGCGGCTTCTGCCGAAAGAAGCCCGGGAGCGGCTCTTAGCTCCGGAGAGCATCGTACCTTCGTCTTTAGCGTCTTTTGTGGTCTACATCTTAGCAAAAAGCATTTCCACTACGTCTGGCAAGGAGAACCTGCGCCAGCACAGAAAACATCTCCCATCGTGTTCTGGACGTTGCACGGAGGTCTGCCAAGTGTTTGACACGAAGAAAAGAAAAGTTGTCCAAAACAGCTTCCAATGGAATATTCATGTGATTGGAAAAGTCAGGAGAGTGGTAAGGTACTGTTTTCTATCAGTTGGCAAGCTGCGCACACAATCCCAGTGCAATACAGCATCCTTCTTCACCTTTCCGAAGTTGCCGCTCTCTCCGCTCCTGGAGCCGAAGAAGCGGCTTCTTCGCGCAAAGACGATTGTACCGGTCACAGTGCTCTCTTAGCGCGGCTTCTGCCGAAAGAAGCCCGGGAGCGGCTCTTAGCTCCGGAGAGCATCGTACCTTCGTCTTTAGCGTCTTTTGTGGTCTACATCTTAGCAGAAAGCTTTTCCACTATGTCTGGCAAGGAGAAAGTGTGCCAGCACAGAAAACATCTCCCATCGTGTTCTGGACGTTGCACGGAGGTCTGCCAAGTGCTTGGCATGAAGAAAAGAAAAGTTGTCCAAAAGAGCTTCCAATTGAATATTCATGTGATTGGAAAAGTCAGGAGAGTGGTAAGGTACTGTTTTCTATCAGTTGGCAAGCTGCGCACACAATCCCAATGTAATACAGCATCCTTCTTCACCTTTCCGAAGCTGCCGCTCTCTTGGGCTCCTGGAGCCGAAGAAGCGGCTTCTTCGCGCAAAGACGATTGTACCGGTCACAGTGCTCTCTTAGCGCGGCTTCTGCCGAAAGAAGCCCGGGAGCGGCTCTTAGCTCCGGAGAGCATCGTACCTTCGTCTTTAGCGTCTTTTGTGGTCTACATCTTAGCAAAAAACTTTTCCACTATGTCTGGCAAGGAGGAAGTGTGCCAGCACAGAAAACATCTCCCATCGTGTTCTACCGTTGCACGGAGGTCTGCCAAGTGCTTGGCATGAAGAAAAGAAAAGTTGTCCAAAACAGCTTCCAATTGAATATTCATGTGATTGGAAAAGTCAGGAGAGTGGTAAGGTACTGTTTTCTATCACTTGGCAAGCTGCGCACACAATCCCAATGTAATACAGCATCCTTCTTCACATTTCCGAAGCTGCCGCTCCCTCCGGATCTTGGAGCCGAAGAAGCGGCTTCTTCGCGCAAAGACGATTGTACCGGTCACAGTGCTCTCTTAGCGCGGCTTCTGCCGAAAGAAGCCCGGGAGCGGCTCTTAGCTCCGGAGAGCATCGTACCTTCGTCTTTAGCGTCTTTTGTGGTCTACATCTTAGCAGAAAGCTTTTCCACTATGTCTGGCAAGGAGGAAGTGTGCCAGCACAGAAAACATCTCCCATCGTGTTCTAACGTTGCACGGATGTCTGCCAAGTGCTTGGCATGAAGAGAAGAAAAGTTGTCCAAAACAGCTTCCAATCGAATATTCATGTGATTGGAAAAGTCAGGAGAGTGGTAAGGTACTGTTTACTATCAGTTGGCAAGCTGCGCACACAATCCCAATGTAATACAGCATCCTTCTTCACCTTTCCGATGCTGCCGCTCTCTCCGGCTCCTGGAGCCGAAGAAGCGGCTTCTTCGCGCAAAGACGATTGTACCGGTCACAGTGCTCTCTTAGCGCGGCTTCTGCCGAAAGAAGCCCGGGAGCGGCTCTTAGCTCCGGAGAGCATCGTACCTTCGTCTTTAGGGTCTTTTGTGGTCTACATCTTAGCAAAAAGCTTTTCCACTATGTCTGGCAAGGAGGAAGTGTGCCAGCACAGAAAACATCTCCCATCGTGTTCTACCGTTGCACGGAGGTCTGCCAAGTGCTTGGCATGAAGAAAAGAAAAGTTGTCCAAAACAGCTTCCAATCGAATATTCATGTGATTGGAAAAGTCAGGAGAGTGGTAAGGTACTGTTTACTATCAGTTGGCAAGCTGCGCACACAATCCCAATGTAATACAGCATCCTTCTTCACCTTTCCGATGCTGCCGCTCTCTCCGGCTCCTGGAGCCGAAGAAGCGGCTTCTTCGCGCAAAGACGATTGTACCGGTCACAGTGCTCTCTTAGCGCGGCTTCTGCCGAAAGAAGCCCGGGAGCGGCTCTTAGCTCCGGAGAGCATCGTACCTTCGTCTTTAGCGTCTTTTGTGGTCTACATCTTAGCAAAAAGCTTTTCCACTACGTCTGGCAAGGAGAAAGTGTGCCAGCACAGAAAACAACTCCCATCGTGTTCTACCGTTGCACGGAGGTCTGCCAAGTGCTTGGCATGAAGAAAAGAAAAGTTGTCCAAAACAGCTTCCAATCGAATATTCATGTGATTGGAAAAGTCAGGAGAGTGGTAAGGTACTGTTTTCTATCAGTTGGCAAGCTGCGCACACAATCCCAGTGTAATACAGCATCCTTCTTCACCTTTCTGAAGCTGCCGCTCTCTCCGGCTCCTGGAGCCGAAGAAGCGGCTTCTTCGCGCAAAGACGATTGTACCGGTCACAGTGCTCTCTTAGCGCGGCTTCTGCCGAAAGAAGCCCGGGAGCGGCTCTTAGCTCCGGAGAGCATCGTACCTTCGTCTTTAGCGTCTTTTGTGGTCTACATCTTAGCAAAAAGCTTTTCCACTATGTCTGGCAAGGAGGAAGTGTGCCAGCACAGAAAACATCTCCCATCGTGTTCTAACGTTGCACGGATGTCTGCCAAGTGCTTGGCATGAAGAAAAGAAAAGTTGTCCAAAAGAGCTTCCAATCGAATATTCATGTGATTGGAAAAGTCAGGAGAGTGGTAAGGTACTGTTTTCTATCACTTGGCAAGCTGCGCACACAATCCCAGTGTTGTACAGCATCCTTCTTCACCTTTCCGAAGCTGCCGCTCTCTCCGGCTCCTGGAGCCGAAGAAGCGGCTTCTTCGTGCAAAGACGATTGTACCGGTCACAGTGTTCTCTTAGCGCGGCTTCTGCCGAAAGAAGCCCGGGAGCGGCTCTTAGCTCCGGAGAGCATCGTACCTTCGTCTTTAGCGTCTTTTGTGGTCTACATCTTAGCAAAAAGCTTTTCCACTATGTCTGGCAAGGAGGAAGTGTGCCAGCACAGAAAACATCTCCCATCGTGTTCTGGACGTTGCACGGAGGTCTGCCAAGTGCTTGGCATGAAGAAAAGAAAAGTTGTCCAAAACAGCTTCCAATCGAATATTCATGTGATTGGAAAAGTCAGGAGAGTGGTAAGGTACTGTTTACTATCAGTTGGCAAGCTGCGCACACAATCCCAATGTAATACAGCATCCTTCTTCACCTTTCCGATGCTGCCGCTCAGTCCGGCTCCTGGAGCCGAAGAAGCGGCTTCTTCGCGCAAAGACGATTGTACCGGTCACAGTGCTCTCTTAGCGCGGCTTCTGCCGAAAGAAGCCCGGGAGCGGCTCTTAGCTCCGGAGAGCATCGTACCTTCATCTTTAGCGTCTTTTGTGGTCTACATCTTAGCAAAAAGCTTTTCCACTACGTCTGGCAAGGAGAAAGTGTGCCAGCACAGAAAACATCTCCCATCGTGTTCTACCGTTGCACGGAGGTCTGCCAAGTGCTTGGCATGAAGAAAAGAAAAGTTGTCCAAAATAGCTTCCAATTGAATATTCATGTGATTGGAAAAGTCAGGAGAGTGGTAAGGTACTGTTTTCTATCAGTTGGCAAGCTGCGCACACAATCCCAATGTAATACAGCATCCTTCTTCACATTTCCGAAGCTGCCGCTCCCTCCGGATCCTGGAGCCGAAGAAGCGGCTTCTTTGCGCAAAGACGATTGTACCGCTCACAGTGCTCTCTTAGCGAGGCTTCTGCCGAAAGAAGCCCGGGAGCGGCTCTTAGCTCCGGAGAGCATCGTACCTTCGTCTTTAGCGTCTTTTGTGGTCTACATCTTAGCAGAAAGCTTTTCCACTATGTCTGGCAAGGAAAAGCTGCGCCAGCACAGAAAACATCTCCCATCGTGTTCTGGACGTTGCACGGAGTTCTGCCAAGTGTTTGACAAGAAGAGAAGAAAAGTTGTCCAAAACAGCTTCCAATCGAATATTCATGTGATTGGAAAAGTCAGGAGAGTGGTAAGGTACTGTTTTCTATCAGTTGGCAAGCTGCGCACACAATCCCAATGTAATACAGCATCCTTCTTCACCTTACCAATGCTGCCGCTCTCTCCGGCTCCTGGAGCCGAAGAAGCGGCTTCTTCGCGCAAAGACGATTGTACCGGTCACAGTGCTCTCTTAGCGCGGCTTCTGCCGAAAGAAGCCCGGGAGCGGCTCTAAGCTCCGGAGAGCATCGTACCTTCGTCTTTAGCGTCTTTTGTGGTCTACATCTTAGCAAAAAGCTTTTCCACTACGTCTGGCAAGGAGAAAGTGTGCCAACACAGAAAACATCTCCCATCGTGTTCTAACGTTGCACGGAGGTCTGCCAAGAGTTTGACAAGAAGAGAAGAAAAGTTGTCCAAAACAGCTTCCAATCGAATATTCATGTGATTGGAAAAGTCAGGAGAGTGGTAAGGTACTGTTTTCTATCAGTTGGCAAGCTGCGCACACAATCCCAATGTAATACAGCATCCTTCTTCACATTTCCGAAGCTGCCGCTCTCTCTGGCTCCTGGAGCCGAAGAAGCGGCTTCTTCGCGCAAAGACGATTGTACCGGTCACAGTGCTCTCTTAGCGCGGCTTCTGCCGAAAGAAGCCCGGGAGCGGCTCTTAGCTCCGGAGAGCATCGTACCTTCGTCTTTAGCGTCTTTTGTGGTCTACATCTTAGCAAAAGGCTTTTCCACTACGTCTGGCAAGGAGAAAGTGTGCCAACACAGAAAACATCTCCCATCGTGTTCTAACGTTGCACGGAGGTCTGCCAAAAGCTTGGCATGAAGAAAAGAAAAGTTGTCCAAAAGAGCTTCCAATCGAATATTCATGTGATTGGAAAAGTCAGGAGAGTGGTAAGGTACTGTTTTCTATCAGTTGGCAAGCTGCGCACACAATCCCAATGTAATACAGCATCGTTCTTCACCTTACCAATGCAGCCGCTCTCTCCGGCTCCTGGAGCCGAAGAAGCGGCTTCTTCGCGCAAAGACGATTGTACCGGTCACAGTGCTCTCTTAGCGCGGCTTCTGCCGAAAGAAGCCCGGGAGCGGCTCTTAGCTCCGGAGAGCATCGTACCTTTGTCTTTAGGGTCTTTTGTGGTCTACATCTTAGCAAAAAGCTTTTCCACTATGTCTGGTAAGGAAAACCTGCGCCAGCACAGAAAACATCTCCCATCGTGTTCTGGACGTTGCACAGAGGTCTGCCAAGTGTTTGACAAGAAGAGAAGAAAAGCTGTCCAAAAGAGCTTCCAATCGAATATTCATGTGATTGGAAAAGTCAGGAGAGTGGTAAGGTACTGTTTTCTATCAGTTGGCAAGCTGCGCACACAATCCCAATGTAATACAGCATCCTTCTTCACCTTTCCGAAGCTGCCGCTCTCTCCGGCTCCTGGAGCCGAAGAAGCGGCTTCTTCGCGCAAAGACGATTGTACCGGTCACAGTGCTCTCTTAGCGCGGCTTCTGCCGAAAGAAGCCCGGGAGCGGCTCTTAGCTCCGGAGAGCATCGTACCTTCGTCTTTAGCGTCTTTTGTGGTCTACATCTTAGCAGAAAGCTTTTCCACTATGTCTGGCAAGGAGAACCTGCGCCAGCACAGAAAACATCTCCCATCGTGTTCTGGACGTTGCACGGAGGTCTGCCAAGTGTTTGACACGAAGAGAAGAAAAGTTGTCCAAAACAGCTTCCAATGGAATATTCATGTGATTGGAAAAGTCAGGAGAGTGGTAAGGTACTGTTTTCTATCAGTTGGCAAGCTGCGCACACAATCCCAATGTAATACAGCATTCTTCTTCACCTTTCCGAAGCTGCCGCTCTCTCCGGCTCCTGGAGCCGAAGAAGCGGCTTCTTCGTGCAAAGACGATTGTACCGGTCACAGTGCTCTCTTAGCGCGGCTTCTGCCGAAAGAAGCCCGGGAGCGGCTCTTAGCTCCGGAGAGCATCGTACCTTCGTCTTTAGCGTCTTTTGTGGTCTACATCTTAGCAGAAAGCTTTTCCACTATGTCTGGCAAGGAGAAAGTGTGCCAGCACAGAAAACATCTCCCATCGTGTTCTGGACGTTGCACGGAGGTCTGCCAAGTGCTTGGCATGTAGAAAAGAAAAGTTGTCCAAAACAGCTTCCAATCGAATATTCATGTGATTGGAAAAGTCAGGAGAGTGGTAAGGTACTGTTTTCTATCAGTTGGCAAGCTGCGCACACAATCCCAATGTAATACAGCATCCTTCTTCACCTTTCCGAAGCTGCCGCTCTCTTGGGCTCCTGGAGCCGAAGAAGCGGCTTCTTCGCGCAAAGACGATTGTACCGGTCACAGTGCTCTCTTAGCGCGGCTTCTGCCGAAAGAAGCCCGGGAGCGGCTCTTAGCTCCGGAGAGCATCGTACCTTCGTCTTTAGCGTCTTTTGTGGTCTACATCTTAGCAAAAAGCTTTTCCACTATGTCTGGCAAGGAGGAAGTGTGCCAGCACAGAAAACATCTCCCATCCTGTTCGACCGTTGCACGGATGTCTGCCAAGTGCTTGGCATGAAGAAAAGAAAAGTTGTCCAAAACAGCTTCCAATCGAATATTCATGTGATTGGAAAAGTCAGGAGAGTGGTAAGGTACTGTTTACTATCAGTTGGCAAGCTGCGCACACAATCCCAATGTAATACAGCATCCTTCTTCACCTTTCCGATGCTGCCGCTCCCTCCGGCTCCTGGAGCCGAAGAAGCGGCTTCTTCGCGCAAAGACGATTGCACCGGTCACAGTGCTCTCTTAGCGCGGCTTCTGCCGAAAGAAGCCCGGGAGCGGCTCTTAGCTCCGGAGAGCATCGTACCTTCGTCTTTAGCGTCTTTTGTGGTCTACATCTTAGCAGAAAGCTTTTCCACTATGTCTGGCAAGGAGGAAGTGTGCCAGCACAGAAAACATCTCCCATCGTGTTCTAACGTTGCACGGATGTCTGCCAAGTGCTTGGCATGAAGAGAAGAAAAGTTGTCCAAAACAGCTTCCAATCGAATATTCATGTGATTGGAAAAGTCAGGAGAGTGGTAAGGTACTGTTTTCTATCAGTTGGCAAGCTGCGCACACAATCCCAATGTAATACAGCATCCTTCTTCACCTTTCCGATGCTGCCGCTCCCTCCGGCTCCTGGAGCCGAAGAAGCGGCTTCTTCGCGCAAAGACGATTGCACCGGTCACAGTGCTCTCTTAGCGCGGCTTCTGCCGAAAGAAGCCCGGGAGCGGCTCTTAGCTCCGGAGAGCATCGTACCTTCGTCTTTAGCGTCTTTTGTGGTCTACATCTTAGCAAAAAGCTTTTCCACTACGTCTGGCAAGGAGAACCTGCGCCAGCACAGAAAACATCTCCCATCGTGTTCTGGACGTTGCACGGAGGTCTGCCAAGTGTTTGACAAGAAGAGAAGAAAAGTTGTCCAAAACAGCTTCCAATCGAATATTCATGTGATTGGAAAAGTCAGGAGAGTGGTAAGGTACTGTTTTCTATCAGTTGGCAAGCTGCGCACACAATCCCAATGTAATACAGTATCCTTCTTCACCTTTCCGAAGCTGCCGCTCTCTCCGGCTCCTGGAGCCGAAGAAGCGCCTTCTTCGCGCAAAGACGATTGTACCGGTCACAGTGCTCTCTTAGCGCGGCTTCTGCCGAAAGAAGCCCGGGAGCGGCTCTTAGCTCCGGAGAGCATCGTACCTTCGTCTTTAGCGTCTTTTGTGGTCTACATCTTAGCAGAAAGCTTTTCCACTATGTCTGGCAAGGAAAACCTGCGCCAGCACAGAAAACATCTCCCATCGTGTTCTGGACGTTGCACGGAGGTGTGCCAAGTGTGTGACACGAAGAGAAGAAAAGTTGTCCAAAACAGCTTCCAATGGAATATTCATGTGATTGGAAAAGTCAGGAGAGTGGTAAGGTACTGTTTTCTATCAGTTGGCAAGCTGCGCACACAATCCCAGTGCAATACAGCATCCTTCTTCACCTTTCCGAAGTTGCCGCTCTCTCCGCTCCTGGAGCCGAAGAAGCGGCTTCTTCGCGCAAAGACGATTGTACCGGTCACAGTGCTCTCTTAGCGCGGCTTCTGCCGAAAGAAGCCCGGGAGCGGCTCTTAGCTCCGGAGAGCATCGTACCTTCGTCTTTAGCGTCTTTTGTGGTCTACATCTTAGCAGAAAGCTTTTCCACTATGTCTGGCAAGGAGAAAGTGTGCCAGCACAGAAAACATCTCCCATCGTGTTCTGGACGTTGCACGGAGGTCTGCCAAGTGCTTGGCATGAAGAAAAGAAAAGTTGTCCAAAAGAGCTTCCAATCGAATATTCATGTGATTGGAAAAGTCAGGAGAGTGGTAAGGTACTGGTTACTATCAGTTGGCAAGCTGCGCACACAATCCCAATGTAATACAGCATCCTTCTTCACATTTCCGAAGCTTCCGCTCTCTCCGGCTCCTGGAGCCGAAGAAGCGGCTTCTTCGCGCAAAGACGATTGTACCGGTCACAGTGCTCTCTTAGCGCGGCTTCTGCCGAAAGAAGCCCGGGAGCGGCTCTTAGCTCCGGAGAGCATCGTACCTTCGTCTTTAGCGTCTTTTGTGGTCTACATCTTAGCAAAAATCTTTTCCACTACGTCTGGCAAGGAGAAAGTGTGCCAGCACAGAAAACATCTCCCATCGTGTTCTAACGTTGCACGGAGGTCTGCCAAGTGTTTGACAAGAAGAGAAGAAAAGTTGTCCAAAACAGCTTCCAATCGAATATTCATGTGATTGGAAAAGTCAGGAGAGTGGTAAGGTACTGTTTTCTATCAGTTGGCAAGCTGCGCACACAATCCCAATGTAATACAGTATCCTTCTTCACCTTTCCGAAGCTGCCGCTCTCTCCGGCTCCTGGAGCCAAAGAAGCGGCTTCTTCGCGCAAAGACGATTGTACCGGTCACAGTGCTCTCTTAGCGCGGCTTCTGCCGAAAGAAGCCCGGGAGCGGCTCTTAGCTCCGGAGAGCATCGTACCTTCGTCTTTAGGGTCTTTTGTGGTCTACATCTTAGCAAAAAGCTTTTCCACTATGTCTGGTAAGGAAAACCTGCGCCAGCACAGAAAACATCTCCCATCGTGTTCTCCCGTTGCACGGAGGTCTGCCAAGTGCTTGGAATGAAGAAAAGAAAAGTTGTCCAAAACAGCTTCCAATTGAATATTCATGTGATTGGAAAAGTCAGGAGAGTGGTAAGGTACTGTTTTCTATCAGTTGGCAAGCTGCGCACACAATCCCAATGTAATACAGCATCCTTCTTCACATTTCCGAAGCTGCCGCTCCCTCCGTTTCTTGGAGCCGAAGAAGCGGCTTCTTCGCGCAAAGACGATTGTACCGGTCACAGTGCTCTCTTAGCGCGGCTTCTGCCGAAAGAAGCCCGGGAGCGGCTCTTAGCTCCGGAGAGCATCGTACCTTCGTCTTTAGCGTCTTTTGTGGTCTACATCTTAGCAAAAAGCATTTCCACTACGTCTGGCAAGGAGAACCTGCGCCAGCACAGAAAACATCTCCCATCGTGTCCTGGACGTTGCACGGAGGTCTGCCAAGTGTTTGACACGAAGAAAAGAAAAGTTGTCCAAAACAGCTTCCAATGGAATATTCATGTGATTGGAAAAGTCAGGAGAGTGGTAAGGTACTGTTTTCTATCAGTTGGCAAGCTGCGCACACAATCCCAGTGCAATACAGCATCCTTCTTCACCTTTCCGAAGTTGCCGCTCTCTCCGCTCCTGGAGCCGAAGAAGCGGCTTCTTCGCGCAAAGACGATTGTACCGGTCACAGTGCTCTCTTAGCGCGGCTTCTGCCGAAAGAAGCCCGGGAGCGGCTCTTAGCTCCGGAGAGCATCGTACCTTCGTCTTTAGCGTCTTTTGTGGTCTACATCTTAGCAGAAAGCTTTTCCACTATGTCTGGCAAGGAGAAAGTGTGCCAGCACAGAAAACATCTCCCATCGTGTTCTGGACGTTGCACGGAGGTCTGCCAAGTGCTTGGCATGAAGAAAAGAAAAGTTGTCCAAAAGAGCTTCCAATTGAATATTCATGTGATTGGAAAAGTCAGGAGAGTGGTAAGGTACTGTTTTCTATCAGTTGGCAAGCTGCGCACACAATCCCAATGTAATACAGCATCCTTCTTCACCTTTCCGAAGCTGCCGCTCTCTTGGGCTCCTGGAGCCGAAGAAGCGGCTTCTTCGCGCAAAGACGATTGTACCGGTCACAGTGCTCTCTTAGCGCGGCTTCTGCCGAAAGAAGCCCGGGAGCGGCTCTTAGCTCCGGAGAGCATCGTACCTTCGTCTTTAGCGTCTTTTGTGGTCTACATCTTAGCAAAAAACTTTTCCACTATGTCTGGCAAGGAGGAAGTGTGCCAGCACAGAAAACATCTCCCATCGTGTTCTACCGTTGCACGGAGGTCTGCCAAGTGCTTGGCATGAAGAAAAGAAAAGTTGTCCAAAACAGCTTCCAATTGAATATTCATGTGATTGGAAAAGTCAGGAGAGTGGTAAGGTACTGTTTTCTATCACTTGGCAAGCTGCGCACACAATCCCAATGTAATACAGCATCCTTCTTCACATTTCCGAAGCTGCCGCTCCCTCCGGATCTTGGAGCCGAAGAAGCGGCTTCTTCGCGCAAAGACGATTGTACCGGTCACAGTGCTCTCTTAGCGCGGCTTCTGCCGAAAGAAGCCCGGGAGCGGCTCTAAGCTCCGGAGAGCATCGTACCTTCGTCTTTAGCGTCTTTTGTGGTCTACATCTTAGCAAAAAGCTTTTCCACTACGTCTGGCAAGGAGAAAGTGTGCCAACACAGAAAACATCTCCCATCGTGTTCTAACGTTGCACGGAGGTCTGCCAAGAGTTTGACAAGAAGAGAAGAAAAGTTGTCCAAAACAGCTTCCAATCGAATATTCATGTGATTGGAAAAGTCAGGAGAGTGGTAAGGTACTGTTTTCTATCAGTTGGCAAGCTGCGCACACAATCCCAATGTAATACAGCATCCTTCTTCACATTTCCGAAGCTGCCGCTCTCTCTGGCTCCTGGAGCCGAAGAAGCGGCTTCTTCGCGCAAAGACGATTGTACCGGTCACAGTGCTCTCTTAGCGCGGCTTCTGCCGAAAGAAGCCCGGGAGCGGCTCTTAGCTCCGGAGAGCATCGTACCTTCGTCTTTAGCGTCTTTTGTGGTCTACATCTTAGCAAAAGGCTTTTCCACTACGTCTGGCAAGGAGAAAGTGTGCCAACACAGAAAACATCTCCCATCGTGTTCTAACGTTGCACGGAGGTCTGCCAAAAGCTTGGCATGAAGAAAAGAAAAGTTGTCCAAAAGAGCTTCCAATCGAATATTCATGTGATTGGAAAAGTCAGGAGAGTGGTAAGGTACTGTTTTCTATCAGTTGGCAAGCTGCGCACACAATCCCAATGTAATACAGCATCGTTCTTCACCTTACCAATGCAGCCGCTCTCTCCGGCTCCTGGAGCCGAAGAAGCGGCTTCTTCGCGCAAAGACGATTGTACCGGTCACAGTGCTCTCTTAGCGCGGCTTCTGCCGAAAGAAGCCCGGGAGCGGCTCTTAGCTCCGGAGAGCATCGTACCTTTGTCTTTAGGGTCTTTTGTGGTCTACATCTTAGCAAAAAGCTTTTCCACTATGTCTGGTAAGGAAAACCTGCGCCAGCACAGAAAACATCTCCCATCGTGTTCTGGACGTTGCACAGAGGTCTGCCAAGTGTTTGACAAGAAGAGAAGAAAAGCTGTCCAAAAGAGCTTCCAATCGAATATTCATGTGATTGGAAAAGTCAGGAGAGTGGTAAGGTACTGTTTTCTATCAGTTGGCAAGCTGCGCACACAATCCCAATGTAATACAGCATCCTTCTTCACCTTTCCGAAGCTGCCGCTCTCTCCGGCTCCTGGAGCCGAAGAAGCGGCTTCTTCGCGCAAAGACGATTGTACCGGTCACAGTGCTCTCTTAGCGCGGCTTCTGCCGAAAGAAGCCCGGGAGCGGCTCTTAGCTCCGGAGAGCATCGTACCTTCGTCTTTAGCGTCTTTTGTGGTCTACATCTTAGCAGAAAGCTTTTCCACTATGTCTGGCAAGGAGAACCTGCGCCAGCACAGAAAACATCTCCCATCGTGTTCTGGACGTTGCACGGAGGTCTGCCAAGTGTTTGACACGAAGAGAAGAAAAGTTGTCCAAAACAGCTTCCAATGGAATATTCATGTGATTGGAAAAGTCAGGAGAGTGGTAAGGTACTGTTTTCTATCAGTTGGCAAGCTGCGCACACAATCCCAATGTAATACAGCATTCTTCTTCACCTTTCCGAAGCTGCCGCTCTCTCCGGCTCCTGGAGCCGAAGAAGCGGCTTCTTCGTGCAAAGACGATTGTACCGGTCACAGTGCTCTCTTAGCGCGGCTTCTGCCGAAAGAAGCCCGGGAGCGGCTCTTAGCTCCGGAGAGCATCGTACCTTCGTCTTTAGCGTCTTTTGTGGTCTACATCTTAGCAGAAAGCTTTTCCACTATGTCTGGCAAGGAGAAAGTGTGCCAGCACAGAAAACATCTCCCATCGTGTTCTGGACGTTGCACGGAGGTCTGCCAAGTGCTTGGCATGTAGAAAAGAAAAGTTGTCCAAAACAGCTTCCAATCGAATATTCATGTGATTGGAAAAGTCAGGAGAGTGGTAAGGTACTGTTTTCTATCAGTTGGCAAGCTGCGCACACAATCCCAATGTAATACAGCATCCTTCTTCACCTTTCCGAAGCTGCCGCTCTCTTGGGCTCCTGGAGCCGAAGAAGCGGCTTCTTCGCGCAAAGACGATTGTACCGGTCACAGTGCTCTCTTAGCGCGGCTTCTGCCGAAAGAAGCCCGGGAGCGGCTCTTAGCTCCGGAGAGCATCGTACCTTCGTCTTTAGCGTCTTTTGTGGTCTACATCTTAGCAAAAAGCTTTTCCACTATGTCTGGCAAGGAGGAAGTGTGCCAGCACAGAAAACATCTCCCATCCTGTTCGACCGTTGCACGGATGTCTGCCAAGTGCTTGGCATGAAGAAAAGAAAAGTTGTCCAAAACAGCTTCCAATCGAATATTCATGTGATTGGAAAAGTCAGGAGAGTGGTAAGGTACTGTTTTCTATCAGTTGGCAAGCTGCGCACACAATCCCAATGTAATACAGCATCCTTCTTCACCTTTCCGATGCTGCCGCTCCCTCCGGCTCCTGGAGCCGAAGAAGCGGCTTCTTCGCGCAAAGACGATTGCACCGGTCACAGTGCTCTCTTAGCGCGGCTTCTGCCGAAAGAAGCCCGGGAGCGGCTCTTAGCTCCGGAGAGCATCGTACCTTCGTCTTTAGCGTCTTTTGTGGTCTACATCTTAGCAGAAAGCTTTTCCACTATGTCTGGCAAGGAGGAAGTGTGCCAGCACAGAAAACATCTCCCATCGTGTTCTAACGTTGCACGGATGTCTGCCAAGTGCTTGGCATGAAGAGAAGAAAAGTTGTCCAAAACAGCTTCCAATCGAATATTCATGTGATTGGAAAAGTCAGGAGAGTGGTAAGGTACTGTTTTCTATCAGTTGGCAAGCTGCGCACACAATCCCAATGTAATACAGCATCCTTCTTCACCTTTCCGATGCTGCCGCTCCCTCCGGCTCCTGGAGCCGAAGAAGCGGCTTCTTCGCGCAAAGACGATTGCACCGGTCACAGTGCTCTCTTAGCGCGGCTTCTGCCGAAAGAAGCCCGGGAGCGGCTCTTAGCTCCGGAGAGCATCGTACCTTCGTCTTTAGCGTCTTTTGTGGTCTACATCTTAGCAAAAAGCTTTTCCACTACGTCTGGCAAGGAGAACCTGCGCCAGCACAGAAAACATCTCCCATCGTGTTCTGGACGTTGCACGGAGGTCTGCCAAGTGTTTGACAAGAAGAGAAGAAAAGTTGTCCAAAACAGCTTCCAATCGAATATTCATGTGATTGGAAAAGTCAGGAGAGTGGTAAGGTACTGTTTTCTATCAGTTGGCAAGCTGCGCACACAATCCCAATGTAATACAGTATCCTTCTTCACCTTTCCGAAGCTGCCGCTCTCTCCGGCTCCTGGAGCCGAAGAAGCGCCTTCTTCGCGCAAAGACGATTGTACCGGTCACAGTGCTCTCTTAGCGCGGCTTCTGCCGAAAGAAGCCCGGGAGCGGCTCTTAGCTCCGGAGAGCATCGTACCTTCGTCTTTAGCGTCTTTTGTGGTCTACATCTTAGCAGAAAGCTTTTCCACTATGTCTGGCAAGGAAAACCTGCGCCAGCACAGAAAACATCTCCCATCGTGTTCTGGACGTTGCACGGAGGTGTGCCAAGTGTGTGACACGAAGAGAAGAAAAGTTGTCCAAAACAGCTTCCAATGGAATATTCATGTGATTGGAAAAGTCAGGAGAGTGGTAAGGTACTGTTTTCTATCAGTTGGCAAGCTGCGCACACAATCCCAGTGCAATACAGCATCCTTCTTCACCTTTCCGAAGTTGCCGCTCTCTCCGCTCCTGGAGCCGAAGAAGCGGCTTCTTCGCGCAAAGACGATTGTACCGGTCACAGTGCTCTCTTAGCGCGGCTTCTGCCGAAAGAAGCCCGGGAGCGGCTCTTAGCTCCGGAGAGCATCGTACCTTCGTCTTTAGCGTCTTTTGTGGTCTACATCTTAGCAGAAAGCTTTTCCACTATGTCTGGCAAGGAGAAAGTGTGCCAGCACAGAAAACATCTCCCATCGTGTTCTGGACGTTGCACGGAGGTCTGCCAAGTGCTTGGCATGAAGAAAAGAAAAGTTGTCCAAAAGAGCTTCCAATCGAATATTCATGTGATTGGAAAAGTCAGGAGAGTGGTAAGGTACTGGTTACTATCAGTTGGCAAGCTGCGCACACAATCCCAATGTAATACAGCATCCTTCTTCACATTTCCGAAGCTTCCGCTCTCTCCGGCTCCTGGAGCCGAAGAAGCGGCTTCTTCGCGCAAAGACGATTGTACCGGTCACAGTGCTCTCTTAGCGCGGCTTCTGCCGAAAGAAGCCCGGGAGCGGCTCTTAGCTCCGGAGAGCATCGTACCTTCGTCTTTAGCGTCTTTTGTGGTCTACATCTTAGCAAAAATCTTTTCCACTACGTCTGGCAAGGAGAAAGTGTGCCAGCACAGAAAACATCTCCCATCGTGTTCTAACGTTGCACGGAGGTCTGCCAAGTGTTTGACAAGAAGAGAAGAAAAGTTGTCCAAAACAGCTTCCAATCGAATATTCATGTGATTGGAAAAGTCAGGAGAGTGGTAAGGTACTGTTTTCTATCAGTTGGCAAGCTGCGCACACAATCCCAATGTAATACAGTATCCTTCTTCACCTTTCCGAAGCTGCCGCTCTCTCCGGCTCCTGGAGCCAAAGAAGCGGCTTCTTCGCGCAAAGACGATTGTACCGGTCACAGTGCTCTCTTAGCGCGGCTTCTGCCGAAAGAAGCCCGGGAGCGGCTCTTAGCTCCGGAGAGCATCGTACCTTCGTCTTTAGGGTCTTTTGTGGTCTACATCTTAGCAAAAAGCTTTTCCACTATGTCTGGTAAGGAAAACCTGCGCCAGCACAGAAAACATCTCCCATCGTGTTCTCCCGTTGCACGGAGGTCTGCCAAGTGCTTGGAATGAAGAAAAGAAAAGTTGTCCAAAACAGCTTCCAATTGAATATTCATGTGATTGGAAAAGTCAGGAGAGTGGTAAGGTACTGTTTTCTATCAGTTGGCAAGCTGCGCACACAATCCCAATGTAATACAGCATCCTTCTTCACATTTCCGAAGCTGCCGCTCCCTCCGTTTCTTGGAGCCGAAGAAGCGGCTTCTTCGCGCAAAGACGATTGTACCGGTCACAGTGCTCTCTTAGCGCGGCTTCTGCCGAAAGAAGCCCGGGAGCGGCTCTTAGCTCCGGAGAGCATCGTACCTTCGTCTTTAGCGTCTTTTGTGGTCTACATCTTAGCAAAAAGCATTTCCACTACGTCTGGCAAGGAGAACCTGCGCCAGCACAGAAAACATCTCCCATCGTGTTCTGGACGTTGCACGGAGGTCTGCCAAGTGTTTGACACGAAGAAAAGAAAAGTTGTCCAAAACAGCTTCCAATGGAATATTCATGTGATTGGAAAAGTCAGGAGAGTGGTAAGGTACTGTTTTCTATCAGTTGGCAAGCTGCGCACACAATCCCAGTGCAATACAGCATCCTTCTTCACCTTTCCGAAGTTGCCGCTCTCTCCGCTCCTGGAGCCGAAGAAGCGGCTTCTTCGCGCAAAGACGATTGTACCGGTCACAGTGCTCTCTTAGCGCGGCTTCTGCCGAAAGAAGCCCGGGAGCGGCTCTTAGCTCCGGAGAGCATCGTACCTTCGTCTTTAGCGTCTTTTGTGGTCTACATCTTAGCAGAAAGCTTTTCCACTATGTCTGGCAAGGAGAAAGTGTGCCAGCACAGAAAACATCTCCCATCGTGTTCTGGACGTTGCACGGAGGTCTGCCAAGTGCTTGGCATGAAGAAAAGAAAAGTTGTCCAAAAGAGCTTCCAATTGAATATTCATGTGATTGGAAAAGTCAGGAGAGTGGTAAGGTACTGTTTTCTATCAGTTGGCAAGCTGCGCACACAATCCCAATGTAATACAGCATCCTTCTTCACCTTTCCGAAGCTGCCGCTCTCTTGGGCTCCTGGAGCCGAAGAAGCGGCTTCTTCGCGCAAAGACGATTGTACCGGTCACAGTGCTCTCTTAGCGCGGCTTCTGCCGAAAGAAGCCCGGGAGCGGCTCTTAGCTCCGGAGAGCATCGTACCTTCGTCTTTAGCGTCTTTTGTGGTCTACATCTTAGCAAAAAACTTTTCCACTATGTCTGGCAAGGAGGAAGTGTGCCAGCACAGAAAACATCTCCCATCGTGTTCTACCGTTGCACGGAGGTCTGCCAAGTGCTTGGCATGAAGAAAAGAAAAGTTGTCCAAAACAGCTTCCAATTGAATATTCATGTGATTGGAAAAGTCAGGAGAGTGGTAAGGTACTGTTTTCTATCACTTGGCAAGCTGCGCACACAATCCCAATGTAATACAGCATCCTTCTTCACATTTCCGAAGCTGCCGCTCCCTCCGGATCTTGGAGCCGAAGAAGCGGCTTCTTCGCGCAAAGACGATTGTACCGGTCACAGTGCTCTCTTAGCGCGGCTTCTGCCGAAAGAAGCCCGGGAGCGGCTCTTAGCTCCGGAGAGCATCGTACCTTCGTCTTTAGCGTCTTTTGTGGTCTACATCTTAGCAGAAAGCTTTTCCACTATGTCTGGCAAGGAGGAAGTGTGCCAGCACAGAAAACATCTCCCATCGTGTTCTAACGTTGCACGGATGTCTGCCAAGTGCTTGGCATGAAGAGAAGAAAAGTTGTCCAAAACAGCTTCCAATCGAATATTCATGTGATTGGAAAAGTCAGGAGAGTGGTAAGGTACTGTTTACTATCAGTTGGCAAGCTGCGCACACAATCCCAATGTAATACAGCATCCTTCTTCACCTTTCCGATGCTGCCGCTCTCTCCGGCTCCTGGAGCCGAAGAAGCGGCTTCTTCGCGCAAAGACGATTGTACCGGTCACAGTGCTCTCTTAGCGCGGCTTCTGCCGAAAGAAGCCCGGGAGCGGCTCTTAGCTCCGGAGAGCATCGTACCTTCGTCTTTAGGGTCTTTTGTGGTCTACATCTTAGCAAAAAGCTTTTCCACTATGTCTGGCAAGGAGGAAGTGTGGCCAGCACAGAAAACATCTCCCATCGTGTTCTACCGTTGCACGGAGGTCTGCCAAGTGCTTGGCATGAAGAAAAGAAAAGTTGTCCAAAACAGCTTCCAATCGAATATTCATGTGATTGGAAAAGTCAGGAGAGTGGTAAGGTACTGTTTACTATCAGTTGGCAAGCTGCGCACACAATCCCAATGTAATACAGCATCCTTCTTCACCTTTCCGATGCTGCCGCTCTCTCCGGCTCCTGGAGCCGAAGAAGCGGCTTCTTCGCGCAAAGACGATTGTACCGGTCACAGTGCTCTCTTAGCGCGGCTTCTGCCGAAAGAAGCCCGGGAGCGGCTCTTAGCTCCGGAGAGCATCGTACCTTCGTCTTTAGCGTCTTTTGTGGTCTACATCTTAGCAAAAAGCTTTTCCACTACGTCTGGCAAGGAGAAAGTGTGCCAGCACAGAAAACAACTCCCATCGTGTTCTACCGTTGCACGGAGGTCTGCCAAGTGCTTGGCATGAAGAAAAGAAAAGTTGTCCAAAACAGCTTCCAATCGAATATTCATGTGATTGGAAAAGTCAGGAGAGTGGTAAGGTACTGTTTTCTATCAGTTGGCAAGCTGCGCACACAATCCCAGTGTAATACAGCATCCTTCTTCACCTTTCTGAAGCTGCCGCTCTCTCCGGCTCCTGGAGCCGAAGAAGCGGCTTCTTCGCGCAAAGACGATTGTACCGGTCACAGTGCTCTCTTAGCGCGGCTTCTGCCGAAAGAAGCCCGGGAGCGGCTCTTAGCTCCGGAGAGCATCGTACCTTCGTCTTTAGCGTCTTTTGTGGTCTACATCTTAGCAAAAAGCTTTTCCACTATGTCTGGCAAGGAGGAAGTGTGCCAGCACAGAAAACATCTCCCATCGTGTTCTAACGTTGCACGGATGTCTGCCAAGTGCTTGGCATGAAGAAAAGAAAAGTTGTCCAAAAGAGCTTCCAATCGAATATTCATGTGATTGGAAAAGTCAGGAGAGTGGTAAGGTACTGTTTTCTATCACTTGGCAAGCTGCGCACACAATCCCAGTGTTGTACAGCATCCTTCTTCACCTTTCCGAAGCTGCCGCTCTCTCCGGCTCCTGGAGCCGAAGAAGCGGCTTCTTCGTGCAAAGACGATTGTACCGGTCACAGTGTTCTCTTAGCGCGGCTTCTGCCGAAAGAAGCCCGGGAGCGGCTCTTAGCTCCGGAGAGCATCGTACCTTCGTCTTTAGCGTCTTTTGTGGTCTACATCTTAGCAAAAAGCTTTTCCACTATGTCTGGCAAGGAGGAAGTGTGCCAGCACAGAAAACATCTCCCATCGTGTTCTGGACGTTGCACGGAGGTCTGCCAAGTGCTTGGCATGAAGAAAAGAAAAGTTGTCCAAAACAGCTTCCAATCGAATATTCATGTGATTGGAAAAGTCAGGAGAGTGGTAAGGTACTGTTTACTATCAGTTGGCAAGCTGCGCACACAATCCCAATGTAATACAGCATCCTTCTTCACCTTTCCGATGCTGCCGCTCAGTCCGGCTCCTGGAGCCGAAGAAGCGGCTTCTTCGCGCAAAGACGATTGTACCGGTCACAGTGCTCTCTTAGCGCGGCTTCTGCCGAAAGAAGCCCGGGAGCGGCTCTTAGCTCCGGAGAGCATCGTACCTTCGTCTTTAGCGTCTTTTGTGGTCTACATCTTAGCAAAAAGCTTTTCCACTACGTCTGGCAAGGAGAAAGTGTGCCAGCACAGAAAACATCTCCCATCGTGTTCTACCGTTGCACGGAGGTCTGCCAAGTGCTTGGCATGAAGAAAAGAAAAGTTGTCCAAAACAGCTTCCAATTGAATATTCATGTGATTGGAAAAGTCAGGAGAGTGGTAAGGTACTGTTTTCTATCAGTTGGCAAGCTGCGCACACAATCCCAATGTAATACAGCATCCTTCTTCACATTTCCGAAGCTGCCGCTCCCTCCGGATCCTGGAGCCGAAGAAGCGGCTTCTTTGCGCAAAGACGATTGCACCGCTCACAGTGCTCTCTTAGCGAGGCTTCTGCCGAAAGAAGCCCGGGAGCGGCTCTTAGCTCCGGAGAGCATCGTACCTTCGTCTTTAGCGTCTTTTGTGGTCTACATCTTAGCAGAAAGCTTTTCCACTATGTCTGGCAAGGAAAAGCTGCGCCAGCACAGAAAACATCTCCCATCGTGTTCTGGACGTTGCACGGAGTTCTGCCAAGTGTTTGACAAGAAGAGAAGAAAAGTTGTCCAAAACAGCTTCCAATCGAATATTCATGTGATTGGAAAAGTCAGGAGAGTGGTAAGGTACTGTTTTCTATCAGTTGGCAAGCTGCGCACACAATCCCAATGTAATACAGCATCCTTCTTCACCTTACCAATGCTGCCGCTCTCTCCGGCTCCTGGAGCCGAAGAAGCGGCTTCTTCGCGCAAAGACGATTGTACCGGTCACAGTGCTCTCTTAGCGCGGCTTCTGCCGAAAGAAGCCCGGGAGCGGCTCTAAGCTCCGGAGAGCATCGTACCTTCGTCTTTAGCGTCTTTTGTGGTCTACATCTTAGCAAAAAGCTTTTCCACTACGTCTGGCAAGGAGAAAGTGTGCCAACACAGAAAACATCTCCCATCGTGTTCTAACGTTGCACGGAGGTCTGCCAAGAGTTTGACAAGAAGAGAAGAAAAGTTGTCCAAAACAGCTTCCAATCGAATATTCATGTGATTGGAAAAGTCAGGAGAGTGGTAAGGTACTGTTTTCTATCAGTTGGCAAGCTGCGCACACAATCCCAATGTAATACAGCATCCTTCTTCACATTTCCGAAGCTGCCGCTCTCTCTGGCTCCTGGAGCCGAAGAAGCGGCTTCTTCGCGCAAAGACGATTGTACCGGTCACAGTGCTCTCTTAGCGCGGCTTCTGCCGAAAGAAGCCCGGGAGCGGCTCTTAGCTCCGGAGAGCATCGTACCTTCGTCTTTAGCGTCTTTTGTGGTCTACATCTTAGCAAAAGGCTTTTCCACTACGTCTGGCAAGGAGAAAGTGTGCCAACACAGAAAACATCTCCCATCGTGTTCTAACGTTGCACGGAGGTCTGCCAAAAGCTTGGCATGAAGAAAAGAAAAGTTGTCCAAAAGAGCTTCCAATCGAATATTCATGTGATTGGAAAAGTCAGGAGAGTGGTAAGGTACTGTTTTCTATCAGTTGGCAAGCTGCGCACACAATCCCAATGTAATACAGCATCCTTCTTCACGTTTCGGATGCTGCCGCTCTCTCCGGCTCCTGGAGCCGAAGAAGCGGCTTCTTCGCGCAAAGACGATTGTACCGGTCACAGTGCTCTCTTAGCGCGGCTTCTGCCGAAAGAAGCCCGGGAGCGGCTCTTAGCTCCGGAGAGCATCGTACCTTTGTCTTTAGGGTCTTTTGTGGTCTACATCTTAGCAAAAAGCTTTTCCACTATGTCTGGTAAGGAAAACCTGCGCCAGCACAGAAAACATCTCCCATCGTGTTCTGGACGTTGCACAGAGGTCTGCCAAGTGTTTGACAAGAAGAGAAGAAAAGCTGTCCAAAAGAGCTTCCAATCGAATATTCATGTGATTGGAAAAGTCAGGAGAGTGGTAAGGTACTGTTTTCTATCAGTTGGCAAGCTGCGCACACAATCCCAATGTAATACAGCATCCTTCTTCACCTTTCCGAAGCTGCCGCTCTCTCCGGCTCCTGGAGCCGAAGAAGCGGCTTCTTCGCGCAAAGACGATTGTACCGGTCACAGTGCTCTCTTAGCGCGGCTTCTGCCGAAAGAAGCCCGGGAGCGGCTCTTAGCTCCGGAGAGCATCGTACCTTCGTCTTTAGCGTCTTTTGTGGTCTACATCTTAGCAGAAAGCTTTTCCACTATGTCTGGCAAGGAGAACCTGCGCCAGCACAGAAAACATCTCCCATCGTGTTCTGGACGTTGCACGGAGGTCTGCCAAGTGTTTGACACGAAGAGAAGAAAAGTTGTCCAAAACAGCTTCCAATGGAATATTCATGTGATTGGAAAAGTCAGGAGAGTGGTAAGGTACTGTTTTCTATCAGTTGGCAAGCTGCGCACACAATCCCAATGTAATACAGCATTCTTCTTCACCTTTCCGAAGCTGCCGCTCTCTCCGGCTCCTGGAGCCGAAGAAGCGGCTTCTTCGTGCAAAGACGATTGTACCGGTCACAGTGCTCTCTTAGCGCGGCTTCTGCCGAAAGAAGCCCGGGAGCGGCTCTTAGCTCCGGAGAGCATCGTACCTTCGTCTTTAGCGTCTTTTGTGGTCTACATCTTAGCAGAAAGCTTTTCCACTATGTCTGGCAAGGAGAAAGTGTGCCAGCACAGAAAACATCTCCCATCGTGTTCTGGACGTTGCACGGAGGTCTGCCAAGTGCTTGGCATGTAGAAAAGAAAAGTTGTCCAAAACAGCTTCCAATCGAATATTCATGTGATTGGAAAAGTCAGGAGAGTGGTAAGGTACTGTTTTCTATCAGTTGGCAAGCTGCGCACACAATCCCAATGTAATACAGCATCCTTCTTCACCTTTCCGAAGCTGCCGCTCTCTTGGGCTCCTGGAGCCGAAGAAGCGGCTTCTTCGCGCAAAGACGATTGTACCGGTCACAGTGCTCTCTTAGCGCGGCTTCTGCCGAAAGAAGCCCGGGAGCGGCTCTTAGCTCCGGAGAGCATCGTACCTTCGTCTTTAGCGTCTTTTGTGGTCTACATCTTAGCAAAAAGCTTTTCCACTATGTCTGGCAAGGAGGAAGTGTGCCAGCACAGAAAACATCTCCCATCCTGTTCGACCGTTGCACGGATGTCTGCCAAGTGCTTGGCATGAAGAAAAGAAAAGTTGTCCAAAACAGCTTCCAATCGAATATTCATGTGATTGGAAAAGTCAGGAGAGTGGTAAGGTACTGTTTACTATCAGTTGGCAAGCTGCGCACACAATCCCAATGTAATACAGCATCCTTCTTCACCTTTCCGATGCTGCCGCTCCCTCCGGCTCCTGGAGCCGAAGAAGCGGCTTCTTCGCGCAAAGACGATTGCACCGGTCACAGTGCTCTCTTAGCGCGGCTTCTGCCGAAAGAAGCCCGGGAGCGGCTCTTAGCTCCGGAGAGCATCGTACCTTCGTCTTTAGCGTCTTTTGTGGTCTACATCTTAGCAAAAAGCTTTTCCACTACGTCTGGCAAGGAGAAAGTGTGCCAGCACAGAAAACATCTCCCATCGTGTTCTCCCGTTGCACGGATGTCTGCCAAGTGCTTGGAATGAAGAAAAGAAAAGTTGTCCAAAACAGCTTCCAATTGAATATTCATGGGATTGGAAAAGTCAGGAGAGTGGTAAGGTACTGTTTTCTATCAGTTGGCAAGCTGCGCACACAATCCCAATGTAATACAGCATCCTTCTTCACCTTTCTGAAGCTGCCGCTCTCTCCGGCTCCTGGAGCCGAAGAAGCGGCTTCTTCGTGCAAAGACGATTGTACCGGTCACAGTGCTCTCTTAGCGCGGCTTCTGCCGAAAGAAGCCCGGGAGCGGCTCTTAGCTCCGGAGAGCATCGTACCTTCGTCTTTAGCGTCTTTTGTGGTCTACATCTTAGCAAAAAGCTTTTCCACTACGTCTGGCAAGGAGAACCTGCGCCAGCACAGAAAACATCTCCCATCGTGTTCTGGACGTTGCACGGAGGTCTGCCAAGTGTTTGACACGAAGAGAAGAAAAGTTGTCCAAAACAGCTTCCAATCGAATATTCATGTGATTGGAAAAGTCAGGAGAGTGGTAAGGTACTGTTTTCTATCAGTTGGCAAGCTGCGCACACAATCCCAGTGCAATACAGCATCCTTCTTCACCTTTCCGAAGTTGCCGCTCTCTCCGCTCCTGGAGCCGAAGAAGCGGCTTCTTCGCGCAAAGACGATTGTACCGGTCACAGTGCTCTCTTAGCGCGGCTTCTGCCGAAAGAAGCCCGGGAGCGGCTCTTAGCTCCGGAGAGCATCGTACCTTCGTCTTTAGCGTCTTTTGTGGTCTACATCTTAGCAGAAAGCTTTTCCACTATGTCTGGCAAGGAGAAAGTGTGCCAGCACAGAAAACATCTCCCATCGTGTTCTGGACGTTGCACGGAGGTCTGCCAAGTGCTTGGCATGAAGAAAAGAATAGTTGTCCAAAAGAGCTTCCAATTGAATATTCATGTGATTGGAAAAGTCAGGAGAGTGGTAAGGTACTGTTTTCTATCAGTTGGCAAGCTGCGCACACAATCCCAATGTAATACAGCATCCTTCTTCACCTTTCCGAAGCTGCCGCTCTCTTGGGCTCCCGGAGCCGAAGAAGCGGCTTCTTCGCGCAAAGACGATTGTACCGGTCACAGTGCTCTCTTAGCGCGGCTTCTGCCGAAAGAAGCCCGGGAGCGGCTCTTAGCTCCGGAGAGCATCGTACCTTCGTCTTTAGCGTCTTTTGTGGTCTACATCTTAGCAAAAAACTTTTCCACTATGTCTGGCAAGGAGGAAGTGTGCCAGCACAGAAAACATCTCCCATCGTGTTCTACCGTTGCACGGAGGTCTGCCAAGTGCTTGGCATGAAGAAAAGAAAAGATGTCCAAAACAGCTTCCAATTGAATATTCATGTGATTGGAAAAGTCAGGAGAGTGGTAAGGTACTGTTTTCTATCACTTGGCAAGCTGCGCACACAATCCCAATGTAATACAGCATCCTTCTTCAAATTTCCGAAGCTGCCGCTCCCTCCGGATCTTGGAGACGAAGAAGCGGCTTCTTCGCGCAAAGACGATTGTACCGGTCACAGTGCTCTCTTAGCGCGGCTTCTGCCGAAAGAAGCCCGGGAGCGGCTCTTAGCTCCGGAGAGCATCGTACCTTCGTCTTTAGCGTCTTTTGTGGTCTACATCATAGCAGAAAGCTTTTCCACTATGTCTGGCAAGGAGGAAGTGTGCCAGCACAGAAAACATCTCCCATCGTGTTCTAACGTTGCACGGATGTCTGCCAAGTGCTTGGCATGAAGAGAAGAAAAGTTGTCCAAAACAGCTTCCAATCGAATATTCATGTGATTGGAAAAGTCAGGAGAGTGGTAAGGTACTGTTTACTATCAGTTGGCAAGCTGCGCACACAATCCCAATGTAATACAGCATCCTTCTTCACGTTTCGGATGCTGCCGCTCTCTCCGGCTCCTGGAGCCGAAGAAGCGGCTTCTTCGCGCAAAGACGATTGTACCGGTCACAGTGCTCTCTTAGCGCGGCTTCTGCCGAAAGAAGCCCGGGAGCGGCTCTTAGCTCCGGAGAGCATCGTACCTTCGTCTTTAGCGTCTTTTGTGGTCTACATCTTAGCAAAAAGCTTTTCCACTATGTCTGGCAAGGAGGAAGTGTGCCAGCACAGAAAACATCTCCCATCGTGTTCTACCGTTGCACGGAGGTCTGCCAATTGCTTGGCATGAAGAAAAGAAAAGTTGTCCAAAAGAGCTTCCAATCGAATATTCATGTGATTGGAAAAGTCAGGAGAGTGGTAAGGTACTGTTTACTATCAGTTGGCAAGCTGCGCACACAATCCCAATGTAATACAGCATCCTTCTTCACCTTTCCGATGCTGCCGCTCTCTCCGGCTCCTGGAGCCGAAGAAGCGGCTTCTTCGCGCAAAGACGATTGTACCGGTCACAGTGCTCTCTTAGCGCGGCTTCTGCCGAAAGAAGCCCGGGAGCGGCTCTTAGCTCCGGAGAGCATCGTACCTTCGTCTTTAGCGTCTTTTGTGGTCTACATCTTAGCAAAAAGCTTTTCCACTACGTCTGGCAAGGAGAAAGTGTGCCAGCACAGAAAACAACTCCCATCGTGTTCTACCGTTGCACGGAGGTCTGCCAAGTGCTTGGCATGAAGAAAAGAAAAGTTGTCCAAAACAGCTTCCAATCGAATATTCATGTGATTGGAAAAGTCAGGAGAGTGGTAAGGTACTGTTTTCTATCAGTTGGCAAGCTGCGCACACAATCCCAGTGTAATACAGCATCCTTCTTCACCTTTCTGAAGCTGCCGCTCTCTCCGGCTCCTGGAGCCGAAGAAGCGGCTTCTTCGCGCAAAGACGATTGTACCGGTCACAGTGCTCTCTTAGCGCGGCTTCTGCCGAAAGAAGCCCGGGAGCGGCTCTTAGCTCCGGAGAGCATCGTACCTTCGTCTTTAGCGTCTTTTGTGGTCTACATCTTAGCAAAAAGCTTTTCCACTATGTCTGGCAAGGAGGAAGTGTGCCAGCACAGAAAACATCTCCCATCGTGTTCTAACGTTGCACGGATGTCTGCCAAGTGCTTGGCATGAAGAAAAGAAAAGTTGTCCAAAAGAGCTTCCAATCGAATATTCATGTGATTGGAAAAGTCAGGAGAGTGGTAAGGTACTGTTTTCTATCAGTTGGCAAGCTGCGCACACAATCCCAGTGTAATACAGCATCCTTCTTCACCTTTCCGAAGCTGCCGCTCTCTCCGGCTCCTGGAGCCGAAGAAGCGGCTTCTTCGTGCAAAGACGATTGTACCGGTCACAGTGTTCTCTTAGCGCGGCTTCTGCCAAAAGAAGCCCGGGAGCGGCTCTTAGCTCCGGAGAGCATCGTACCTTCGTCTTTAGCGTCTTTTGTGGTCTACATCTTAGCAAAAAGCTTTTCCACTATGTCTGGCAAGGAGGAAGTGTGCCAGCACAGAAAACATCTCCCATCGTGTTCTAACGTTGCACGGATGTCTGCCAAGTGCTTGGCATGAAGAAAAGAAAAGTTGTCCAAAACAGCTTCCAATCGAATATTCATGTGATTGGAAAAGTCAGGAGAGTGGTAAGGTACTGTTTACTATCAGTTGGCAAGCTGCGCACACAATCCCAATGTAATACAGCATCCTTCTTCACCTTTCCGAAGCTGCCGCTCTCTTGGGCTCCTGGAGCCGAAGAAGCGGCTTCTTCGCGCAAAGACGATTGTACCGGTCACAGTGCTCTCTTAGCGCGGCTTCTGCCGAAAGAAGCCCGGGAGCGGCTCTTAGCTCCGGAGAGCATCGTACCTTCGTCTTTAGCGTCTTTTGTGGTCTACATCTTAGCAAAAAGCTTTTCCACTACGTCTGGCAAGGAGAAAGTGTGCCAGCACAGAAAACATCTCCCATCGTGTTCTACCGTTGCACGGAGGTCTGCCAAGTGCTTGGCATGAAGAAAAGAAAAGTTGTCCAAAACAGCTTCCAATTGAATATTCATGTGATTGGAAAAGTCAGGAGAGTGGTAAGGTACTGTTTTCTATCAGTTGGCAAGCTGCGCACACAATCCCAATGTAATACAGCATCCTTCTTCACATTTCCGAAGCTGCCGCTCCCTCCGGATCCTGGAGCCGAAGAAGCGGCTTCTTCGCGCAAAGACGATTGTACCGCTCACAGTGCTCTCTTAGCGAGGCTTCTGCCGAAAGAAGCCCGGGAGCGGCTCTTAGCTCCGGAGAGCATCGTACCTTCGTCTTTAGCGTCTTTTGTGGTCTACATCTTAGCAGAAAGCTTTTCCACTATGTCTGGCAAGGAAAACCTGCGCCAGCACAGAAAACATCTCCCATCGTGTTCTGGACGTTGCACGGAGTTCTGCCAAGTGTTTGACAAGAAGAGAAGAAAAGTTGTCCAAAACAGCTTCCAATCGAATATTCATGTGATTGGAAAAGTCAGGAGAGTGGTAAGGTACTGTTTTCTATCAGTTGGCAAGCTGCGCACACAATCCCAATGTAATACAGCATCCTTCTTCACCTTACCAATGCTGCCGCTCTCTCCGGCTCCTGGAGCCGAAGAAGCGGCTTCTTCGCGCAAAGACGATTGTACCGGTCACAGTGCTCTCTTAGCGCGGCTTCTGCCGAAAGAAGCCCGGGAGCGGCTCTAAGCTCCGGAGAGCATCGTACCTTCGTCTTTAGCGTCTTTTGTGGTCTACATCTTAGCAAAAAGCTTTTCCACTACGTCTGGCAAGGAGAAAGTGTGCCAACACAGAAAACATCTCCCATCGTGTTCTGGACGTTTCACGGAGGTCTGCCAAGAGTTTGACAAGAAGAGAAGAAAAGTTGTCCAAAACAGCTTCCAATCGAATATTCATGTGATTGGAAAAGTCAGGAGAGTGGTAAGGTACTGTTTTCTATCAGTTGGCAAGCTGCGCACACAATCCCAATGTAATACAGCATCCTTCTTCACATTTCCGAAGCTGCCGCTCTCTCCGGCTCCTGGAGCCGAAGAAGCGGCTTCTTCGCGCAAAGACGATTGTACCGGTCACAGTGCTCTCTTAGCGCGGCTTCTGCCGAAAGAAGCCCGGGAGCGGCTCTTAGCTCCGGAGAGCATCGTACCTTCGTCTTTAGCGTCTTTTGTGGTCTACATCTTAGCAAAAGGCTTTTCCACTACGTCTGGCAAGGAGAAAGTGTGCCAACACAGAAAACATCTCCCATCGTGTTCTAACGTTGCACGGAGGTCTGCCAAAAGCTTGGCATGAAGAAAAGAAAAGTTGTCCAAAAGAGCTTCCAATCGAATATTCATGTGATTGGAAAAGTCAGGAGAGTGGTAAGGTACTGTTTTCTATCAGTTGGCAAGCTGCGCACACAATCCCATTGTAATACAGCATCCTTCTTCACCTTACCAATGCAGCCGCTCTCTCCGGCTCCTGGAGCCGAAGAAGCGGCTTCTTCGCGCAAAGACGATTGTACCGGTCACAGTGCTCTCTTAGCGCGGCTTCTGCCGAAAGAAGCCCGGGAGCGGCTCTTAGCTCCGGAGAGCATCGTACCTTTGTCTTTAGGGTCTTTTGTGGTCTACATCTTAGCAAAAAGCTTTTCCACTATGTCTGGTAAGGAAAACCTGCGCCAGCACAGAAAACATCTCCCATCGTGTTCTGGACTTTGCACGGAGGTCTGCCAAGTGTTTGACAAGAAGAGAAGAAAAGCTGTCCAAAAGAGCTTCCAATCGAATATTCATGTGATTGGAAAAGTCAGGAGAGTGGTAAGGTACTGTTTTCTATCAGTTGGCAAGCTGCGCACACAATCCCAATGTAATACAGCATCCTTCTTCACCTTTCCGAAGCTGCCGCTCTCTCCGGCTCCTGGAGCCGAAGAAGCGGCTTCTTCGCGCAAAGACGATTGTACCGGTCACAGTGCTCTCTTAGCGCGGCTTCTGCCGAAAGAAGCCCGGGAGCGGCTCTTAGCTCCGGAGAGCATCGTACCTTCGTCTTTAGCGTCTTTTGTGGTCTACATCTTAGCAGAAAGCTTTTCCACTATGTCTGGCAAGGAGAACCTGCGCCAGCACAGAAAACATCTCCCATCGTGTTCTGGACGTTGCACGGAGGTCTGCCAAGTGTTTGACACGAAGAGAAGAAAAGTTGTGCAAAACAGCTTCCAATGGAATATTCATGTGATTGGAAAAGTCAGGAGAGTGGTAAGGTACTGTTTTCTATCAGTTGGCAAGCTGCGCACACAATCCCAATGTAATACAGCATTCTTCTTCACCTTTCCGAAGCTGCCGCTCTCTCCGGCTCCTGGAGCCGAAGAAGCGGCTTCTTCGTGCAAAGACGATTGTACCGGTCACAGTGCTCTCTTAGCGCGGCTTCTGCCGAAAGAAGCCCGGGAGCGGCTCTTAGCTCCGGAGAGCATCGTACCTTCGTCTTTAGCGTCTTTTGTGGTCTACATCTTAGCAGAAAGCTTTTCCACTATGTCTGGCAAGGAGAAAGTGTGCCAGCACAGAAAACATCTCCCATCGTGTTCTGGACGTTGCACGGAGGTCTGCCAAGTGCTTGGCATGAAGAAAAGAAAAGTTGTCCAAAAGAGCTTCCAATCGAATATTCATGTGATTGGAAAAGTCAGGAGAGTGGTAAGGTACTGTTTTCTATCAGTTGGCAAGCTGCGCACACAATCCCAATGTAATACAGCATCCTTCTTCACCTTTCCGAAGCTGCCGCTCTCTTGGGCTCCTGGAGCCGAAGAAGCGGCTTCTTCGCGCAAAGACGATTGTACCGGTCACAGTGCTCTCTTAGCGCGGCTTCTGCCGAAAGAAGCCCGGGAGCGGCTCTTAGCTCCGGAGAGCATCGTACCTTCGTCTTTAGCGTCTTTTGTGGTCTACATCTTAGCAAAAAGCTTTTCCACTATGTCTGGCAAGGAGGAAGTGTGCCAGCACAGAAAACATCTCCCATCGTGTTCTACCGTTGCACGGATGTCTGCCAAGTGCTTGGCATGAAGAAAAGAAAAGTTGTCCAAAACAGCTTCCAATGGAATATTCATGTGATTGGAAAAGTCAGGAGAGTGGTAAGGTACTGTTTACTATCAGTTGGCAAGCTGCGCACACAATCCCAATGTAATACAGCATCCTTCTTCACATTTCCGATGCTGCCGCTCTCTCCGGCTCCTGGAGCCGAAGAAGCGGCTTCTTCGCGCAAAGACGATTGCACCGGTCACAGTGCTCTCTTAGCGCGGCTTCTGCCGAAAGAAGCCCGGGAGCGGCTCTTAGCTCCGGAGAGCATCGTACCTTCGTCTTTAGCGTCTTTTGTGGTCTACATCTTAGCAAAAAGCTTTTCCACTACGTCTGGCAAGGAGAAAGTGTGCCAGCACAGAAAACATCTCCCATCGTGTTCTAACGTTGCACGGAGGTCTGCCAAGTGTTTGACAAGAAGAGAAGAAAAGTTGTCCAAAACAGCTTCCAATCGAATATTCATGTGATTGGAAAAGTCAGGAGAGTGGTAAGGTACTGTTTTCTATCAGTTGGCAAGCTGCACACACAATCCCAATGTAATACAGCATCCTTCTTCACATTTCCGAAGCTGCCGCTCTCTCCGGCTCCTGGAGCCGAAGAAGCGGCTTCTTCGCGCAAAGACGATTGTACCGCTCACAGTGCTCTCTTAGCGCGGCTTCTGCCGAAAGAAGCCCGGGAGCGGCTCTTAGCTCCGGAGAGCATCGTACCTTCGTCTTTAGCGTCTTTTGTGGTCTACATCTTAGCAAAAGGCTTTTCCACTACGTCTGGCAAGGAGAAAGTGTGCCAACACAGAAAACATCTCCCATCGTGTTCTAACGTTGCACGGAGGTCTGCCAAAAGCTTGGCATGAAGAAAAGAAAAGTTGTCCAAAAGAGCTTCCAATCGAATATTCATGTGATTGGAAAAGTCAGGAGAGTGGTAAGGTACTGTTTTCTATCAGTTGGCAAGCTGCGCACACAATCCCAATGTAATACAGCATCCTTCTTCACCTTACCAATGCAGCCGCTCTCTCCGGCTCCTGGAGCCGAAGAAGCGGCTTCTTCGCGCAAAGACGATTGTACCGCTCACAGTGCTCTCTTAGCGCGGCTTCTGCCGAAAGAAGCCCGGGAGCGGCTCTTAGCTCCGGAGAGCATCGTACCTTCGTCTTTAGGGTCTTTTGTGGTCTACATCTTAGCAAAAAGCTTTTCCACTATGTCTGGTAAGGAAAACCTGCGCCAGCACAGAAAACATCTCCCATCGTGTTCTGGACGTTGCACGGAGGTCTGCCAAGTGTTTGACAAGAAGAGAAGAAAAGCTGTCCAAAAGAGCTTCCAATCGAATATTCATGTGATTGGAAAAGTCAGGAGAGTGGTAAGGTACTGTTTTCTATCAGTTGGCAAGCTGCGCACACAATCCCAATGTAATACAGCATCCTTCTTCACCTTTCCGAAGCTGCCGCTCTCTCCGCTCATGGAGCCGAAGAAGCGGCTTCTTCGCGCAAAGACGATTGTACCGGTCACAGTGCTCTCTTAGCGCGGCTTCTGCCGAAAGAAGCCCGGGAGCGGCTCTTAGCTCCGGAGAGCATCGTACCTTCGTCTTTAGCGTCTTTTGTGGTCTACATCTTAGCAGAAAGCTTTTCCACTATGTCTGGCAAGGAGAACCTGCGCCAGCACAGAAAACATCTCCCATCGTGTTCTGGACGTTGCACGGAGGTCTGCCAAGTGTTTGACACGAAGAGAAGAAAAGTTGTCCAAAACAGCTTCCAATCGAATATTCATGTGATTGGAAAAGTCAGGAGAGTGGTAAGGTACTGTTTTCTATCAGTTGGCAAGCTGCGCACACAATCCCAGTGCAATACAGCATCCTTCTTCACCTTTCCGAAGTTGCCGCTCTCTCCGGCTCCTGGAGCCGAAGAAGCGGCTTCTTCGCGCAAAGACGATTGTACCGCTCACAGTGCTCTCTTAGCGCGGCTTCTGCCGAAAGAAGCCCGGGAGCGGCTCTTAGCTCCGGAGAGCATCGTACCTTCGTCTTTAGCGTCTTTTGTGGTCTACATCTTAGCAAAAAGCTTTTCCACTACGTCTGGAAGGAGAAAGTGTGCCAGCACAGAAAACAACTCCCATCGTGTTCTACCGTTGCACGGAGGTCTGCCAAGTGCTTGGCATGAAGAAAAGAAAAGTTGTCCAAAACAGCTTCCAATTGAATATTCATGTGATTGGAAAAGTCAGGAGAGTGGTAAGGTACTGTTTTCTATCAGTTGGCAAGCTGCGCACACAATCCCAGTGTAATACAGCATCCTTCTTCACCTTTCTGAAGCGGCCGCTCTCTCCGGCTCCTGGAGCCGAAGAAGCGGCTTCTTCGCGCAAAGACGATTGTACCGGTCACAGTGCTCTCTTAGCGCGGCTTCTGCCGAAAGAAGCCCGGGAGCAGCTCTTAGCTCCGGAGAGCATCGTACCTTCGTCTTTAGCGTCTTTTGTGGTCTACATCTTAGCAAAAAGCTTTTCCACTACGTCTGGCAAGGAGAAAGTGTGCCAGCACAGAAAACATCTCCCATCGTGTTCTAACGTTGCACGGAGGTCTGCCAAGTGCTTGGCATGAAGAAAAGAAAAGTTGTCCAAAACAGCTTCCAATCGAATATTCATGTGATTGGAAAAGTCAGGAGAGTGGTAAGGTACTGTTTTCTATCACTTGGCAAGCTGCGCACACAATCCCAGTGTTGTACAGCATCCTTCTTCACCTTTCCGAAGCTGCTGCTCTCTCCGGCTCCTGGAGCCGAAGAAGCGGCTTCTTCGCGCAAAGACGATTGTACCGGTCACAGTGCTCTCTTAGCGCGGCTTCTGCCGAAAGAAGCCCGGGAGCGGCTCTTAGCTCCGGAGAGCATCGTACCTTCGTCTTTAGCGTCTTTTGTGGTCTACATCTTAGCAGAAAGCTTTTCCACTCTGTCTGGCAAGGAGAACCTGCGCCAGCACAGAAAACATCTCCCATCGTGTTCTGGACGTTGCACGGAGGTCTGCCAAGTGTTTGACACGAAGAGAAGAAAAGTTGTCCAAAACAGCTTCCAATCGTATATTCATGTGATTGGAAAAGTCAGGAGAGTGGTAAGGTACTGTTTTCTATCAGTTGGCAAGCTGCGCACACAATCCCAGTGCAATACAGCATCCTTCTTCACCTTTCCGAAGTTGCCGCTCTCTCCGGCTCCTGGAGCCGAAGAAGCGGCTTCTTCGCGCAAAGACGATTGTACCGGTCACAGTGCTCTCTTAGCGCGGCTTCTGCCGAAAGAAGCCCGGGAGCGGCTCTTAGCTCCGGAGAGCATCGTACCTTCGTCTTTAGCGTCTTTTGTGGTCTACATCTTAGCAGAAAGCTTTTCCACTATGTCTGGCAAGGAGAAAGTGTGCCAGCACAGAAAACATCTCCCATCGTGTTCTGGACGTTGCACGGAGGTCTGCAAGTGTTTGGCATGAAGAAAAGAAAAGTTGTCCAAAACAGCTTCCAATCGAATATTCATGTGATTGGAAAAGTCAGGAGAGTGGTAAGGTACTGTTTTCTATCAGTTGGCAAGCTGCGAACACAATCCCAATGTAATACAGCATCCTTCTTCACCTTTCCGAAGCTGCCGCTCTCTCCGGCTCCTGGAGCCGAAGAAGCGGCTTCTTCGTGCAAAGACGATTGTACCGGTCACAGTGCTCTCTTAGCGCGGCTTCTGCCGAAAGAAGCCCGGGAGCGGCTCTTAGCTCCGGAGAGCATCGTACCTTCGTCTTTAGCGTCTTTTGTGGTCTACATCTTAGCAAAAAGCTTTTCCACTATGTCTGGTAAGGAAAACCTGCGCCAGCACAGAAAACATCTCCCATCGTGTTCTGGACGTTGCACGGAGGTCTGCCAAGTGTTTGACAAGAAGAGAAGAAAAGCTGTCCAAAAGAGCTTCCAATCGAATATTCATGTGATTGGAAAAGTCAGGAGAGTGGTAAGGTACTGTTTTCTATCAGTTGGCAAGCTGCGCACACAATCCCAATGTAATACAGCATCCTTCTTCACCTTTCCGATGCTGCCGCTCTCTCCGCTCCTGGAGCCGAAGAAGCGGCTTCTTCGCGCAAAGACGATTGTACCGGTCACAGTGCTCTCTTAGCGCGGCTTCTGCCGAAAGAAGCCCGGGAGCGGCTCTTAGCTCCGGAGAGCATCGTACCTTCGTCTTTAGCGTCTTTTGTGGTCTACATCTTAGCAGAAAGCTTTTCCCCTATGTCTGGCAAGGAGAACCTGCGCCAGCACAGAAAACATCTCCCATCGTGTTCTGGACGTTGCACGGAGGTCTGCCAAGTGTTTGACACGAAGAGAAGAAAAGTTGTCCAAAACAGCTTCCAATCGAATATTCATGTGATTGGAAAAGTCAGGAGAGTGGTAAGGTACTGTTTTCTATCAGTTGGCAAGCTGCGCACACAATCCCAGTGCAATACAGCATCCTTCTTCACCTTTCCGAAGTTGCCGCTCTCTCCGGCTCCTGGAGCCGAAGAAGCGGCTTCTTCGCGCAAAGACGATTGTACCGGTCACAGTGCTCTCTTAGCGCGGCTTCTGCCGAAAGAAGCCCGGGAGCGGCTCTTAGCTCCGGAGAGCATCGTACCTTCGTCTTTAGCGTCTTTTGTGGTCTACATCTTAGCAGAAAGCTTTTCCACTATGTCTGGCAAGGAGAAAGTGTGCCAGCACAGAAAACATCTCCCATCGTGTTCTGGACGTTGCACGGAGGTCTGCAAGTGTTTGGCATGAAGAAAAGAAAAGTTGTCCAAAACAGCTTCCAATCGAATATTCATGTGATTGGAAAAGTCAGGAGAGTGGTAAGGTACTGTTTTCTATCAGTTGGCAAGCTGCGAACACAATCCCAATGTAATACAGCATCCTTCTTCACCTTTCCGAAGCTGCCGCTCTCTCCGGCTCCTGGAGCCGAAGAAGCGGCTTCTTCGTGCAAAGACGATTGTACCGGTCACAGTGCTCTCTTAGCGCGGCTTCTGCCGAAAGAAGCCCGGGAGCGGCTCTTAGCTCCGGAGAGCATCGTACCTTCGTCTTTAGCGTCTTTTGTGGTCTACATCTTAGCAAAAAGCTTTTCCACTACGTCTGGCAAGGAGAAAGTGTGTCAGCACAGAAAACAACTCCCATCGTGTTCTACCGTTGCACGGAGGTCTGCCAAGTGCTTGGCATGAAGAAAAGAAAAGTTGTCCAAAACAGCTTCCAATCGAATATTCATGTGATTGGAAAAGTCAGGAGAGTGGTAAGGTACTGTTTACTATCAGTTGGCAAGCTGCGCACACAATCCCAGTGTAATACAGCATCCTTCTTCACCTTTCTGAAGCTGCCGCTCTCTCCGGCTCCTGGAGCCGAAGAAGCGGCTTCTTCGCGCAAAGACGATTGTACCGGTCACAGTGCTCTCTTAGCGCGGCTTCTGCCGAAAGAAGCCCGGGAGCGGCTCTTAGCTCCGGAGAGCATCGTACCTTCGTCTTTAGCGTCTTTTGTGGTCTACATCTTAGCAAAAAGCTTTTCCACTATGTCTGGCAAGGAGGAAGTGTGCCAGCACAGAAAACATCTCCCATCGTGTTCTAACGTTGCACGGATGTCTGCCAAGTGCTTGGCATGAAGAGAAGAAAAGTTGTCCAAAACAGCTTCCAATGGAATATTCATGTGATTGGAAAAGTCAGGAGAGTGGTAAGGTACTGTTTACTATCAGTTGGCAAGCTGCGCACACAATCCCAGTGTAATACAGCATCCTTCTTCACCTTTCTGAAGCTGCCGCTCTCTCCGGCTCCTGGAGCCGAAGAAGCGGCTTCTTCGCGCAAAGACGATTGTACCGGTCACAGTGCTCTCTTAGCGCGGCTTCTGCCGAAAGAAGCCCGGGAGCGGCTCTTAGCTCCGGAGAGCATCGTACCTTCGTCTTTAGCGTCTTTTGTGGTCTACATCTTAGCAAAAAGCTTTTCCACTACGTCTGGCAAGGAGAAAGTGTGCCAGCACAGAAAACATCTCCCATCGTGTTCTGGACGTTGCACGGAGGTCTGCCAAGTGCTTGGCATGAAGAAAAGAAAAGTTGTCCAAAAGAGCTTCCAATCGAATATTCATGTGATTGGAAAAGTCAGGAGAGTGGTAAGGTACTGTTTTCTATCACTTGGCAAGCTGCGCACACAATCCCAGTGCAATACAGCATCCTTCTTCACCTTTCCGAACCTGCCGCTCTCTCCGGCTCCTGGAGCCGAAGAAGCGGCTTCTTCGTGCAAAGACGATTGTACCGGTCACAGTGCTCTCTTAGCGCGGCTTCTGCCGAAAGAAGCCCGGGAGCGGCTCTTAGCTCCGGAGAGCATCGTACCTTCGTCTTTAGCGTCTTTTGTGGTCTACATCTTAGCAAAAAGCTTTTCCACTATGTCTGGCAAGGAGGAAGTGTGCCAGCACAGAAAACATCTCCCATCGTGTTCTAACGTTGCACGGAGGTCTGCCAAGTGCTTGGCATGAAGAAAAGAAAAGTTGTCCAAAACAGCTTCCAATCGAATATTCATGTGATTGGAAAAGTCAGGAGAGTGGTAAGGTACTGTTTACTATCAGTTGGCAAGCTGCGCACACAATCCCAATGTAATACAGCATCCTTCTTCACCTTTCCGATGCTGCCGCTCTCTCCGGCTCCTGGAGCCGAAGAAGCGGCTTCTTCGCGCAAAGACGATTGTACCGGTCACAGTGCTCTCTTAGCGCGGCTTCTGCCGAAAGAAGCCCGGGAGCGGCTCTTAGCTCCGGAGAGCATCGTACCTTCGTCTTTAGCGTCTTTTGTGGTCTACATCTTAGCAAAAAGCTTTTCCACTACGTCTGGCAAGGAGAAAGTGTGCCAGCACAGAAAACAACTCCCATCGTGTTCTACCGTTGCACGGAGGTCTGCCAAGTGCTTGGCATGAAGAAAAGAAAAGTTGTCCAAAACAGCTTCCAATCGAATATTCATGTGATTGGAAAAGTCAGGAGAGTGGTAAGGTACTGTTTTCTATCAGTTGGCAAGCTGCACACACAATCCCAATGTAATACAGCATCCTTCTTCACATTTCCGAAGCTGCCGCTCCCTCCGGATCCTGGAGCAGAAGAAGCGGCTTCTTCGCGCAAAGACGATTGTACCGCTCACAGTGCTCTCTTAGCGCGGCTTCTGCCGAAAGAAGCCCGGGAGCGGCTCTTAGCTCCGGAGAGCATCGTACCTTCGTCTTTAGCGTCTTTTGTGGTCTACATCTTAGCAAAAAGCTTTTCCACTACGTCTGGCAAGGAAAACCTGCGCCAGCACAGAAAACATCTCCCATCGTGTTCTGGACGTTGCACGGAGGTCTGCAAGTGTTTGGCATGAAGAAAAGAAAAGTTGTCCAAAACAGCTTCCAATCGAATATTCATGTGATTGGAAAAGTCAGGAGAGTGGTAAGGTACTGTTTTCTATCAGTTGGCAAGCTGCGCACACAATCCCAGTGTTGTACAGCATCCTTCTTCACCTTTCCGATGCTGCCGCTCTCTCGGGCTCCTGGAGCCGAAGAAGCGGCTTCTTCGCGCAAAGACGATTGTACCGGTCACAGTGCTCTCTTAGCGCGGCTTCTGCCGAAAGAAGCCCGGGAGCGGCTCTTAGCTCCGGAGAGCATCGTACCTTCGTCTTTTGCGTCTTTTGTGGTCTGCATCTTAGCAGAAAGCTTTTCCACTATGCCTGGCAAGGAAAACCTGCGCCAGCACAGAAAACATCTCCCATCGTGTTCTGGACGTTGCACGGAGGTCTGCCAAGTGTTTGACAAGAAGAGAAGAAAAGTTGTCCAAAACAGCTTCCAATCGAATATTCATGTGATTGGAAAAGTCAGGAGAGTGGTAAGGTACTGTTTTCTATCAGTTGGCAAGCTGCGCACACAATCCCAATGTAATACAGCATCCTTCTTCACCTTACCAATGCTGCCGCTCTCTTGGGCTCCTGGAGCCGAAGAAGCGGCTTCTTCGCGCAAAGACGATTGTACCGGTCACAGTGCTCTCTTAGCGCGGCTTCTGCCGAAAGAAGCCCGGGAGCGGCTCTTAGCTCCGGAGAGCATCGTACCTCCGTCTTTAGCGTCTTTTGTGGTCTACATCTTAGCAAAAAGCTTTTCCACTACGTCTGGCAAGGAGAAAGTGTGCCAACACAGAAAACATCTCCCATCGTGTTCTAACGTTGCACGGAGGTCTGCCAAGTGTTTGACAAGAAGAGAAGAAAAGTTGTCCAAAACAGCTTCCAATCGAATATTCATGTGATTGGAAAAGTCAGGAGAGTGGTAAGGTACTGTTTACTATCAGTTGGCAAGCTGCGCACACAATCCCAATGTAATACAGCATCCTTCTTCACCTTTCCGATGCTGCCGCTCTCTCCGGCTCCTGGAGCCGAAGAAGCGGCTTCTTCGCGCAAAGACGATTGTACCGGTCACAGTGCTCTCTTAGCGCGGCTTCTGCCGAAAGAAGCCCGGGAGCGGCTCTTAGCTCCGGAGAGCATCGTACCTTCGTCTTTAGCGTCTTTTGTGGTCTACATCTTAGCAAAAGGCTTTTCCACTACGTCTGGCAAGGAGAAAGTGTGCCAACACAGAAAACATCTCCCATCGTGTTCTAACGTTGCACGGAGGTCTGCCAAAAGCTTGGCATGAAGAAAAGAAAAGTTGTCCAAAAGAGCTTCCAATCGAATATTCATGTGATTGGAAAAGTCAGGAGAGTGGTAAGGTACTGTTTTCTATCAGTTGGCAAGCTGCGCACACAATCCCAATGTAATACAGTATCCTTCTTCACCTTTCCGAAGCTGCCGCTCTCTCCGGCTCCTGGAGCCGAAGAAGCGGCTTCTTCGCGCAAAGACGATTGTACCGCTCACAGTGCTCTCTTAGCGCGGCTTCTGCCGAAAGAAGCCCGGGAGCGGCTCTTAGCTCCGGAGAGCATCGTACCTTCGTCTTTAGGGTCTTTTGTGGTCTACATCTTAGCAAAAAGCTTTTCCACTATGTCTGGTAAGGAAAACCTGCGCCAGCACAGAAAACATCTCCCATCGTGTTCTGGACGTTGCACGGAGGTCTGCCAAGTGTTTGACAAGAAGAGAAGAAAAGCTGTCCAAAAGAGCTTCCAATCGAATATTCATGTGATTGGAAAAGTCAGGAGAGTGGTAAGGTACTGTTTTCTATCAGTTGGCAAGCTGCGCACACAATCCCATTGTAATACAGCATCCTTCTTCACCTTTCCGAAGCTGCCGCTCTCTCCGCTCCTGGAGCCGAAGAAGCGGCTTCTTCGCGCAAAGACGATTGTACCGGTCACAGTGCTCTCTTAGCGCGGCTTCTGCCGAAAGAAGCCCGGGAGCGGCTCTTAGCTCCGGAGAGCATCGTACCTTCGTCTTTAGCGTCTTTTGTGGTCTACATCTTAGCAGAAAGCTTTTCCACTATGTCTGGCAAGGAGAACCTGCGCCAGCACAGAAAACATCTCCCATCGTGTTCTGGACGTTGCACGGAGGTCTGCCAAGTGTTTGACACGAAGAGAAAAAAAGTTGTCCAAAACAGCTTCCAATCGAATATTCATGTGATTGGAAAAGTCAGGAGAGTGGTAAGGTACTGTTTTCTATCAGTTGGCAAGCTGCGCACACAATCCCAGTGCAATACAGCATCCTTCTTCACCTTTCCGAAGTTGCCGCTCTCTCCGGCTCCTGGAGCCGAAGAAGCGGCTTCTTCGCGCAAAGACGATTGTACCGGTCACAGTGCTCTCTTAGCGCGGCTTCTGCCGAAAGAAGCCCGGGAGCGGCTCTTAGCTCCGGAGAGCATCGTACCTTCGTCTTTAGCGTCTTTTGTGGTCTACATCTTAGCAGAAAGCTTTTCCACTATGTCTGGCAAGGAGAAAGTGTGCCAGCACAGAAAACATCTCCCATCGTGTTCTGGACGTTGCACGGAGGTCTGCCAAGTGCTTGGCATGAAGAAAAGAAAAGTTGTCCAAAAGAGCTTCCAATGGAATATTCATGTGATTGGAAAAGTCAGGAGAGTGGTAAGGTACTGTTTTCTATCAGTTGGCAAGCTGCGCACACAATCCCAATGTAATACAGCATCCTTCTTCACCTTTCCGAAGCTGCCGCTCTCTTGGGCTCCTGGAGCCGAAGAAGCGGCTTCTTCGCGCAAAGACGATTGTACCGGTCACAGTGCTCTCTTAGCGCGGCTTCTGCCGAAAGAAGCCCGGGAGCGGCTCTTAGCTCCGGAGAGCATCGTACCTTCGTCTTTAGCGTCTTTTGTGGTCTACATCTTAGCAAAAAGCTTTTCCACTATGTCTGGCAAGGAGGAAGTGTGCCAGCACAGAAAACATCTCCCATCGTGTTCTACCGTTGCACGGATGTCTGCCAAGTGCTTGGCATGAAGAAAAGAAAAGTTGTCCAAAACAGCTTCCAATCGAATATTCATGTGATTGGAAAAGTCAGGAGAGTGGTAAGGTACTGTTTACTATCAGTTGGCAAGCTGCGCACACAATCCCAATGTAATACAGCATCCTTCTTCACCTTTCCGATGCTGCCGCTCTCTCCGGCTCCTGGAGCCGAAGAAGCGGCTTCTTCGCGCAAAGACGATTGCACCGGTCACAGTGCTCTCTTAGCGCGGCTTCTGCCGAAAGAAGCCCGGGAGCGGCTCTTAGCTCCGGAGAGCATCGTACCTTCGTCTTTAGCGTCTTTTGTGGTCTACATCTTAGCAGAAAGCTTTTCCACTATGTCTGGCAAGGCGAAAGTGTGCCAGCACAGAAAACATCTCCCATCGTGTTCTACCGTTGCACGGAGGTCTGCCAAGTGCTTGGCATGAAGAAAAGAAAAGTTGTCCAAAACAGCTTCCAATTGAATATTCATGTGATTGGAAAAGTCAGGAGAGTGGTAAGGTACTGTTTTCTATCAGTTGGCAAGCTGCGCACACAATCCCAATGTAATACAGCATTCTTCTTCACCTTTCCGAAGCTGCCGCTCCCTCCGGATCTTGGAGCCGAAGAAGCGGCTTCTTCGCGCAAAGACGATTGTACCGGTCACAGTGCTCTCTTAGCGCGGCTTCTGCCGAAAGAAGCCCGGGAGCGGCTCTTAGCTCCGGAGAGCATCGTACCTTCGTCTTTAGCGTCTTTTGTGGTCTACATCTTAGCAAAAAGCTTTTCCACTACGTCTGGAAAGGAGAAAGTGTGCCAGCACAGAAAACATCTCCCATCGTGTTCTACCGTTGCACGGAGGTCTGCCAAGTGCTTGGCATGAAGAAAAGAAAAGTTGTCCAAAACAGCTTCCAATGGAATATTCATGTGATTGGAAAAGTCAGGAGAGTGGTAAGGTACTGTTTTCTATCAGTTGGCAAGCTGCGCACACAATCCCAGTGTTGTACAGCATCCTTCTTCACCTTTCCGATGCAGCCGCTCTCTCCGGCTCCTGGAGCCGAAGAAGCGGCTTCTTCGCGCAAAGACGATTGTACCGGTCACAGTGCTCTCTTAGCGCGGCTTCTGCCGAAAGAAGCCCGGGAGCGGCTCTTAGCTCCGGAGAGCATCGTACCTTCGTCTTTAGCGTCTTTTGTGGTCTACATCTTAGCAAAAAGCTTTTCCACTATGTCTGGTAAGGAAAACCTGCGCCAGCACAGAAAACATCTCCCATCGTGTTCTGGACGTTGCACGGAGGTCTGCCAAGTGTTTGACAAGAAGAGAAGAAAAGCTGTCCAAAAGAGCTTCCAATCGAATATTCATGTGATTGGAAAAGTCAGGAGAGTGGTAAGGTACTGTTTTCTATCAGTTGGCAAGCTGCGCACACAATCCCAATGTAATACAGCATCCTTCTTCACCTTTCCGAAGCTGCCGCTCTCTCCGCTCCTGGAGCCGAAGAAGCGGCTTCTTCGCGCAAAGACGATTGTACCGCTCACAGTGCTCTCTTAGCGCGGCTTCTGCCGAAAGAAGCCCGGGAGCGGCTCTTAGCTCCGGAGAGCATCGTACCTTCGTCTTTAGCGTCTTTTGTGGTCTACATCTTAGCAAAAAGCTTTTCCACTACGTCTGGAAGGAGAAAGTGTGCCAGCACAGAAAACAACTCCCATCGTGTTCTACCGTTGCACGGAGGTCTGCCAAGTGCTTGGCATGAAGAAAAGAAAAGTTGTCCAAAACAGCTTCCAATTGAATATTCATGTGATTGGAAAAGTCAGGAGAGTGGTAAGGTACTGTTTTCTATCAGTTGGCAAGCTGCGCACACAATCCCAGTGTTGTACAGCATCCTTCTTCACCTTTCTGAAGCTGCCGCTCTCTCCGGCTCCTGGAGCCGAAGAAGCGGCTTCTTCGCGCAAAGACGATTGTACCGGTCACAGTGCTCTCTTAGCGCGGCTTCTGCCGAAAGAAGCCCGGGAGCAGCTCTTAGCTCCGGAGAGCATCGTACCTTCGTCTTTAGCGTCTTTTGTGGTCTACATCTTAGCAAAAAGCTTTTCCACTACGTCTGGCAAGGAGAAAGTGTGCCAGCACAGAAAACATCTCCCATCGTGTTCTAACGTTGCACGGAGGTCTGCCAAGTGCTTGGCATGAAGAAAAGAAAAGTTGTCCAAAAGAGCTTCCAATCGAATATTCATGTGATTGGAAAAGTCAGGAGAGTGGTAAGGTACTGTTTTCTATCAGTTGGCAAGCTGCGCACACAATCCCAATGTAATACAGCATCCTTCTTCACCTTTCCGAAGCTGCCGCTCTCTCCGCTCCTGGAGCCGAAGAAGCGGCTTCTTCGCGCAAAGACGATTGTACCGGTCACAGTGCTCTCTTAGCGCGGCTTCTGCCGAAAGAAGCCCGGGAGCGGCTCTTAGCTCCGGAGAGCATCGTACCTTCGTCTTTAGCGTCTTTTGTGGTCTACATCTTAGCAGAAAGCTTTTCCACTATGTCTGGCAAGGAGAACCTGCGCCAGCACAGAAAACATCTCCCATCGTGTTCTGGACGTTGCACGGAGGTCTGCCAAGTGTTTGACACGAAGAGAAGAAAAGTTGTCCAAAACAGCTTCCAATCGAATATTCATGTGATTGGAAAAGTCAGGAGAGTGGTAAGGTACTGTTTTCTATCAGTTGGCAAGCTGCGCACACAATCCCAGTGCAATACAGCATCCTTCTTCACCTTTCCGAAGTTGCCGCTCTCTCCGGCTCCTGGAGCCGAAGAAGCGGCTTCTTCGCGCAAAGACGATTGTACCGGTCACAGTGCTCTCTTAGCGCGGCTTCTGCCGAAAGAAGCCCGGGAGCGGCTCTTAGCTCCGGAGAGCATCGTACCTTCGTCTTTAGCGTCTTTTGTGGTCTACATCTTAGCAGAAAGCTTTTCCACTATGTCTGGCAAGGAGAAAGTGTGCCAGCACAGAAAACATCTCCCATCGTGTTCTGGACGTTGCACGGAGGTCTGCAAGTGTTTGGCATGAAGAAAAGAAAAGTTGTCCAAAACAGCTTCCAATCGAATATTCATGTGATTGGAAAAGTCAGGAGAGTGGTAAGGTACTGTTTTCTATCAGTTGGCAAGCTGCGAACACAATCCCAATGTAATACAGCATCCTTCTTCACATTTCCGAAGCTGCCGCTCTCTCCGGCTCCTGGAGCCGAAGAAGCGGCTTCTTCGTGCAAAGACGATTGTACCGGTCACAGTGCTCTCTTAGCGCGGCTTCTGCCGAAAGAAGCCCGGGAGCGGCTCTTAGCTCCGGAGAGCATCGTACCTTCGTCTTTAGCGTCTTTTGTGGTCTACATCTTAGCAAAAAGCTTTTCCACTACGTCTGGCAAGGAGAAAGTGTGCCAGCACAGAAAACAACTCCCATCGTGTTCTACCGTTGCACGGAGGTCTGCCAAGTGCTTGGCATGAAGAAAAGAAAAGTTGTCCAAAACAGCTTCCAATTGAATATTCATGTGATTGGAAAAGTCAGGAGAGTGGTAAGGTACTGTTTTCTATCAGTTGGCAAGCTGCGCACACAATCCCAGTGTAATACAGCATCCTTCTTCACCTTTCTGAAGCTGCCGCTCTCTCCGGCTCCTGGAGCCGAAGAAGCGGCTTCTTCGCGCAAAGACGATTGTACCGGTCACAGTGCTCTCTTAGCGCGGCTTCTGCCGAAAGAAGCCCGGGAGCGGCTCTTAGCTCCGGAGAGCATCGTACCTTCGTCTTTAGCGTCTTTTGTGGTCTACATCTTAGCAAAAAGCTTTTCCACTATGTCTGGCAAGGAGGAAGTGTGCCAGCACAGAAAACATCTCCCATCGTGTTCTAACGTTGCACGGATGTCTGCCAAGTGCTTGGCATGAAGAGAAGAAAAGTTGTCCAAAACAGCTTCCAATGGAATATTCATGTGATAGGAAAAGTCAGGAGAGTGCAAAGGTACTGTTTACTATCAGTTGGCAAGCTGCGCACACAATCCCAGTGTAATACAGCATCCTTCTTCACCTTTCTGAAGCTGCCGCTCTCTCCGGCTCCTGGAGCCGAAGAAGCGGCTTCTTCGCGCAAAGACGATTGTACCGGTCACAGTGCTCTCTTAGCGCGGCTTCTGCCGAAAGAAGCCCGGGAGCGGCTCTTAGCTCCGGAGAGCATCGTACCTTCGTCTTTAGCGTCTTTTGTGGTCTACATCTTAGCAAAAAGCTTTTCCACTACGTCTGGCAAGGAGAAAGTGTGCCAGCACAGAAAACATCTCCCATCGTGTTCTAACGTTGCACGGAGGTCTGCCAAGTGCTTGGCATGAAGAAAAGAAAAGTTGTCCAAAAGAGCTTCCAATCGAATATTCATGTGATTGGAAAAGTCAGGAGAGTGGTAAGGTACTGTTTTCTATCAGTTGGCAAGCTGCGCACACAATCCCAGTGTTGTACAGCATCCTTCTTCACCTTTCCGAAGCTGCCGCTCTCTCCGGCTCCTGGAGCCGAAGAAGCGGCTTCTTCGTGCAAAGACGATTGTACCGGTCACAGTGCTCTCTTAGCGCGGCTTCTGCCGAAAGAAGCCCGGGAGCGGCTCTTAGCTCCGGAGAGCATCGTACCTTCGTCTTTAGCGTCTTTTGTGGTCTACATCTTAGCAAAAAGCTTTTCCACTATGTCTGGCAAGGAGGAAGTGTGCCAGCACAGAAAACATCTCCCATCGTGTTCTAACGTTGCACGGAGGTCTGCCAAGTGCTTGGCATGAAGAAAAGAAAAGTTGTCCAAAACAGCTTCCAATCGAATATTCATGTGATTGGAAAAGTCAGGAGAGTGGTAAGGTACTGTTTACTATCAGTTGGCAAGCTGCGCACACAATCCCAATGTAATACAGCATCCTTCTTCACCTTTCCGATGCTGCCGCTCTCTCCGGCTCCTGGAGCCGAAGAAGCGGCTTCTTCGCGCAAAGACGATTGTACCGGTCACAGTGCTCTCTTAGCGCGGCTTCTGCCGAAAGAAGCCCGGGAGCGGCTCTTAGCTCCGGAGAGCATCGTACCTTCGTCTTTAGCGTCTTTTGTGGTCTACATCTTAGCAAAAAGCTTTTCCACTACGTCTGGCAAGGAGAAAGTGTGCCAGCACAGAAAACAACTCCCATCGTGTTCTACCGTTGCACGGAGGTCTGCCAAGTGCTTGGCATGAAGAAAAGAAAAGTTGTCCAAAACAGATTCCAATCGAATATTCATGTGATTGGAAAAGTCAGGAGAGTGGTAAGGTACTGTTTTCTATCAGTTGGCAAGCTGCACACACAATCCCAATGTAATACAGCATCCTTCTTCACATTTCCGAAGCTGCCGCTCCCTCCGGATCCTGGAGCAGAAGAAGCGGCTTCTTCGCGCAAAGACGATTGTACCGCTCACAGTGCTCTCTTAGCGCGGCTTCTGCCGAAAGAAGCCCGGGAGCGGCTCTTAGCTCCGGAGAGCATCGTACCTTCGTCTTTAGCGTCTTTTGTGGTCTACATCTTAGCAAAAAGCTTTTCCACTACGTCTGGCAAGGAAAACCTGCGCCAGCACAGAAAACATCTCCCATCGTGTTCTGGACGTTGCACGGAGGTCTGCAAGTGTTTGGCATGAAGAAAAGAAAAGTTGTCCAAAACAGCTTCCAATCGAATATTCATGTGATTGGAAAAGTCAGGAGAGTGGTAAGGTACTGTTTTCTATCACTTGGCAAGCTGCGCACACAATCCCAGTGTTGTACAGCATCCTTCTTCACCTTTCCGATGCTGCCGCTCTCTCGGGCTCCTGGAGCCGAAGAAGCGGCTTCTTCGCGCAAAGACGATTGTACCGGTCACAGTGCTCTCTTAGCGCGGCTTCTGCCGAAAGAAGCCCGGGAGCGGCTCTTAGCTCCGGAGAGCATCGTACCTTCGTCTTTAGCGTCTTTTGTGGTCTACATCTTAGCAGAAAGCTTTTCCACTATGTCTGGCAAGGAAAACCTGCGCCAGCACAGAAAACATCTCCCATCGTGTTCTGGACGTTGCACGGAGGTCTGCCAAGTGTTTGACAAGAAGAGAAGAAAAGTTGTCCAAAACAGCTTCCAATCGAATATTCATGTGATTGGAAAAGTCAGGAGAGTGGTAAGGTACTGTTTTCTATCAGTTGGCAAGCTGCGCACACAATCCCAATGTAATACAGCATCCTTCTTCACCTTACCAATGCTGCCGCTCTCTCCGGCTCCTGGAGCCGAAGAAGCGGCTTCTTCGCGCAAAGACGATTGTACCGGTCACAGTGCTCTCTTAGCGCGGCTTCTGCCGAAAGAAGCCCGGGAGCGGCTCTTAGCTCCGGAGAGCATCGTACCTCCGTCTTTAGCGTCTTTTGTGGTCTACATCTTAGCAAAAAGCTTTTCCACTACGTCTGGCAAGGAGAAAGTGTGCCAACACAGAAATCATCTCCCATCGTGTTCTAACGTTGCACGGAGGTCTGCCAAGTGTTTGACAAGAAGAGAAGAAAAGTTGTCCAAAACAGCTTCCAATCGAATATTCATGTGATTGGAAAAGTCAGGAGAGTGGTAAGGTACTGTTTACTATCAGTTGGCAAGCTGCGCACACAATCCCAATGTAATACAGCATCCTTCTTCACCTTTCCGAAGCTGCCGCTCTCTCCGGCTCCTGGAGCCGAAGAAGCGGCTTCTTCGTGCAAAGACGATTGTACCGGTCACAGTGCTCTCTTAGCGCGGCTTCTGCCGAAAGAAGCCCGGGAGCGGCTCTTAGCTCCGGAGAGCATCGTACCTTCGTCTTTAGCGTCTTTTGTGGTCTACATCTTAGCAAAAGGCTTTTCCACTACGTCTGGCAAGGAGAAAGTGTGCCAACACAGAAAACATCTCCCATCGTGTTCTAACGTTGCACGGAGGTCTGCCAAAAGCTTGGCATGAAGAAAAGAAAAGTTGTCCAAAAGAGCTTCCAATCGAATATTCATGTGATTGGAAAAGTCAGGAGAGTGGTAAGGTACTGTTTTCTATCAGTTGGCAAGCTGCGCACACAATCCCAATGGAATACAGCATCCTTCTTCACCTTACCAATGCAGCCGCTCTCTCCGGCTCCTGGAGCCGAAGAAGCGGCTTCTTCGCGCAAAGACGATTGTACCGGTCACAGTGCTCTCTTAGCGCGGCTTCTGCCGAAAGAAGCCCGGGAGCGGCTCTTAGCTCCGGAGAGCATCGTACCTTCGTCTTTAGCGTCTTTTGTGGTCTACATCTTAGCAAAAAGCTTTTCCACTACGTCTGGCAAGGAGAAAGTGTGCCAGCACAGAAAACATCTCCCATCGTGTTCTAACGTTGCACGGAGGTCTGCCAAGTGTTTGACAAGAAGAGAAGAAAAGTTGTCCAAAAGAGCTTCCAATCGAATATTCATGTGATTGGAAAAGTCAGGAGAGTGGTAAGGTACTGTTTTCTATCAGTTGGCAAGCTGCGCACACAATCCCAATGTAATACAGTATCCTTCTTCACCTTTCCGAAGCTGCCGCTCTCTCCGGCTCCTGGAGCCGAAGAAGCGGCTTCTTCGCGCAAAGACGATTGTACCGGTCACAGTGCTCTCTTAGCGCGGCTTCTGCCGAAAGAAGCCCGGGAGCGGCTCTTAGCTCCGGAGAGCATCGTACCTTCGTCTTTAGGGTCTTTTGTGGTCTACATCTTAGCAAAAAGCTTTTCCACTATGTCTGGTAAGGAAAACCTGCGCCAGCACAGAAAACATCTCCCATCGTGTTCTGGACGTTGCACGGAGGTCTGCCAAGTGTTTGACAAGAAGAGAAGAAAAGCTGTCCAAAAGAGCTTCCAATCGAATATTCATGTGATTGGAAAAGTCAGGAGAGTGGTAAGGTACTGTTTTCTATCAGTTGGCAAGCTGCGCACACAATCCCAATGTAATACAGCATCCTTCTTCACCTTTCCGAAGCTGCCGCTCTCTCCGCTCCTGGAGCCGAAGAAGCGGCTTCTTCGCGCAAAGACGATTGTACCGGTCACAGTGCTCTCTTAGCGCGGCTTCTGCCGAAAGAAGCCCGGGAGCGGCTCTTAGCTCCGGAGAGCATCGTACCTTCGTCTTTAGCGTCTTTTGTGGTCTACATCTTAGCAGAAAGCTTTTCCACTATGTCTGGCAAGGAGAACCTGCGCCAGCACAGAAAACATCTCCCATCGTGTTCTGGACGTTGCACGGAGGTCTGCCAAGTGCTTGGCATGAAGAAAAGAAAAGTTGTCCAAAAGAGCTTCCAATGGAATATTCATGTGATTGGAAAAGTCAGGAGAGTGGTAAGGTACTGTTTTCTATCAGTTGGCAAGCTGCGCACACAATCCCAATGTAATACAGCATCCTTCTTCACCTTTCCGAAGCTGCCGCTCTCTTGGGCTCCTGGAGCCGAAGAAGCGGCTTCTTCGCGCAAAGACGATTGTACCGGTCACAGTGCTCTCTTAGCGCGGCTTCTGCCGAAAGAAGCCCGGGAGCAGCTCTTAGCTCCGGAGAGCATCGTACCTTCGTCTTTAGCGTCTTTTGTGGTCTACATCTTAGCAAAAAGCTTTTCCACTACGTCTGGCAAGGAGAAAGTGTGCCAGCACAGAAAACATCTCCCATCGTGTTCTAACGTTGCACGGAGGTCTGCCAAGTGCTTGGCATGAAGAAAAGAAAAGTTGTCCAAAAGAGCTTCCAATCGAATATTCATGTGATTGGAAAAGTCAGGAGAGTGGTAAGGTACTGTTTTCTATCACTTGGCAAGCTGCGCACACAATCCCAGTGTTGTACAGCATCCTTCTTCACCTTTCCGAAGCTGCCGCTCTCTCCGGCTCCTGGAGCCGAAGAAGCGGCTTCTTCGCGCAAAGACGATTGTACCGGTCACAGTGCTCTCTTAGCGCGGCTTCTGCCGAAAGAAGCCCGGGAGCGGCTCTTAGCTCCGGAGAGCATCGTACCTTCGTCTTTAGCGTCTTTTGTGGTCTACATCTTAGCAGAAAGCTTTTCCACTATGTCTGGCAAGGAGAACCTGCGCCAGCACAGAAAACATCTCCCATCGTGTTCTGGACGTTGCACGGAGGTCTGCCAAGTGTTTGACACGAAGAGAAGAAAAGTTGTCCAAAACAGCTTCCAATCGAATATTCATGTGATTGGAAAAGTCAGGAGAGTGGTAAGGTACTGTTTTCTATCAGTTGGCAAGCTGCGCACACAATCCCAGTGCAATACAGCATCCTTCTTCACCTTTCCGAAGTTGCCGCTCTCTCCGGCTCCTGGAGCCGAAGAAGCGGCTTCTTCGCGCAAAGACGATTGTACCGGTCACAGTGCTCTCTTAGCGCGGCTTCTGCCGAAAGAAGCCCGGGAGCGGCTCTTAGCTCCGGAGAGCATCGTACCTTCGTCTTTAGCGTCTTTTGTGGTCTACATCTTAGCAGAAAGCTTTTCCACTACGTCTGGCAAGGAGAAAGTGTGTCAGCACAGAAAACAACTCCCATCGTGTTCTACCGTTGCACGGAGGTCTGCCAAGTGCTTGGCATGAAGAAAAGAAAAGTTGTCCAAAACAGCTTCCAATTGAATATTCATGTGATTGGAAAAGTCAGGAGAGTGGTAAGGTACTGTTTTCTATCAGTTGGCAAGCTGCGCACACAATCCCAGTGTAATACAGCATCCTTCTTCACCTTTCTGAAGCTGCCGCTCTCTCCGGCTCCTGGAGCCGAAGAAGCGGCTTCTTCGCGCAAAGACGATTGTACCGGTCACAGTGCTCTCTTAGCGCGGCTTCTGCCGAAAGAAGCCCGGGAGCGGCTCTTAGCTCCGGAGAGCATCGTACCTTCGTCTTTAGCGTCTTTTGTGGTCTACATCTTAGCAAAAAGCTTTTCCACTATGTCTGGCAAGGAGGAAGTGTGCCAGCACAGAAAACATCTCCCATCGTGTTCTAACGTTGCACGGAGGTCTGCCAAGTGCTTGGCATGAAGAAATGAAAAGTTGTCCAAAACAGCTTCCAATCGAATATTCATGTGATTGGAAAAGTCAGGAGAGTGGTAAGGTACTGTTTACTATCAGTTGGCAAGCTGCGCACACAATCCCAATGTAATACAGCATCCTTCTTCACCTTTCCGATGCTGCCGCTCTCTCCGGCTCCTGGAGCCGAAGAAGCGGCTTCTTCGCGCAAAGACGATTGTACCGGTCACAGTGCTCTCTTAGCGCGGCTTCTGCCGAAAGAAGCCCGGGAGCGGCTCTTAGCTCCGGAGAGCATCGTACCTTCGTCTTTAGCGTCTTTTGTGGTCTACATCTTAGCAAAAAGCTTTTCCACTACGTCTGGCAAGGAGAAAGTGTGCCAGCACAGAAAACAACTCCCATCGTGTTCTACCGTTGCACGGAGGTCTGCCAAGTGCTTGGCATGAAGAAAAGAAAAGTTGTCCAAAACAGCTTCCAATCGAATATTCATGTGATTGGAAAAGTCAGGAGAGTGGTAAGGTACTGTTTTCTATCAGTTGGCAAGCTGCACACACAATCCCAATGTAATACAGCATCCTTCTTCACATTTCCGAAGCTGCCGCTCCCTCCGGATCCTGGAGCAGAAGAAGCGGCTTCTTCGCGCAAAGACGATTGTACCGGTCACAGTGCTCTCTTAGCGCGGCTTCTGCCGAAAGAAGCCCGGGAGCGGCTCTTAGCTCCGGAGAGCATCGTACCTTCGTCTTTAGCGTCTTTTGTGGTCTACATCTTAGCAAAAAGCTTTTCCACTACGTCTGGCAAGGAAAACCTGCGCCAGCACAGAAAACATCTCCCATCGTGTTCTGGACGTTGCACGGAGGTCTGCAAGTGTTTGGCATGAAGAAAAGAAAAGTTGTCCAAAACAGCTTCCAATCGAATATTCATGTGATTGGAAAAGTCAGGAGAGTGGTAAGGTACTGTTTTCTATCACTTGGCAAGCTGCGCACACAATCCCAGTGTTGTACAGCATCCTTCTTCACCTTTCCGATGCTGCCGCTCTCTCGGGCTCCTGGAGCTGAAGAAGCGGCTTCTTCGCGCAAAGACGATTGTACCGGTCACAGTGCTCTCTTAGCGCGGCTTCTGCCGAAAGAAGCCCGGGAGCGGCTCTTAGCTCCGGAGAGCATCGTACCTTCGTCTTTAGCGTCTTTTGTGGTCTACATCTTAGCAGAAAGCTTTTCCACTATGTCTGGCAAGGAAAACCTGCGCCAGCACAGAAAACATCTCCCATCGTGTTCTGGACGTTGCACGGAGGTCTGCCAAGTGTTTGAAAAGAAGAGAAGAAAAGTTGTCCAAAACAGCTTCCAATCGAATATTCATGTGATTGGAAAAGTCAGGAGAGTGGTAAGGTACTGTTTTCTATCAGTTGGCAAGCTGCGCACACAATCCCAATGTAATACAGCATCCTTCTTCACCTTACCAATGCTGCCGCTCTCTCCGGCTCCTGGAGCCGAAGAAGCGGCTTCTTCGCGCAAAGACGATTGTACCGGTCACAGTGCTCTCTTAGCGCGGCTTCTGCCGAAAGAAGCCCGGGAGCGGCTCTTAGCTCCGGAGAGCATCGTACCTCCGTCTTTAGCGTCTTTTGTGGTCTACATCTTAGCAAAAAGCTTTTCCACTACGTCTGGCAAGGAGAAAGTGTGCCAACACAGAAAACATCTCCCATCGTGTTCTAACGTTGCACGGAGGTCTGCCAAGTGTTTGACAAGAAGAGAAGAAAAGTTGTCCAAAACAGCTTCCAATCGAATATTCATGTGATTGGAAAAGTCAGGAGAGTGGTAAGGTACTGTTTTCTATCAGTTGGCAAGCTGCGCACACAATCCCAATGGAATACAGCATCCTTCTTCACCTTACCAATGCAGCCGCTCTCTCCGGCTCCTGGAGCCGAAGAAGCGGCTTCTTCGCGCAAAGACGATTGTACCGGTCACAGTGCTCTCTTAGCGCGGCTTCTGCCGAAAGAAGCCCGGGAGCGGCTCTTAGCTCCGGAGAGCATCGTACCTTCGTCTTTAGCGTCTTTTGTGGTCTACATCTTAGCAGAAAGCTTTTCCACTATGTCTGGCAAGGAGAACCTGCGCCAGCACAGAAAACATCTCCCATCGTGTTCTGGACGTTGCACGGAGGTCTGCCAAGTGTTTGACACGAAGAGAAGAAAAGTTGTCCAAAACAGCTTCCAATCGAATATTCATGTGATTGGAAAAGTCAGGAGAGTGGTAAGGTACTGTTTTCTATCAGTTGGCAAGCTGCGCACACAATCCCAGTGCAATACAGCATCCTTCTTCACCTTTCCGAAGTTGCCGCTCTCTCCGGCTCCTGGAGCCGAAGAAGCGGCTTCTTCGCGCAAAGACGATTGTACCGGTCACAGTGCTCTCTTAGCGCGGCTTCTGCCGAAAGAAGCCCGGGAGCGGCTCTTAGCTCCGGAGAGCATCGTACCTTCGTCTTTAGCGTCTTTTGTGGTCTACATCTTAGCAGAAAGCTTTTCCACTATGTCTGGCAAGGAGAAAGTGTGCCAGCACAGAAAACATCTCCCATCGTGTTCTGGACGTTGCACGGAGGTCTGCAAGTGTTTGGCATGAAGAAAAGAAAAGTTGTCCAAAACAGCTTCCAATCGAATATTCATGTGATTGGAAAAGTCAGGAGAGTGGTAAGGTACTGTTTTCTATCAGTTGGCAAGCTGCGAACACAATCCCAATGTAATACAGCATCCTTCTTCACCTTTCCGAAGCTGCCGCTCTCTCCGGCTCCTGGAGCCGAAGAAGCGGCTTCTTCGTGCAAAGACGATTGTACCGGTCACAGTGCTCTCTTAGCGCGGCTTCTGCCGAAAGAAGCCCGGGAGCGGCTCTTAGCTCCGGAGAGCATCGTACCTTCGTCTTTAGCGTCTTTTGTGGTCTACATCTTAGCAAAAAGCTTTTCCACTATGTCTGGTAAGGAAAACCTGCGCCAGCACAGAAAACATCTCCCATCGTGTTCTGGACGTTGCACGGAGGTCTGCCAAGTGTTTGACAAGAAGAGAAGAAAAGCTGTCCAAAAGAGCTTCCAATCGAATATTCATGTGATTGGAAAAGTCAGGAGAGTGGTAAGGTACTGTTTTCTATCAGTTGGCAAGCTGCGCACACAATCCCAATGTAATACAGCATCCTTCTTCACCTTTCCGAAGCTGCCGCTCTCTCCGCTCCTGGAGCCGAAGAAGCGGCTTCTTCGCGCAAAGACGATTGTACCGGTCACAGTGCTCTCTTAGCGCGGCTTCTGCCGAAAGAAGCCCGGGAGCGGCTCTTAGCTCCGGAGAGCATCGTACCTTCGTCTTTAGCGTCTTTTGTGGTCTACATCTTAGCAGAAAGCTTTTCCACTATGTCTGGCAAGGAGAACCTGCGCCAGCACAGAAAACATCTCCCATCGTGTTCTGGACGTTGCACCGAGGTCTGCCAAGTGTTTGACACGAAGAGAAGAAAAGTTGTCCAAAACAGCTTCCAATCGAATATTCATGTGATTGGAAAAGTCAGGAGAGTGGTAAGGTACTGTTTTCTATCAGTTGGCAAGCTGCGCACACAATCCCAGTGCAATACAGCATCCTTCTTCACCTTTCCGAAGTTGCCGCTCTCTCCGGCTCCTGGAGCCGAAGAAGCGGCTTCTTCGCGCAAAGACGATTGTACCGGTCACAGTGCTCTCTTAGCGCGGCTTCTGCCGAAAGAAGCCCGGGAGCGGCTCTTAGCTCCGGAGAGCATCGTACCTTCGTCTTTAGCGTCTTTTGTGGTCTACATCTTAGCAGAAAGCTTTTCCACTATGTCTGGCAAGGAGAAAGTGTGCCAGCACAGAAAACATCTCCCATCGTGTTCTGGACGTTGCACGGAGGTCTGCAAGTGTTTGGCATGAAGAAAACAAAAGTTGTCCAAAACAGCTTCCAATCGAATATTCATGTGATTGGAAAAGTCAGGAGAGTGGTAAGGTACTGTTTTCTATCAGTTGGCAAGCTGCGAACACAATCCCAATGTAATACAGCATCCTTCTTCACCTTTCCGAAGCTGCCGCTCTCTCGGGCTCCTGGAGCCGAAGAAGCGGCTTCTTCGTGCAAAGACGATTGTACCGGTCACAGTGCTCTCTTAGCGCGGCTTCTGCCGAAAGAAGCCCGGGAGCGGCTCTTAGCTCCGGAGAGCATCGTACCTTCGTCTTTAGCGTCTTTTGTGGTCTACATCTTAGCAAAAAGCTTTTCCACTACGTCTGGCAAGGAGAAAGTGTGTCAGCACAGAAAACAACTCCCATCGTGTTCTACCGTTGCACGGAGGTCTGCCAAGTGCTTGGCATGAAGAAAAGAAAAGTTGTCCAAAACAGCTTCCAATTGAATATTCATGTGATTGGAAAAGTCAGGAGAGTGGTAAGGTACTGTTTTCTATCAGTTGGCAAGCTGCGCACACAATCCCAGTGTAATACAGCATCCTTCTTCACCTTTCTGAAGCTGCCGCTCTCTCCGGCTCCTGGAGCCGAAGAAGCGGCTTCTTCGCGCAAAGACGATTGTACCGGTCACAGTGCTCTCTTAGCGCGGCTTCTGCCGAAAGAAGCCCGGGAGCGGCTCTTAGCTCCGGAGAGCATCGTACCTTCGTCTTTAGCGTCTTTTGTGGTCTACATCTTAGCAAAAAGCTTTTCCACTATGTCTGGCAAGGAGGAAGTGTGCCAGCACAGAAAACATCTCCCATCGTGTTCTAACGTTGCACGGATGTCTGCCAAGTGCTTGGCATGAAGAGAAGAAAAGTTGTCCAAAACAGCTTCCAATCGAATATTCATGTGATTGGAAAAGTCAGGAGAGTGGTAAGGTACTGTTTACTATCAGTTGGCAAGCTGCGCACACAATCCCAGTGTAATACAGCATCCTTCTTCACCTTTCTGAAGCTGCCGCTCTCTCCGGCTCCTGGAGCCGAAGAAGCGGCTTCTTCGCGCAAAGACGATTGTACCGGTCACAGTGCTCTCTTAGCGCGGCTTCTGCCGAAAGAAGCCCGGGAGCGGCTCTTAGCTCCGGAGAGCATCGTACCTTCGTCTTTAGCGTCTTTTGTGGTCTACATCTTAGCAAAAAGCTTTTCCACTACGTCTGGCAAGGAGAAAGTGTGCCAGCACAGAAAACAACTCCCATCGTGTTCTAACGTTGCACGGAGGTCTGCCAAGTGCTTGGCATGAAGAAAAGAAAAGTTGTCCAAAAGAGCTTCCAATCGAATATTCATGTGATTGGAAAAGTCAGGAGAGTGGTAAGGTACTGTTTTCTATCACTTGGCAAGCTGCGCACACAATCCCAGTGTTGTACAGCATCCTTCTTCACCTTTCCGAAGCTGCCGCTCTCTCCGGCTCCTGGAGCCGAAGAAGCGGCTTCTTCGTGCAAAGACGATTGTACCGGTCACAGTGCTCTCTTAGCGCGGCTTCTGCCGAAAGAAGCCCGGGAGCGGCTCTTAGCTCCGGAGAGCATCGTACCTTCGTCTTTAGCGTCTTTTGTGGTCTACATCTTAGCAGAAAGCTTTTCCACTATGTCTGGCAAGGAAAACCTGCGCCAGCACAGAAAACATCTCCCATCGTGTTCTGGACGTTGCACGGAGGTCTGCCAAGTGTTTGACAAGAAGAGAAGAAAAGTTGTCCAAAACAGCTTCCAATCGAATATTCATGTGATTGGAAAAGTCAGGAGAGTGGTAAGGTACTGTTTTCTATCAGTTGGCAAGCTGCGCACACAATCCCAATGTAATACAGCATCCTTCTTCACCTTTCCGATGCTGCCGCTCTCTCCGGCTCCTGGAGCCGAAGAAGCGGCTTCTTCGCGCAAAGACGATTGTACCGGTCACAGTGCTCTCTTAGCGCGGCTTCTGCCGAAAGAAGCCCGGGAGCGGCTCTTAGCTCCGGAGAGCATCGTACCTCCGTCTTTAGCGTCTTTTGTGGTCTACATCTTAGCAAAAAGCTTTTCCACTACGTCTGGCAAGGAGAAAGTGTGCCAACACAGAAAACATCTCCCATCGTGTTCTGGACGTTGCACGGATGTCTGCCAAGTGTTTGACAAGAAGAGAAGAAAAGTTGTCCAAAACAGCTTCCAATCGATTATTCATGTGATTGGAAAAGTCAGGAGAGTGGTAAGGTACTGTTTTCTATAAGTTGGCAAGCTGCGCACACAATCCCAATGTAATACAGCATCCTTCTTCACCTTTCCGAAGCTGCCGCTCTCTCCGGCTCCTGGAGCCGAAGAAGCGGCTTCTTCGCGCAAAGACGATTGTACCGGTCACAGTGCTCTCTTAGCGCGGCTTCTGCCGAAAGAAGCCCGGGAGCGGCTCTTAGCTCCGGAGAGCATCGTACCTTCGTCTTTAGCGTCTTTTGTGGTCTACATCTTAGCAAAAGGCTTTTCCACTACGTCTGGCAAGGAGAAAGTGTGCCAGCACAGAAAACATCTCCCATCGTGTTCTAACGTTGCACGGAGGTCTGCCAAAAGCTTGGCATGAAGAAAAGAAAAGTTGTCCAAAACAGCTTCCAATCGAATATTCATGTGATTGGAAAAGTCAGGAGAGTGGTAAGGTACTGTTTTCTATCAGTTGGCAAGCTGCGCACACAATCCCAATGGAATACAGCATCCTTCTTCACCTTACCAATGCAGCCGCTCTCTCTGGCTCCTGGAGCCGAAGAAGCGGCTTCTTCGCGCAAAGACGATTGTACCGGTCACAGTGCTCTCTTAGCGCGGCTTCTGCCGAAAGAAGCCCGGGAGCGGCTCTTAGCTCCGGAGAGCATCGTACCTTCGTCTTTAGCGTCTTTTGTGGTCTACATCTTAGCAAAAAGCTTTTCCACTACGTCTGGCAAGGAGAAAGTGTGCCAGCACAGAAAACATCTCCCATCGTGTTCTAACGTTGCACGGAGGTCTGCCAAGTGTTTGACAAGAAGAGAAGAAAAGTTGTCCAAAAGAGCTTCCAATCGAATATTCATGTGATTGGAAAAGTCAGGAGAGTGGTAAGGTACTGTTTTCTATCAGTTGGCAAGCTGCGCACACAATCCCAATGTAATACAGTATCCTTCTTCACCTTTCCGAAGCTGCCGCTCTCTCCGGCTCCTGGAGCCGAAGAAGCGGCTTCTTCGCGCAAAGACGATTGTACCGGTCACAGTGCTCTCTTAGCGCGGCTTCTGCCGAAAGAAGCCCGGGAGCGGCTCTTAGCTCCGGAGAGCATCGTACCTTCGTCTTTAGGGTCTTTTGTGGTCTACATCTTAGCAAAAAGCTTTTCCACTATGTCTGGTAAGGAAAACCTGCGCCAGCACAGAAAACATCTCCCATCGTGTTCTGGACGTTGCACGGAGGTCTGCCAAGTGTTTGACAAGAAGAGAAGAAAAGCTGTCCAAAAGAGCTTCCAATCGAATATTCATGTGATTGGAAAAGTCAGGAGAGTGGTAAGGTACTGTTTTCTATCAGTTGGCAAGCTGCGCACACAATCCCATTGTAATACAGCATCCTTCTTCACCTTTCCGAAGCTGCCGCTCTCTCCGCTCCTGGAGCCGAAGAAGCGGCTTCTTCGCGCAAAGACGATTGTACCGGTCACAGTGCTCTCTTAGCGCGGCTTCTGCCGAAAGAAGCCCGGGAGCGGCTCTTAGCTCCGGAGAGCATCGTACCTTCGTCTTTAGCGTCTTTTGTGGTCTACATCTTAGCAGAAAGCTTTTCCACTATGTCTGGCAAGGAGAACCTGCGCCAGCACAGAAAACATCTCCCATCGTGTTCTGGACGTTGCACGGAGGTCTGCCAAGTGCTTGGCATGAAGAAAAGAAAAGTTGTCCAAAAGAGCTTCCAATGGAATATTCATGTGATTGGAAAAGTCAGGAGAGTGGTAAGGTACTGTTTTCTATCAGTTGGCAAGCTGCGCACACAATCCCAATGTAATACAGCATCCTTCTTCACCTTTCCGAAGCTGCCGCTCTCTCCGGCTCCTGGAGCCGAAGAAGCGGCTTCTTCGCGCAAAGACGATTGTACCGGTCACAGTGCTCTCTTAGCGCGGCTTCTGCCGAAAGAAGCCCGGGAGCGGCTCTTAGCTCCGGAGAGCATCGTACCTTCGTCTTTAGCGTCTTTTGTGGTCTACATCTTAGCAAAAAGCTTTTCCACTATGTCTGGCAAGGAGGAAGTGTGCCAGCACAGAAAACATCTCCCATCGTGTTCTACCGTTGCACGGATGTCTGCCAAGAGCTTGGCATGAAGAAAAGAAAAGTTGTCCAAAACAGCTTCCAATCGAATATTCATGTGATTGGAAAAGTCAGGAGAGTGGTAAGGTACTGTTTACTATTAGTTGGCAAGCTGCGCACACAATCCCAATGTAATACAGCATCCTTCTTCACCTTTCCGATGCTGCCGCTCTCTCCGGCTCCTGGAGCCGAAGAAGCGGCTTCTTCGCGCAAAGACGATTGCACCGGTCACAGTGCTCTCTTAGCGCGGCTTCTGCCGAAAGAAGCCCGGGAGCGGCTCTTAGCTCCGGAGAGCATCGTACCTTCGTCTTTAGCGTCTTTTGTGGTCTACATCTTAGCAAAAAGCTTTTCCACTATGTCTGGCAAGGCGAAAGTGTGCCAGCACAGAAAACATCTCCCATCGTGTTCTACCGTTGCACGGAGGTCTGCCAAGTGCTTGGCATGAAGAAAAGAAAAGTTGTCCAAAACAGCTTCCAATTGAATATTCATGTGATTGGAAAAGTCAGGAGAGTGGTAAGGTACTGTTTTCTATCAGTTGGCAAGCTGCGCACACAATCCCAATGTAATACAGCATTCTTCTTCACCTTTCCGAAGCTGCCGCTCCCTCCGGATCTTGGAGCCGAAGAAGCGGCTTCTTCGCGCAAAGACGATTGTACCGGTCACAGTGCTCTCTTAGCGCGGCTTCTGCCGAAAGAAGCCCGGGAGCGGCTCTTAGCTCCGGAGAGCATCGTACCTTCGTCTTTAGCGTCTTTTGTGGTCTACATCTTAGCAAAAAGCTTTTCCACTACATCTGGCAAGGAGAAAGTGTGCCAGCACAGAAAACATCTCCCATCGTGTTCTGGACGTTGCACGGAGGTCTGCCAAGTGCTTGGCATGAAGAAAAGAAAAGTTGTCCAAAACAGCTTCCAATTGAATATTCATGTGATTGGAAAAGTCAGGAGAGTGGTAAGGTACTGTTTTCTATCAGTTGGCAAGCTGCGCACACAATCCCAGTGTTGTACAGCATCCTTCTTCACCTTTCCGATGCAGCCGCTCTCTCCGGCTCCTGGAGCCGAAGAAGCGGCGTGTTTGCGCAAAGACGATTGTACCGGTCACAGTGCTCTCTTAGCGCGGCTTCTGCCGAAAGAAGCCCGGGAGCGGCTCTTAGCTCCGGAGAGCATCGTACCTTCGTCTTTAGCGTCTTTTGTGGTCTACATCTTAGCAAAAAGCTTTTCCACTACGTCTGGCAAGGAGAAAGTGTGCCAACACAGAAAACATCTCCCATCGTGTTCTAACGTTGCACGGAGGTCTGCCAAGTGTTTGACAAGAAGAGAAGAAAAGTTGTCCAAAAGAGCTTCCAATCGAATATTCATGTGATTGGAAAAGTCAGGAGAGTGGTAAGGTACTGTTTTCTATCAGTTGGCAAGCTGCGCACACAATCCCAATGGAATACAGCATCCTTCTTCACCTTTCCGAAGCTGCCGCTCTCTCCGGCTCCTGGAGCCGAAGAAGCGGCTTCTTCGCGCAAAGACGATTGTACCGGTCACAGTGCTCTCTTAGCGCGGCTTCTGCCGAAAGAAGCCCGGGAGCGGCTCTTAGCTCCGGAGAGCATCGTACCTTCGTCTTTAGCGTCTTTTGTGGTCTACATCTTAGCAAAAAGCTTTTCCACTATGTCTGGCAAGGAGAAAGTGTGCCAGCACAGAAAACATCTCCCATCGTGTTCTGGACGTTGCACGGAGGTCTGCCAAGTGTTTGGCATGAAGAAAAGAAAAGCTGTCCAAAAGAGCTTCCAATCGAATATTCATGTGATTGGAAAAGTCAGGAGAGTGGTAAGGTACTGTTTTCTATCAGTTGGCAAGCTGCGCACACAATCCCAGTGCAATACAGCATCCTTCTTCACCTTTCTGAAGCTGCCGCTCTCTCCGGCTCCTGGAGCCGAAGAAGCGGCTTCTTCGCGCAAAGACGATTGTACCGGTCACAGTGCTCTCTTAGCGCGGCTTCTGCCGAAAGAAGCCCGGGAGCGGCTCTTAGCTCCGGAGAGCATCGTACCTTCGTCTTTAGCGTCTTTTGTGGTCTACATCTTAGCAAAAAGCTTTTCCACTACGTCTGGCAAGGAGAAAGTGTGCCAGCACAGAAAACATCTCCCATCGTGTTCTAACGTTGCACGGAGGTCTGCCAAGTGCTTGGCATGAAGAAAAGAAAAGTTGTCCAAAAGAGCTTCCAATCGAATATTCATGTGATTGGAAAAGTCAGGAGAGTGGTAAGGTACTGTTTTCTATCAGTTGGCAAGCTGCACACACAATCCCACTGTAATACAGCATCCTTCTTCACCTTTCTGAAGCTGCCGCTCTCTCCGGCTCCTGGAGCCGAAGAAGCGGCTTCTTCGCGCAAAGACGATTGTACCGGTCACAGTGCTCTCTTAGCGCGGCTTCTGCCGAAAGAAGCCCGGGAGCGGCTCTTAGCTCCGGAGAGCATCGTACCTTCGTCTTTAGCGTCTTTTGTGGTCTACATCTTAGCAAAAAGCTTTTCCACTACGTCTGGCAAGGAGAAAGTGTGCCAGCACAGAAAACATCTCCCATCGTGTTCTAACGTTGCACGGAGGTCTGCCAAGTGCTTGGCATGAAGAAAAGAAAAGTTGTCCAAAACAGCTTCCAATCGAATATTCATGTGATTGGAAAAGTCAGGAGAGTGGTAAGGTACTGTTTACTATCAGTTGGCAAGCTGCGCACACAATCCCAATGTAATACAGCATCCTTCTTCACCTTTCCGATGCTGCCGCTCTCTCCGGCTCCTGGAGCCGAAGAAGCGGCTTCTTCGCGCAAAGACGATTGTACCGGTCACAGTGCTCTCTTAGCGCGGCTTCTGCCGAAAGAAGCCCGGGAGCGGCTCTTAGCTCCGGAGAGCATCGTACCTTCGTCTTTAGCGTCTTTTGTGGTCTACATCTTAGCAAAAAGCTTTTCCACTACGTCTGGGAAGGAGAAAGTGTGCCAGCACAGAAAACAACTCCCATCGTGTTCTACCGTTGCACGGAGGTCTGCCAAGTGCTTGGCATGAAGAAAAGAAAAGTAGTCCAAAACAGCTTCCAATTGAATATTCATGTGATTGGAAAAGTCAGGAGAGTGGTAAGGTACTGTTTTCTATCAGTTGGCAAGCTGCGCACACAATCCCAATGTAATAGAGCATCCTTCTTCACATTTCCGAAGCTGCCGCTCCCTCCGGATCCTGGAGCCGAAGAAGCGGCTTCTTCGCGCAAAGACGATTGTACTGCTCACAGTGCTCTCTTAGCGCGGCTTCTGCCGAAAGAAGCCCGGGAGCGGCTCTTAGCTCCGGAGAGCATCGTACCTTCGTCTTTAGCGTCTTTTGTGGTCTACATCTTAGCAAAAAGCTTTTCCACTACGTCTGGCAAGGAAAACCTGCGCCAGCACAGAAAACATCTCCCATCGTGTTCTGGACGTTGCACGGAGGTCTGCAAGTGTTTGGCATGAAGAAAAGAAAAGTTGTCCAAAACAGCTTCCAATCGAATATTCATGTGATTGGAAAAGTCAGGAGAGTGGTAAGGTACTGTTTTCTATCACTTGGCAAGCTGCGCACACAATCCCAGTGTTGTACAGCATCCTTCTTCACCTTTCCGATGCTGCCGCTATCTCGGGCTCCTGGAGCCGAAGAAGCGGCTTCTTCGCGCAAAGACGATTGTACCGGTCACAGTGCTCTCTTAGCGCGGCTTCTGCCGAAAGAAGCCCGGGAGCGGCTCTTAGCTCCGGAGAGCATCGTACCTTCGTCTTTAGCGTCTTTTGTGGTCTACATCTTAGCAGAAAGCTTTTCCACTATGTCGGCAAGGAAAACCTGCGCCAGCACAGAAAACATCTCCCATCGTGTTCTGGACGTTGCACGGAGGTCTGCCAAGTGTTTGACAAGAAGAGAAGAAAAGTTGACCAAAAGAGCTTCCAATCGAATATTCATGTGATTGGAAAAGTCAGGAGAGTGCAAAGGTACTGTTTTCTATCAGTTGGCAAGCTGCGCACACAATCCCAGTGTAATACAGCATCCTTCTTCACCTTTCCGAAGCTGCCGCTCTCTCCGGCTCCTGGAGCCGAAGAAGCGGCTTCTTCGCGCAAAGACGATTGTACCGGTCACAGTGCTCTCTTAGCGCGGCTTCTGCCGAAAGAAGCCCGGGAGCGGCTCTTAGCTCCAGAGAGCATCGTACCTTCGTCTTTAGCGTCTTTTGTGGTCTACATCTTAGCAAAAATCTTTTCCACTACGTCTGGCAAGGAGAAAGTGTGCCAGCACAGAAAACATCTCCCATCGTGTTCTAACGTTGCACGGAGGTCTGCCAAGTGTTTGACAAGAAGAGAAGAAAAGTTGTCCAAAACAGCTTCCAATCGAATATTCATGTGATTGGAAAAGTCAGGAGAGTGGTAAGGTACTGTTTTCTATCACTTGGCAAGCTGCGCACACAATCCCAGTGTTGTACAGCATCCTTCTTCACATTTCCGAAGCTGCCGCTCTCTCCGGCTCCTGGAGCCGAAGAAGCGGCTTCTTCGCGCAAAGACGATTGTACCGGTCACAGTGCTCTCTTAGCGCGGCTTCTGCCGAAAGAAGCCCGGGAGCGGCTCTTAGCTCCGGAGAGCATCGTACCTTCGTCTTTAGCGTCTTTTGTGGTCTACATCTTAGCAAAAAGCTTTTCCACTACGTCTGGCAAGGAGAAAGTGTGCCAACACAGAAAACATCTCCCATCGTGTTCTAACGTTGCACGGAGGTCTGCCAAAAGCTTGGCATGAAGAAAAGAAAAGTTGTCCAAAAGAGCTTCCAATCGAATATTCATGTGATTGGAAAAGTCAGGAGAGTGGTAAGGTACTGTTTTCTATCACTTGGCAAGCTGCGCACACAATCCCAGTGTTGTACAGCATCCTTCTTCACCTTTCCGAAGCTGCCGCTCTCTCCGGCTCCTGGAGCCGAAGAAGCGGCTTCTTCGTGCAAAGACGATTGTACCGGTCACAGTGCTCTCTTAGCGCGGCTTCTGCCGAAAGAAGCCCGGGAGCGGCTCTTAGCTCCGGAGAGCATCGTACCTTCGTCTTTAGCGTCTTTTGTGGTCTACATCTTAGCAAAAAGCTTTTCCACTATGTCTGGCAAGGAGGAAGTGTGCCAGCACAGAAAACATCTCCCATCGTGTTCTGGACGTTGCACGGAGGTCTGCAAGTGTTGGGCATGAAGAAAAGAAAAGTTGTCCAAAACAGCTTCCAATCGAATATTCATGTGATTGGAAAAGTCAGGAGAGTGGTAAGGTACTGTTTTCTATCAGTTGGCAAGCTGCGCACACAATCCCAATGTAATACAGCATCCTTCTTCACCTTTCCGATGCTGCCGCTCTCTCCGGCTCCTGGAGCCGAAGAAGCGGCTTCTTCGCGCAGAGACGATTGTACCGGTCACAGTGCTCTCTTAGCGCGGCTTCTGCCGAAAGAAGCCCGGGAGCGGCTCTTAGCTCCGGAGAGCATCGTACCTTCGTCTTTAGCGTCTTTTGTGGTCTACATCTTAGCAAAAAGCTTTTCCACTACGTCTGGGAAGGAGAAAGTGTGCCAGCACAGAAAACAACTCCCATCGTGTTCTACCGTTGCACGGAGGTCTGCCAAGTGCTTGGCATGAAGAAAAGAAAAGTTGTCCAAAACAGCTTCCAATTGAATATTCATGTGATTGGAAAAGTCAGGAGAGTGGTAAGGTACTGTTTTCTATCAGTTGGCAAGCTGCGCTCACAATCCCAGTGTTGTACAGCATCCTTCTTCACCTTTCCGAAGCTGCCGCTCTCTCCGGCTCCTGGAGCCGAAGAAGCGGCTTCTTCGCGCAAAGACGATTGTACCGGTCACAGTGCTCTCTTAGCGCGGCTTCTGCCGAAAGAAGCCCGGGAGCGGCTCTTAGCTCCGGAGAGCATCGTACCTTCGTCTTTAGCGTCTTTTGTGGTCTACATCTTAGCAAAAAGCTTTTCCACTACGTCTGGCAAGGAGAAAGTGTGCCAGCACAGAAAACATCTCCCATCGTGTTCTAACGTTGCACGGAGGTCTGCCAAGTGCTTGGCATGAAGAAAAGAAAAGTTGTCCAAAAGAGCTTCCAATCGAATATTCATGTGATTGGAAAAGTCAGGAGAGTGGTAAGGTACTGTTTTCTATCACTTGGCAAGCTGCGCACACAATCCCAGTGTTGTACAGCATCCTTCTTCACCTTTCCGAAGCTGCCGCTCTCTCCGGCTCCTGGAGCCGAAGAAGCGGCTTCTTCGTGCAAAGACGATTGTACCGGTCACAGTGTTCTCTTAGCGCGGCTTCTGCCGAAAGAAGCCCGGGAGCGGCTCTTAGCTCCGGAGAGCATCGTACCTTCGTCTTTAGCGTCTTTTGTGGTCTACATCTTAGCAAAAAGCTTTTCCACTATGTCTGGCAAGGAGAAACTGTGCCAGCACAGAAAACATCTCCCATCGTGTTCTAACGTTGCACAGATGTCTGCCAAGTGCTTGGCATGAAGAAAAGAAAAGTTGTCCAAAACAGCTTCCAATTGAATATTCATGTGATTGGAAAAGTCAGGAGAGTGGTAAGGTACTGTTTACTATCAGTTGGCAAGCTGCGCACACAATCCCAATGTAATACAGCATCCTTCTTCACCTTTCCGATGCTGCCGCTCTCTCCGGCTCCTGGAGCCGAAGAAGCGGCTTCTTCGCGCAAAGACGATTGTACCGGTCACAGTGCTCTCTTAGCGCGGCTTCTGCCGAAAGAAGCCCGGGAGCGGCTCTTAGCTCCGGAGAGCATCGTACCTTCGTCTTTAGCGTCTTTTGTGGTCTACATCTTAGCAAAAAGCTTTTCCACTACGTCTGGCAAGGAGAAAGTGTGCCAGCACAGAAAACAACTCCCATCGTGTTCTACCGTTGCACGGAGGTCTGCCAAGTGCTTGGCATGAAGAAAAGAAAAGTTGTCCAAAACAGCTTCCAATTGAATATTCATGTGATTGGAAAAGTCAGGAGAGTGGTAAGGTACTGTTTTCTATCAGTTGGCAAGCTGCGCACACAATCCCAATGTAATACAGCATCCTTCTTCACATTTCCGAAGCTGCCGCTCCCTCCGGATCCTGGAGCCGAAGAAGCGGCTTCTTCGCGCAAAGACGATTGTACCGCTCACAGTGCTCTCTTAGCGCGGCTTCTGCCGAAAGAAGCCCGGGAGCGGCTCTTAGCTCCGGAGAGCATCGTACCTTCGTCTTTAGCGTCTTTTGTGGTCTACATCTTAGCAAAAAGCTTTTCCACTACGTCTGGCAAGGAAAACCTGCGCCAGCACAGAAAACATCTCCCATCGTGTTCTGGACGTTGCACGGAGGTCTGCAAGTGTTTGGCATGAAGAAAAGAAAAGTTGTCCAAAACAGCTTCCAATCGAATATTCATGTGATTGGAAAAGTCAGGAGAGTGGTAAGGTACTGTTTTCTATCACTTGGCAAGCTGCGCACACAATCCCAGTGTTGTACAGCATCCTTCTTCACCTTTCCGATGCTGCCGCTCTCTCGGGCTCCTGGAGCCGAAGAAGCGGCTTCTTCGCGCAAAGACGATTGTACCGGTCACAGTGCTCTCTTAGCGCGGCTTCTGCCGAAAGAAGCCCGGGAGCGGCTCTTAGCTCCGGAGAGCATCGTACCTTCGTCTTTAGCGTCTTTTGTGGTCTACATCTTAGCAGAAAGCTTTTCCACTATGTCTGGCAAGGAAAACCTGCGCCAGCACAGAAAACATCTCCCATCGTGTTCTGGACGTTGCACGGAGGTCTGCCAAGTGTTTGACAAGAAGAGAAGAAAAGTTGTCCAAAACAGCTTCCAATCGAATATTCATGTGATTGGAAAAGTCAGGAGAGTGGTAAGGTACTGTTTTCTATCAGTTGGCAAGCTGCGCACACAATCCCAATGTAATACAGCATCCTTCTTCACCTTACCAATGCTGCCGCTCTCTCCGGCTCCTGGAGCCGAAGAAGCGGCTTCTTCGCGCAAAGACGATTGTACCGGTCACAGTGCTCTCTTAGCGCGGCTTCTGCCGAAAGAAGCCCGGGAGCGGCTCTTAGCTCCGGAGAGCATCGTACCTCCGTCTTTAGCGTCTTTTGTGGTCTACATCTTAGCAAAAGGCTTTTCCACTACGTCTGGCAAGGAGAAAGTGTGCCAACACAGAAAACATCTCCCATCGTGTTCTAACGTTGCACGGAGGTCTGCCAAGTGTTTGACAAGAAGAGAAGAAAAGTTGTCCAAAACAGCTTCCAATCGAATATTCATGTGATTGGAAAAGTCAGGAGAGTGGTAAGGTACTGTTTACTATCAGTTGGCAAGCTGCGCACACAATCCCAATGTAATACAGCATCCTTCTTCACATTTCCGAAGCTGCCGCTCTCTCCGGCTCCTGGAGCCGAAGAAGCGGCTTCTTCGCGCAAAGACGATTGTACCGGTCACAGTGCTCTCTTAGCGCGGCTTCTGCCGAAAGAAGCCCGGGAGCGGCTCTTAGCTCCGGAGAGCATCGTACCTTCGTCTTTAGGGTCTTTTGTGGTCTACATCTTAGCAAAAAGCTTTTCCACTATGTCTGGTAGAGAAAACCTGCGCCAGCACAGAAAACATCTCCCATCGTGTTCTGGACGTTGCACGGAGGTCTGCCAAGTGTTTGACAAGAAGAGAAGAAAAGCTGTCCAAAAGAGCTTCCAATCGAATATTCATGTGATTGGAAAAGTCAGGAGAGTGGTAAGGTACTGTTTTCTATCAGTTGGCAAGCTGCGCACACAATCCCAATGTAATACAGCATCCTTCTTCACCTTTCCGAAGCTGCCGCTCTCTCCGCTCCTGGAGCCGAAGAAGCGGCTTCTTCGCGCAAAGACGATTGTACCGGTCACAGTGCTCTCTTAGCGCGGCTTCTGCCGAAAGAAGCCCGGGAGCGGCTCTTAGCTCCGGAGAGCATCGTACCTTCGTCTTTAGCGTCTTTTGTGGTCTACATCTTAGCAGAAAGCTTTTCCACTATGTCTGGCAAGGAGAACCTGCGCCAGCACAGAAAACATCTCCCATCGTGTTCTGGACGTTGCACGGAGGTCTGCCAAGTGTTTGACACGAAGAGAAGAAAAGTTGTCCAAAACAGCTTCCAATCGAATATTCATGTGATTGGAAAAGTCAGGAGAGTGGTAAGGTACTGTTTTCTATCAGTTGGCAAGCTGCGCACACAATCCCAGTGCAATACAGCATCCTTCTTCACCTTTCCGAAGTTTCCGCTCTCTCCGGCTCCTGGAGCCGAAGAAGCGGCTTCTTCGCGCAAAGACGATTGTACCGGTCACAGTGCTCTCTTAGCGCGGCTTCTGCCGAAAGAAGCCCGGGAGCGGCTCTTAGCTCCGGAGAGCATCGTACCTTCGTCTTTAGCGTCTTTTGTGGTCTACATCTTAGCAGAAAGCTTTTCCACTATGTCTGGCAAGGAGAAAGTGTGCCAGCACAGAAAACATCTCCCATCGTGTTCTGGACGTTGCACGGAGGTCTGCCAAGTGCTTGGCATGAAGAAAAGAAAAGTTGTCCAAAAGAGCTTCCAATCGAATATTCATGTGATTGGAAAAGTCAGGAGAGTGGTAAGGTACTGTTTTCTATCAGTTGGCAAGCTGCGCACACAATCCCAGTGCAATACAGCATCCTTCTTCACCTTTCCGAAGCTGCCGCTCTCTCCGGCTCCTGGAGCCGAAGAAGCGGCTTCTTCGCGCAAAGACGATTGTACCGGTCACAGTGCTCTCTTAGCGCGGCTTCTGCCGAAAGAAGCCCGGGAGCGGCTCTTAGCTCCGGAGAGCATCGTACCTTCGTCTTTAGCGTCTTTTGTGGTCTACATCTTAGCAAAAAGCTTTTCTACTACGTCTGGCAAGGAGAAAGTGTGCCAGCACAGAAAACATTTCCCATCGTGTTCTGGACGTTGCACGGAGGTCTGCAAGTGTTTGGCATGAAGCAAAGAAAAGCTGTCCAAAAGAGCTTCCAATTGAATATTCATGTGATTGGAAAAGTCAGGAGAGTGGTAAGGTACTGTTTTCTATCAGTTGGCAAGCTGCGCACACAATCCCAGTGTAATACAGCATCCTTCTTCACCTTTCTGAAGCTGCCGCTCTCTCCGGCTCCTGGAGCCGAAGAAGCGGCTTCTTCGCGCAAAGACGATTGTACCGGTCACAGTGCTCTCTTAGCGCGGCTTCTGCCGAAAGAAGCCCGGGAGCGGCTCTTAGCTCCGGAGAGCATCGTACCTTCGTCTTTAGCGTCTTTTGTGGTCTACATCTTAGCAAAAAGCTTTTCCACTACGTCTGGGAAGGAGAAAGTGTGCCAGCACAGAAAACAACTCCCATCGTGTTCTACCGTTGCACGGAGGTCTGCCAAGTGCTTGGCATGAAGAAAAGAAAAGTTGTCCAAAACAGCTTCCAATTGAATATTCATGTGATTGGAAAAGTCAGGAGAGTCGTAAGGTACTGTTTTCTATCAGTTGGCAAGCTGCGCACACAATCCCAGTGTTGTACAGCATCCTTCTTCACCTTTCC